>NC_011680.1:599925-901853 GCF_000150955.2 Phaeodactylum tricornutum CCAP 1055/1
CACAGGAAAAAATCTTAACGGAACACAATTACGCTTTCTTGGGCTTCATGATGACGAACGCAAGTACTCCCACTAAAGTTAGGGCAATACCAGCACCCGCCATCACTTTTGAATTAGGCCCACTGGACTTGGGCTCGATTGAGACCGCATTCAATTTAGCGACTTTTTGGTTAGCTTTGCGAGCAAAGGACCACGATTCCGTGACATCGTGATCAGTCGTTATTACGACCGTGTCCCCTTCGTCGTCGACATACTGGATCTGCAAACGGCTTCGGGGAATATCGACCTTCTCCGCAACCGCCTCTAGAAGCTCCGTGACCAAAGTTTCGCATCGAATGCGATGGGTCCTTCCGTTTGGTTCGGTGACTTTAAAAACACCGACAACCGCGGCAAGACTTCCTTCGTCGGGACTAAGCAGCTTGGACACGCCCCTTTCGTCACCGATTGTACTCCCATTGAAGGAAGCGTGGTCATCAGGCTCTTCGAATTCCAAAGTCGCCGGAATATTTCCAGGAAGCTTTGTTACGTAAGGGGTCTCTGGTGGAGCTTTAATATGAGATGGTGATCCAAGTCTTCGACCTGATACGCGTGATTTTGAGAGAGAATGCACGTCAGAGATATCGTCCAATTCCATTACATTGCTAAAGATGGACTTCCAGCCTTCAGCTCCACCACAACCATGTATGACGTCCATTACATCAACCAGACCAACGACCCGACCATCGCTCTCACAAACCGGAAGAGTCAAAAACTTATTGTCGTGCATCGATTGTAAGGCCTCCAAGACAGTCATATCCGGCGACACAAACTCCGGACTGGGAGTCATCACCTGTGACACCGGAGTCACGTCGAGATCTAGCTCCTTAGCCACGGCTCGCGACATCATATCCTTGAAAGTAAACACACCCACAAGTTCGCCGTCGTCGACTACCAGAGCCGCTTTGCGACTATCTGCCATCCGTAGACCGCAGTTACGAATGCTCGTAGATGGATCAACAAGTGTCCCTGGCTTTCCTGCCAAGAGACTACGAAGCGTCGGCATCTGCTTCCCTCCGAACGCCTGCGACATGAGATTGCCGAGGAGTGCCTTCAGTGCAGCAGCTTGGGCTCCACCGGCTCCTTGCTGCGCCACCATCTGCTTCACCGCGTCCTCCGCAGCACTATTCGTCTTTTCACTGGTGCGCTCCAACTTGCTGATTGCATCGTTTAAGCATTTCGCTATATCCAACAGGCCAACCACTGACCCTTGATCGTCTACAACAGGGAGATGCCTGAAATGATTCTCGACCATCGTAGTCAATGCGTCCATTGCCGAATCGCTCATGGCAACACACGTTGGATTTGGAGTCATAACTTCGCTCACAGAGGTTGCTGACGTATCAATATGCTTTGCAACCACTCTGCGTGTGATGTCGGTATCAGTCATAATACCGGCCAGGCTTCCGTCCGTAGACACTACGAGCGACGCGGCCCCCCTCTTGCTCGACAACGTTTGACTTACCCGTAATATGGTATCATCAATTCGAGAAGTGATTGGCTTGGACGGTCTGAGTTTTGAGACAGGACGCTCATTGGTAGACTCCTCCAATGCCTGCAAAGTAGACCGATCTTGCCGTCCTGCAATCAGAGTACTTTTTCCTGCACTGTTGATAGAAGTCACATCAGAAAAATCATCGTCCACATCCATTGCGCTGTCAAACATAGATCGCCATCCTTCTGGCCCACCGCATCCATAAATAACATCGAGAACTTCAACTAGCCCGACGATTGTCCCGTCGCTTTCACACACGGGCAGCGTCAGAAACCTGTTATCGTGCATTGTTTGGAGAGCCTCGAGGGCATTCATATCTGGAGAAACAGATTCCGGCTCTGGTGTCATGACATCAGCAACGGAGGTAGCATCGAGATCAAGACCTTTCGCGACTGCACGCGACAGCATATCTTTAAACGTAAAGACACCAACAAGTACATCATTGTCGACAACCAACGCTGCTTTCCGTGTTTCAGCCATTAAGATTCCTGCTTCACGAATGCTAGCAGACGGATGAACGATGGTACCGGGCTTTCCTCCTAACAAAGCTCGTAAGGTCGGAACGGTCTTATCACCAAAAGCCTTGGCCATCAGATTTCCAAGTAGCGCCTGCAGAGCCACCGCTTGAGAATCAATAGACCCAGATTTATTCACCAAGATATTTTTTACTGCATCTTCCCCGGCTCGACTGGATTGCTTGTTAGTCTTCTCCAGCTTGCCGATAGCATCGTCCAGGCACTTAGCAATATCAAGCAGACCCACTACGATACCACGGTCGTCAACAACCGGAAGATGTCTGAAGTGATTTTCCAGCATGATGGTTAGGGCGTCCATTGCTGAATCCTCCATGGCTACGCAAGTGGGGAATGGAGTCATTACTTCGTCTACCGTAGAAAGTGCGGTGTCGACGAATTTGGCAACTACACGACGAGTAATATCCGTATCGGTGAGAATGCCCGACAGACTTCCGTCAGAAGAAACCACAACAGTTGCATTCGCACGCTTCATTGCCAGAAGCTGAGCAACAGAATCGATACTCGACGAGGGTTCCACAGTTACAGGCTTGGCAGGACGAAGTTTCGACACAGGCTTCGAAACCGTTTTGGCAACGACCGCAGCTGGCTTGCTCGGTGTTTTCCAAACCGGAGCTGTTGCGTTGGACCTGACGCTCTTGTTAGTAGGAACATTTGCAACGGCTGGGGCTGTTTTGACCGAGGCGTCACCTTTATCCTTCGCTTTCACGGATAAGTGTGGTCCGCCTGGCTTTAAGGGAGCCAGGCTTTTTTCCTTCTTGAGAGTGGTCTCAATCTCATCGATAGCTACGTTGATTTCGTCCGCGTCGGCAAACCTCTTCTCGGAGATAGCGGCTTCCATTTCTTCCTTCTTCGCAAGAAGCTGCATTTGTAGTTCCGCAACAGAGGGGAGGAGATCTCGAAGCTTAGCAAGGGCATCTGCGTCTGCCTGTATCATGTTAGCCTTTTTAAAGTCTTTGGCCTTCACTGCCTTTGAAACCAAATCTGACAATTTCGTGATTTCACTTTCTAGATCCATTCGAGATTGGAAGACTCTCACCTGACCGTCGTGTAGTGTAGTTGCGGCTTTCGAAGTTTCTTCAGGAATTTGCAATTCGGCCATTTTTTCCTTTTCTTTCTCGAGCTGTTTTTCCAGCTCAGAAATCTTATTTGTGATCTTTTCGGCCCGCGCAAACGCCTTTTTAGAAACCGCTTCATCAAGATCAGCTTTTCCAGCTTTCAATGCGGCTTGTAAATCCCGAACAGACGGGAAGAATTGTCGAAGACTCTCTCTCTCGTCCATCGCTACTTGTAATAAGGAGGCTTTTTTAAAATCCTTGCTGTCAATAGCCACTTTCACTTGAACTGATATTTCAGTAATGTCAAACTCTAACTGTGCTCGTGACTCAAATCCAAGAGCCTTGTTTTCCTTCCCTTCACCATCTTCGCTATCCTCATCTTCATTCTGAGCAGCGAGGACATCCGCGAGTCGACCTCTAGCTTCATCAATGTGTGCTTGACCAGCAGCAGCTCCTGCAAAGTCACGATTTTTCACAGCCAATGCCATTGCCGCTTCAGCGGATCGGACTTCTTCCCGTAATTCGTCGACAGTGGGGAGTTCAGCTCGCTTTGCCAAGAGCTCGTCGAGCCTATCTTGGAGTGGGCCACATTCAGCAAAGGCCTTCCTACTTAACGAGTCATCAAGTTCTTTCTGCACCTGTACAATCCGAGCCTCAACAATCTGTCTTGTCAGGGGTCGTTTTCGGTCCACAGCATCCTGGATTGCGGCACTGTTGAAAATGTGACAATGAGGAGACAAACAAAGCAGAGATGGGACGATCCATGAACCCGAGACAAACTTACATCTTCTCTTCCAGCTTTGCTGCGGCACGAAAGTCCTTCAGTATGACAGCCTCATCTAATCGGACCTGTTCAGCACCGAGAAGCTTTTTGCACTCACGAAATTCCATGTCACAAAATGGGTCTCTGAACTTACGAACACGCTGCATGGCAAGTAGTCGGCGTTGTTGGGATTGGATAAGAACCACTCCTCGCTTTATCAAGCGAAATTGGTGTACTTGCCGGTATCGTCGGACTACGGCTGCTAGTTTGCTCGCTGCTCGGGTTTCACGGTATCTGGTCAACATAGTCAGGCGAAACCGTACCCATGCAACAAGGAATGCAGATAGACGACGATAAGTCACGCGGCGGCCAAATCGACCGAGAGTGCGAGCTGCGGCATGTACTCGCAGCTTCGCAAGACGTTCAAGTTTGTCTGAAAGCTCTCGGCGGAGGAAGATCTTGGAATGGCCGATTTGCCAGTCAGCTTCGGTGACGTTGAGTCTCTTCGACAAAACCTTTACGAGCTGCTCGATACCAGTCTCATCGGTATCGACCTCGTCCTGGTTCAGTAGGACACTGAATCGACTGAAGAAACTTTCGTGCTCTTCGCGAAGTGCGTAGCCTTCCCGTCGAATGCGAATTGCCTCCATCATTCCAGAATAGCGTAACTGCTTTAGAACCTCTCCGGCAAGGAAACTTCCGGGCGCTTTGGAAAGATTCGGTTTGATGCAGCGAATATAGTGCGGTTGGGTGCGATCTAAATCAGTCACTAAGCTTTGAAGTGACGAGCGAAACTGAGATCCCACGCTAATTCCTCGAATTGAAGACCTGAGAGGGTCTTTCCCGCTTATGTCCGACTGTCCACACGAATAAACTTTCTGGGAAAGATCCAAAGAAGACTGCTCGCCGAGTTCGCGAATTTCGTTACTCATGGTTTCCATATTCTTTTCGACAAATCCTTCAGCAGTATAGCGAACCTAGCAACATACCGAGAAAAAAATGTCAGGCCGACACGCCACACCTGCGAACTACGAGAGCAGCAAGTGACGTACCTCTCCGGCATAGTGTAGAACAATGAATTGACGGTCATTGCCAAACTTTGGTGTAACAAAGTTTGGGTGACCACTTTCTGTATCGCCCTTTTTACTGTCACCGGAACCCGTCCCAAACAGTTTGTGTAGATGGGTCACGAATTTGCCGTCTTTTTCAGAAGCGGTTCCCATTCCCCCCCAGGCATCATCCAATGTGTTGAGAATACCAACAATACCGCTACCACCCTCAATCAATTCCAAGCAAGGACGATTGTCGTTGAAGGTAATGTACGACCAATCTACGCCCTCGTTGGCGTATAACTCTTGCTCCACTTCAAACAAGTGTCGGTTGAAGTGACGCTGAAGCTTTTCATTACAGTAATTGATCAACAACTGTTCAAGGCCGTTTTGTTCGAAGCATTCGAAGCCATAGATATCAAGGACACCAATAAATCCGAGCTTATCGGAATTAAATGCCTTACTGGTAGACTTCTGCTGGAGTGTTTCATTGATGCACTGAACGAGCCACAAGAACAAACAAGAGTAGGTCATTTTGGCAAGAGCATCGCGCTTGTCCTCGGCCAACGCCACATTCTGAGGCTTCTTTATTGTCTTGCCGTTAACTACCAAAACTTTGGTCAATATCGCCTCCGACAATTTGGCTTCATCAAGGCCCAAAAGCTCGCAGGCTTTCCGCAGCGACGGCAATGTAGCCGCCGAAATGATGGCTTCACAGTTTTCTTCCTGGTCCGTCGCTTCGAACTGGATATTTCCCAAATGCAAAACTGCCGCCGTCATTCCGAAAACTGCCCTTTGGTCTTCCGTGTCTAGGCCGATACGTTCCAAACATACAATTGTCTCTCGAAAAGCTTCCGCATCTGCTTCGGACTTTTCGGCGCTGCGATTTCCGAGGTACGCAAATCCTTGCACCCCCTCTTGGAGTCCTAGGTCCTCCATCAGGGTCGAGTCTACCCCGGACAATAGTTGGTAGAAAATGTGATAATTGCGCTCGCCGTCTACCTGCGTCGTGATGCGCGTCTTTTCCAACAAATAATTCGAAATGGATGCTCCGGTAATACCTCCCTTAATCGTATCAAAGTAAATGTGAATGAATTTACCGAAACGTGAAGAATTGTCGTTCCGTAGAGTTTGGGCGTTTCCGAACGTTTCGAGCAACGGATTTGAAGACAGAACTCTATCTTCTAGTGCGGCAATGCGTTTGCCGTTAGGACTGAGCAAAGCGGTTCCTTCCGTGGCCGAAGGCTTTTCCGATTTGCGTGTGATCCGCGCCAAATACTTCATGATGATTTTGGTTGCTTCCGTTTTGCCGGCGCCGCTTTCTCCACTAATAATAATGGACTGATTACGAACCATTCCGGGAGGCTGGTGATGGTCCCGCAACATGACGGCGTCTTCGTCTTCGAGGTGATCTGCGGCCGCGCTGGGGTGCACCGAATCCATGAGGGCGGTATAGGCCCGATCGGCAATCTGGAACAAGTGCGGCGTCTTGTCATCCACTGCCAAGGTCGACGAGCGGTAAACGAGCATTTGCTCTTCGGAATAGATCGATTCGCCACCCGGTAGACAGACACTCTGATAAGGATTAATCGAGATGAGAATTGGTCCGGCGAGCGTGTAAATATCGTCCCGTCGGTAGCGTAAACGCAGCGTGTGCAGTAAGCTGGCTTCGGTAATTTGTGGCAGATGCAAGACATCATCCATGCCGATGTAATCGTCCGGTGCCTGTAAGGAAGTCAAACACGAACTGTCCTTGATTTTATGCAAGGTACCGTCGGAGGTTTTCACCAGAGTCGGTCCAGCGAAAGGTTGCGTATTCAGTTTTCCCGCGTTTTGACTGTTTTCGTCGTTAAGTGGTTTGATGATTGTGCAGGGCATAAAGAGATGCTTGGAGGTGAAAAAGAGCGGGTCCTGAGAATCTTTTGCCGTTTTAAAGGGCGTTTCGCTGCCGCTGGTACCGTTGATGAGCAAGGTTGGATCAAAAAAATATTCGACCGTCGTCTTCCCAGTGACCTACCGTGAAAGTATATCAGATTGAAAACGCAAGCGGTGAGATCAGCCGTACTGCAACACACACAAGGCTCAATGGTGGGTGACCGTTGGCGCGCAGTCGCCACCGCCACACGGTAATATCCAAAACCAGACTGTTATTGCCAACGACAGTTCCAGTTGTCCGTACTCCGAGGCAGACGTACCATATCGACCGCCTTGGACTTTGTGTTCTTTCCCGGTGATCCGCTCTTCTTCTTATTGGTGTGGCCTTTTTTCTTATTCTTTCGCGTCGTCGGCGAAAACTGATGACCCTGTGGATCGACCGTAGCGGGCGTGGTCGTCATGGTCCAGCCGATCAACCAGCTTTCCAAAGCAAACTTGGTAGATCAACCGAACTGGATCCCGTTAAATCCTGGATTGGAACCACGTCTCTCTCTCGTATTCGCCTTGTTGGTGTGTTGGTGGGTGGTGACTGTGAGTTGCCGCACACGATCACAAGACTCGCACAAGTTCCGATCCCTCCTTGTTGTGCCGTGTGGCCTCTAGTCGATCCGCACCCCCCGAACGATGTATTTTTACGGCTACCGAATGACATGAATAGCGAGAGCGTGTCCCAATGTGATTCCTAACGGTGTTGTTCGTCTCGTTTCCAACTGTCATCTAATAAGTATATTTTAAGATTTCGAACGGAACGGAAAAGTGTTTGTCCCTCGACTCGTTTTCATAGGCAGCGACATCCTTCTACCTCTTTGGTTGGCTTATGTCACGATGTCCGTTTAGATCCTAGCGAGCAGCCCAAATTTTGGCCTTCCGCATGACGATGTGATGACGTAAGCAGCTTTGCGTTGCCACGGTCGACGGGTAGGAACCCACATTCGGGACTCGTTTCCGGAAGCGGACTGATGTGACCGTGTGACGCCATCGTTGCCTTTCGACACGTGGTACAGAACGGTCGGTACTTTCCGGTCATCTTTGGTTTTTGGACTCGCGAGCTTTCGTCTCACTGTCACTGCTCTCCACAACGAACCGTCACATATACCGCGCTGCCCAAGGAGAAAAGGCTCCCTTTCTTTGGTACACACAACACCAACAAAAAACAGCCCCTACGCATGGATTCGTGGGAACCCGAGACGAACGCGTACGTGAGCACCATGGTAGACGCAGCGGCCCGCATACACCAACCGCGGGGGTTCCCACTCGTCCCACGCGCTTTCCTCCTTTCACTGCTCGTGTGTTCAACGGCACGATTCCATCCACTGGTTTCAGGATTCGTGCCGTCCCATGCCACAACCCGGCGTACATTGCTCCCGTCCGCATCCAGACCCGTGGTGCAACTGCGAGAAAAACCACGAGACGTGGACAAGTGGGACCGCCAAATTGCGGAAAACAGTGCCCGTAAAGCCCAAGAAAGCCGAGGCAGCAACGTGGGGGGAACCGCGGCGGGTGCGATTCTGGGCGGACTCTTGCTCGGGCCCTTTGGTACGTACACACGTGGTCCAACACTAGTCGGACGTAGTGGAAGCGAGCTACGTCCGCTCGGGGACGCCGCGTGTTGGTAGAAACGAACGGAACGGATGCCGACTCGTACCAAGCTCTCATCACACCACCCCGGTATGCATACACAGGTACCTTGTTTGGCGCTTCGGTCGGTTCCAGCTGGGGTGCCCGCCAGGCCCTGGACCGGGCGCGCCAAGAAGAAATGGAGCGACTGGGCGTCACTCCGGAAATGCTAGAGGCGGCCCGCGAAATCGGACTCACGTTGGAACAATCCATGGACGGATTGCGGGCGACACAGGAGAGTTTGGGTACTTTGCAGCGAATTGCTCGCCGACTGGATGCGGAAAACACGGAACTGTACGCCAAGGCGACACAAGCCGTCACGGACGGAGACGACACAATGGCACGCAAATATTTGTTGGAGCGTACGGCGATTGAGGAAAAATTGAAAAAGACGTTGACGGAATGTGCGGACGAAAAAAAGCGATTCTCACGAATGGAACGGAACGTGGAAGCACTCGAGGAGCGGGCACGAGAAATTGAGCGATTGCTTTCGAGATCGGTGGGGGCCAAGGCCATGCAAAATTCGAGCGAACTCGGACTAGCTTTGTCCAGCGAAGACCCGCTCTTGAAAAAATTTCGGGATGCTGGCCTCGAGTGAGAACAGCAGCAAGTCAAATGCTCAACAGTCAGCTGACAGTTTCGGTTCGACTCGCCTCGCACACCGAACGAGCCGAAACAAGATAGATGAATCACATAGGAGCAGGCGCAACCGTACCTTTTCGATCTCCCTCGAGCCTGCTTCGTATTTCCTCATATTAGACATTCGAGATAGATTCCGGAGTCGTAGCAATAGAAAAGGAATAGCGATGAACTGTTTGTATGGCATACCATCCCAATAAGCGTCGGCTATCTGTCCTTTGGTCGTAACAATAAATTGTAAGAATAATCATGGTACAGTTCGTGTTTTTTTGACTGTCTGTGAGGCACTCTAAATTGTCGAATTCTTGGAAAATTCTAGTTAATTACACATGCGGTTTTGTGACATGAACGGACGATTCGAATGTGTTTCATAGTCAATCAGGGCATAAGCTACCCGAACCTCCATGCTTTCCTTCATCCACCGGAGCACCCGACCTTGAAACTGCTGACGCAAGGAGATATCAATTCCATAATACTGCCACTCTATCACTGTGGGGTAGAAAGTTTATCCTAATGGTTCAACCATCCAACGCCACGGTCAGAAAGCTGCTGACGAAATCACAAACAACGCCACAACGAAGACCACGCCAGTCGCCCTCTCCCATCTCAATTGTTATCAAAATTGTCACAGCGACTGTTATCATCCTTGCCATAGTGCACCCGATTTATCTCTATCGCCACATATCCCAATCGAACGCAATCCCTGGGGACTGGTTCCAGAACAAATCAATGTCATCGCTGTCGGCGGAGTCAACCAACCGCAAGCCAAAGACGCCAACCGAAGGCCAAGCAACAGGGCTTACACGAGCGCAAGAAAATAACGCTCACCGACTACACCTTCGCACGACTCCTGGCGAACGACCGTATCTGCGACAAGACAGTCCGGGTTGTTTGACGGATGCTTGTGTACAGCAACTGGCGTCCACGATTGCTCGCGCCTTTCCGGACCGCGTTAACCAGAGTTGGTGTTTTCGGGAGGAACCTCCACTGGGTCATGAAGACAACGCCAACGCGCCCGCGTCAGTACACAGCAAAGACGGAAATGGGGTGTGGCGGGGCATAATCCTGGTCAAAGTTCCCAAAGGCGCGTCTTCCACCTCGGCCGGCGTTGCCATTCGCATCGGTCGCCGTGTCGGGTGTCAGGCAGTCCAGTGGAAACACCGCGTCGCTTCCAAGTACCAACGGCTCCACCATCCCGACACCTTTTTGTTTACGACCGTTCGGGACCCGGCAGCACGTGCGATCAGCACTATTTTCTTCCATACCATAAGTCGAAGCCCAAAAGCCAAACCGACGGACGATCTCATCAAAACTTATTTACAACAGAGCAAGGATATACACTTTGGATCCATTTCGGAGGGACAGGGAGGTTTTCAATTGCGTTACACATCCCTAGACGAGATTGCTAAGGGCTCGGCCTGGTCCGCGACCAACAGAACGCGCGTTTTGCATCCGGAGCAGGTCGTCGCCAACGTGCGGAGCGTAATTGACTCTTACGGATTCTTGCTTGTAACGGAGCGTATGGAGGAATCTCTCGTCGCCATGGCACTTGTCCTGGGCATTGACGTGGCTGACGTTCTAGTCACGTCGTCCAAGGTCGCCGGTGGTAGTCGGTATCACTTTGCCCGTATGCCTAAACAAGAGTACAAATGCTTACCTACCGTCAAAAGCTTTGTTTCTCCCGGAGTCGCTCAATACATAGATTCGGACGAGTGGCGGGCAATTAACTATGGAGATTACTTGCTGCAAGCCACCGCCAACCAGAGTTTAGATTTGACCATTGCACGTTTGGGGAGAACGCGGTTTGAGGCGGCTCTGTCCGAATTCCGTACATTGCGCGCCAAGGAACAAGCTCTTTGCGCCCCTAATGTGTCATTCCCGTGTTCGAACGAGGGCGTTCCACAACCACAGCTTGCCACAGAATCCTGTTACCTACCATTTTTTGATTTCGGCTGTGGACACAAATGCATTGATCAAATGATCAAAATTGATCGGGAAATGCGGGGAGTTAGTGGATGGCAGTACCAATAGGTCAATTGCTTGTTGCTCTACGAATGGTCGCATAGGTACGAGCGAACAACGTCGTTCCGCATTCCCGTTGCGTTCAGTATCATTGATTTTGTTTATATTTCCCCTCAACGCCCAGCACCAGACGAACGCAACCAATACACGCGACATCGTCCTAAGCACCGCGAGCTGTTCGAGTTGGTCCGTTCGGTGTAGTTCACATCCGCGCTCTTTCGGTTTCAGCCTAAAATAAAAAATTTTTAACTTTTTTATTGGGTGGCTGCAGTGTGGTCGCCGCTTTGTTCGTATTGCGCTTGTTCTCGTAGCAATTTCTGCAAGGCTCGCAGAGCCAAATTGACGTGCAACTCGACGCCCTGCGGCAGAACCGATTCGTCCAAGGCAAAATGGGGATGATGCAACCCGTAATCAGTAGGCGGATCCGTGCCACTGCCTTGCCCGAGCAAGAAAAATGCGCTTGGAATGCTTTCGGCCACGAAAGAAAAGTCTTCGGCGCCCATGGTGGGTTCCGTATCCCGTATGACTCCTTCCGATGATACCATAGCACCCACGTGTTTGGCAAATGTCTCGTACAAGTCCGGATCGTTCACGGTCGGTGGATAATAATCCGGAGAATAGGAAATCGTCACGTTACATCCGTGCGTGGCCGCCGTACTTTCCACAATATGCTCGACCTTGTCCCGCAGACTCAGCAACGTTTCCGTACGAAGCGCTCGAATCGTCCCCCGCAACAGTACCGAATGCGGAATAACGTTAAAGGCATCCCCACCTTCGATTTTGGTAATGCTACAAACTCCGGATTCGAGCGGACTAATGGTCCGCGACACGATGGTTTGTAAGTTCATGACAATCGCGCTCGCGGTGACGATTGGATCGATCGTCAAGTGTGGCATGGCGGCGTGTCCTCCAACCCCGGCCAAGAGTATTTCGAAGCGTTCGCAGGCAGCCAAGAGCGGTCCGGGTCGGGTCGCTACAACCCCCGAAGGCAAAGTCGGCCACACGTGCATCCCAAAGGCGTAAGATGGCTGGGGAGCTTGCTTCAGAACGCCTTCTTCCCGCATGCGCTTGGCCCCGGCTCCACCTTCTTCGGCCGGCTGGAACATGATCCGGACTGTCCCAGGCAGTGACGCCTCCATGCCTTTGAGGATCGCCGCCGCACCGAGTAACATGGTGGTGTGTCCGTCGTGCCCGCAGGCATGCATTTGGTGGTCTGTCTGCGATCGAAAGGCGTCCACGTTCGTGGTCTGTTCGAGAATGGGCAAGGCGTCCATGTCCGCACGGAGGAGGACGCAGGGAGCCTGTCCCGTCCCAATGTCGACCACAATTCCGTAGCCTCCCGGACCGGGAATGACATCGGGATGCGTATTGACGGCCCAGCCGGTGGTGAAATTGGAAATACCCATTTCGGTCAAGGCTTTCTGGACAATGGCCGAGGTTTGGGATTCCTGATACATGAGTTCGGGACGTTGGTGTAGCGTCCGGCGGGTATGTATCAGAGCGTCCGTCAATGTGCGGGCCTGTACACGAATTTCGTCGAGCAAGTGTTGGGATGCGGGGCTTGTGGTTTCGTGCGTGCTACTGTTGTTGAAGAAATGGTCCACGATCGTGTTGCGCGATTGCCGCATCGTGGGGACGTCAAAGACTCGTCCGTCGGTGTCAACGGAGACGGCCGCATGCAACGAAACCGTGTGGGCCTCCTCCTCTGCTTCTTCGGTAGGTGTATCTTGGCTGTTTCCGCTCGCTCCGCGTGTCCAGGGAAGTCCATGGGTGGTGCTTTTCGTTGACAAGGAAGAAACGCAGAGCGCCCAAAAGCCGATCACGAGGGGACGTTGGCGCATGGCGTCACGATGGTTTCGGAACGTTACCGCGTTCGTGAACAATAGAGACTTGGTCGGGAATTTCCGAGAGTGTGGGAAACGGGCTGAAAGGAAGGATGTTTTAGGAAGCCGAAGGATTGTATTCATGGAATCCCAAACGATTGTGCCCCCCTCGTGTGTACCCGTCCCCGAGCGTCTGGAACCAACACACTTACGCAAAGAGCACCTTCGTTGTGCTATCGTTACCCGTGAATTATCCGAATGGGAGGGAGACCGGTCTGCTTCCCAGACAATTGGCTTTGTGTGGTTCGCGTGGTGCCCCTTTTAGTTATCTTGTTGGCTACGTCCGGGATCCTTGGACCGGATACGGCGCTGGAGAGGGAAACCGGATTTTTTCCAGCCGAGCAATGGGAATTCGTTCATTTTGCCGAGAACTGTAGTGATAATCCCGAAGTTCTCTACCCACCATGTTCCATACTTTGGTGGCCGCACTTCAAACTCGAAAGCGGTTCCGGAACCGCGCACCGAACCATCGATCGAGAGGGGAGGGACGGTACCTACCGTATAATGACAGGGCCCTCCCCACCTAATTATCAGAAAATACTTTCGAATCCCTGTCCGTTTTCGTTGGCTATTTATACATGGTTATTTCAAACGACACAGACATAGCTACGAATGGAACCGTTAGAATTGTTGGCCCAGGAGCGTCTTCCAAGACGTGACTTCAACCGGAAACGGGTCCCGTACCGGGACGCGTACGTGTTGGTAGGTTGGTCGGTCACGGATGCGTACGGGCACTGAGGCAAAACGGCCAAACAGGGTTGGACACTGCGAATGTCGGCGATTTCCGCCGGATCTTTTGGTCATTTCGAACCGCCTCTCGCGCAATTGCACACTTTTGTATTTCCGGCACACGACCAACGAAACAGACCCCCAAAAAAAAAGAACCGAACGGGTATCTCTACCGGATTTGTGCTACCCAACCGTACCTCGTGGTGATTGTCTCCACTCCAGCACCACCACTACCACCCATTTCCTCGTAAGACCAAAGAGAACACGGATATCGAAGGCACCTTTATTTCAACAAGCCGAACGAGAATAGTCGAACGTCGAGTACAGCCTTCATCCACAGTCCCATACATTCCCACCTACATCCTTGGATTAACCCACCCACACGTCCACCGACCAGCATGCCACCGTCCATTCTATCGGACGCCTCGGGCGATGCCTTTAATTCACCCGAACAATTCGTCGTGGTGGTCAATCCCTACTCGACGGGCTGTTTGATTGCCAAAGAAATGCACAAGCGCGGATACGTACTCATTGTCGTCTGGACCAAAGGCTTCTCCGCGGATATGAAGACGCACATTCCCATGAGTGCCGGGCCGATGGAGTACTACGCCGAAATTGACGAACAAGACAATCTCGACGACACCGCCGCGCTCGTCCGCAAAACGGCCAACGAACAGGGAATCGCGGCATGCCTCGCTGGAGGCGAAGCCGGAGTAGACCTCGCCGACGCACTTTCCGAACATCTCAACCTACTCACCAACGGAACCACTATTCCCAATCGACGTGACAAAAAGATTCAACAAGAACTCATTCGACAAGTAGGTCTGCGCTCCGTTCGACAAGCCGGGGGTGACCAGTTCTCGGACGTCGAGGACTTTCTCCGGACGGAACCGTATCCCCTCGTCCTCAAGCCCATCGAATCCGCCGGATCGGACGGAGTCAAGCTCTGCGAGAACTTTCCGCAAGCCAAGGATCACTTTGAGTTATTGATGAAGTCACAAATGGTCAACGGAGGGTCCTGTCCCGCCGTACTCTGCCAAGAATTTCTCCGCGGCAAAGAATACGTCGTAGATCATGTTTCTCGCAACGGCGTCCACAAAACTGTCATGGTATGGGTCTACGACAAGCGTCCCGCCAACGGATCCGCCTTTGTTTACTTTGGCTGTGTCCCGGTCGACTCCAATTCCCCGGAAGCGCTTATCGTCATTCCCTATATTCGCGGCGTCCTCGACGCCATGGGGGTACAGAACGGACCATCGCACGGGGAAGTCATGATGACCGAAGACGGTCCTTGCTTGATCGAAATGAATTGTCGCGCCCACGGTGGAGATGGTAACTGGAGACCCCTCTGCCGGGCCCTCACTGGAGGCTACTCCCAAGTCGAAGCAACCGCCGACGCCTATCTAGACGCTTTCCAATTCAATCGACTCCCCGATAAACCTCCCAGTCCCTTCAAAGCGTCCGGACAAGAAATTATTCTCGTCAGTTATTCCCAAGGGACGGTCCAGAGTTGTCCAGGATACGACGTGATCAAAAGTTTACCCTCGTTCGTCTGTTTGGAAACGGGCGTTAAACCGGGATCCGAGATAGACTACACCGTCGACCTCTTCACCGGCATCGGGAGTGTCATTCTCATGCACAAGGACCCGGCTGTGTTGGACCGCGACATTGACTTTGTCCGGTATATGGAGACCATCAACGGCCTTTTTGTGTACGAAACCAAGTTGGAAAATCTCAAACGCCCCCGTGGCGAGGCCGTTACCGAAAAGGGCCACCGTCGCGTTTTTTCTGCGGAAGGCCCTGGTCTCATTCGCCACATGTCCAACGATCGTCCCGAATTGCGCAATCCGCTGGTGAAACGTATGACCACGGTCGATGCCTCGCGGGAAGTGGTCGTTATAATCGACCCTTACTCGACTGGATGCTGCATAGCGGAAGAGATTATCAAACGGGGCTTCAACGTGATTGCACTCTGGACCGAGGGATTTTCTGAAGAAATGAAAAAGCATGTACCCCTCAGTGTGGGAAATGTGACATACTTCAAAGAAGTGAATCAGGCCGAGACGTTGGAAAAGACGGAAGCGGTAGTTCGCAAAGCGGCGGAACTGTTCCGTATTGTTGCCTGTATCGCCGGCGGGGAAGCCGGAGTCGACCTTGCCGACGCTCTTTCCGAACAGCTCAAGGTTCGGACCAATGGTACCGGCATTCCCAACAAGCGCGACAAGAAACTCCAACAAGAGCTTGTCAAAAAGGTGGGACTGCGGTCAGTACGCCAAGCGGGAAGCGATAAATTTGCCGATGTCGAGCCTTTCTTGCGCCGAGAACCGTACCCGGTGGTCCTGAAGCCAGTTGAATCGGCCGGGTCAGATGGTGTCAAACTGTGCCACAATTACGACGAAGCAAAGCAGCATTTCGGGGTACTCATGAAATCGCAAATGGTCAATGGGGGGGATTGTCCAGCGGTACTCTGTCAAGAATTTTTGCGCGGGAAGGAGTACGTCGTCGACCACGTGTCTCGCGACGGTAAGCACAAAACCGTCATGGTTTGGGTGTATGACAAGCGCCCGGCAAACGGATCAGCCTTTGTCTACTTTGGTTGCGTCCCAGTAGATTCCGATTCACCCGAAGCTCGTCTATTGATTCCGTACGTACGCCGAGTACTAGACGCCTTGCAAATCAAGAACGGTCCATCGCACGGCGAAGTCATGATGACGAACAACGGTCCCTGTTTGGTAGAAATGAATTGTCGCGCACACGGTGGTGACGGGAACTGGCGTCCCCTCTGCCGCGCACTCAATGGTGGCTACTCCCAGGTCGAATCCACGGTCGATTCGTACTTGGACAGTCGTCAATTCATGATTACCCCCGAAAAACCACCTAGTCCCTTTAAAGCTCACGGCCAGGAAGCAATTTTGGTTTCATTTTCACGCGGTGTAGTCAAGGCCACTCCCGGTACGTTGGATTGCTTATCTGTGTTGAGTTGATTCCGGCGTTTTCTATCTTAAAATGTTTTACAGTCAGAGACTCACTCAATCCCTTCTTTACTATGGGCATCCCCAGGTTTTGAGGAAATTCAAAAGCTCGAGTCATTCGTCTATTTGGAGACGGGTGTTCGCGTCGGCACCTTTGTTGACTACACGGTCGACCTCTTTACCGGAATAGGTAGTGTCATCGTCATGCACCAGGACGAAGACGTATTGGAACGCGACGTTCGTCGCATTCGGCAGTTGGAATCGGAAAATTTGCTGTTTGAATACGAAACTGGCAAGGTAGTCTTTTCCTCGCCGAGCAACATTCACGACACTGGAAGCGTGACGGTGGCCTCCGCGAACCGTCCCGACTTGTATTAGATGATTTTGTGTGGTCCAACCCAATCTGTATACGCACTATGCCGAATTCTATATATATACAAACACACGGAGCGAGCCGCCATCACGGACTCGCACAAGGACGACGTTTACAGTTTAGATTATAACGTAGGCCCATTTTTTAAAAAGAATACAAAACGCTTTTTCTACAGTACTGCGGTCGCATCACCGCCTAGGAGGACGTTGCTCGCAACAGCCCATCGAGCGACGGATTCTTACGGGGCGGAATGAAACGCGCAGGTACCGGTGTCCCTTGGGAAGTAATGACGGTACCAACCCCTGGCAGTACCGGATCACTGCGATATAGTTTCTTGATCAGGGTGCGTTTGACGTGTTTGTGCGCCTTGCCTCCCCGTTGACTCAGCGATGGCCCGGCGCGCATCGAGCCTTGCTTGTAGAGGACGGGAGCGCTGCCGTATTTGAGATAGGCCTGATGGCGTCGGGTGCGGAGCAGTGCACTCTCTTCGTTTTCAGCTTCGTCTAGGGTGCGTTCCCTTATCGGCGGTCGCGACGGAGTCTTGGGCGTCTTGATCATATCGGTCGCCTTTTCTTCAATCGCTTCCACAAATTCGCGCACCGCTGGCAATAGATTGATGCCGATACCGACGACGGCAATGGCCAGGAGCAACCAAAAGTAGTACTCCACGTGCGCACTGGCGTAATCTTCCAACCGCGTGATACTGGTTGTCCCCCGGTTGTTGCGAAACCACGGTCGACACGCGTTGTACAACAGTATGCAAAAGACGTTGGGCAAGCCCCCGATGCAAAAGAGATTGACGGCGGACGCCAGGACTTTCTTTTCGGGCGGGGCGGCGGTAAAGGCGACTTCGTAGGCGGCCGAGACGGCAAAGATCTCGCCCGCACCAATTAACACGTACGATACGGTTTGCCAGAGGACGCTGACGCGCTTTCCGGTGGACTCGAACCGGTCGTGAATCAGGACTTCTACCAATAGGGCCCACGCAATGGCCAGTGCCCCGAGACCGGAACCAATCGCAAACTTGTACGTGGTGGGTATTCGGATACCGCGATTCGCGAGAGCGGGATAGAACTGCGAACCGATCAGGTAGCCAAAGAGCAGGACACTGACGGCGTCGGCATTGTTCATACAGGCGGCGTCGATCCAGCCAAAGGCTTTTTCCATAACAGTGCCTTGGACAATAAAGGTGGTGGCCATTTGGGAGTAGGCAATGTTGAAGGGTATGATGAGTAAGCTGATGCGAAAGATCATGTCCAGTCCGATGGAATCCGTGTTGGGAGGGGTGTAGGCGGGACGCTTGGGGGGTCGACGACGGCAGATATTGGCCGCCAGTGTGGCACTGGGGTCTTTAGGTTGGTCGCAGACGTAGCGTTTGGATCCCACGGCAAAGAGACCGACTCCCAAGGACAGCATGCCGACTGGTACGAAATAGGCGAGGGTTACGTTGTGTTGTGCCAGCAAGGGTACCAGTACACCCCCGACCAAGGCTCCAATATTGATGCACATGTAGAATTTGACGTAGTAGGATTCAATCATGGAGGCCTGGAGAAGTGGATGAAACTGCTTCGCGCCGAATACGTTGACGACGCTCTTGACGATTCCCGTGCCCACGGGCCACAAGACGAGGAGACCAATTGAAAGGGCGCGACGGTTAAAAGTATCTCCCAAAACGCCCGGTATGGTTGTGAGGGCAATGAGAGTGAGTCCGGGCAGATAAAAGCAGAGAGATCCGACAAAGAGGGATCCGTAGTCGCCGAGAATGGCGTCGGCTAGATAGGCCCCGAGAAAGGGAGAGGTGTAGGCAACGGCAACCGAAATGGAAACGTAGGTGGAAGCGTCGACGGCTTCCATGTCGGCGTTCCAATCGCGATTGTAGGAGCCGGTCAGGTAGGACGTTTGTGTGTAATTAATGCCGTAAAAGGAAAATCGCTCGAGCAGTTCCACAAGCAGGATAAAAATGACGGAATAGAACATGGGACGCAGGTGGTAGAAACTTTCGTTGCCTTCTTCATCGACGTGGCGTAGCGGACGCACATGGTGGCCACTCAAACATTCTTCGGGCAGCAACAAGAGTTGTTCTTCGGTACACACGTTGTTGGGCAATTCGTCGGAAGCGTCCGAGCCAATGGGTGACGGTGCGCGTGAGGAAGCCCGCGAGGGGGGCACACTCGGGACGACGGCAGCCGCACGCTTGGTTTGCGGTGCGGGAGACGCCGAAGGGGAATGTCGCGTCCGGGTCGGTGGAGTGCCAATGGCAAGCAGCGGCGAGGGAGTAGCGGTGTTTGTTGTTGCGTCGTTTGTTGTGGTAGCTATTGTTGTTGGTGTTGTTGTTGTCGTTGCTGGCAGTGTCGTGTTCGTGGTCACGTTGGTCGAAGCAGTGGTGGAAGGGGGAGGAGGCATGGGTAGTTTCGTTGGTGCTCCCAAAGGCGACGTTGCCACCGATACCGAGCCAGTCCCCAAGAGCGGTGCGTGTTCCGAACTCAAAGGCGGACTCGTCGCACTCTCACTGGGAGTCGTCATGATGAGGTCCAACAGCAATCACGATAGCAGCAATGAATGACAACAATTGTGATATTATTAACTATACTTGCAACGACCACTCTACTTGCATCAACAACAAGAACAACAGCAACCACTACAACAGTCGTATCCGCAAAGGGACTCAGTAGCTATCACAGTCCGTAAGTTCGATGCGTCTCCTTGTCGGGATCCGCGAGCTCGACACTCCTCGGAAAATGCGCCCGATTCATTGCATAAATGTATATAATTGGGAAGGAGAGAGAGGACAACGTACAGGACAGACATACACACTGACATACGGACTCACGGACAGCCATACAGACGCTATATTCCAGCAAACCCGAGAGACCCCACCCTGCTCTTGCGAGGGGCCATCTCGTACCGTTTGCAAGGTTGCGGGCAGGCGGGCAGGCAGGCGGGCAAACCAGTCCGTGTTTGTTGCGTTTCCACATCTGTTAATCTCACCGTAGTGGATACGTAGGTCCATATTTACAGTACATTCCATACAGGACGTGATGATACGCAACAAAAGATTAAATTATAGGGCTGTGACATACTACCTATGTCACATCACCAGATCCACTACCACTGGATTTGCTCACACAAACCTAACGTAACGGAATCGAGAGACGCCATTTTGGACAACGCATACTGTACATCACTCATACAAGCACTGACCGTGTGAACGAAGGCGTACCTACCTGCGGGTTGCCCTGTCTTGCCTGTCTCGAACCAGGAAAAACTTGCTCGAACCAGGAACTACACGTACGGTCCAATATATATATATATATACGTATACAGAGTATGAGTCGTCCCCCGTCGGGAGCCGCCTCCGCCAACGCCACCGCTGCGGGCGAAGCAACGCTCCTGGTCGCGGAATTCCCACCCCCACCCTTTTACTACCGAACCATGGCTGCCACGGCGGCTTGGACGCCACCGCCGATTCCGCAGGCGGCCTTGGAGCGCGGGACTGCGCGGGCGGCCCGCGCCGCGGCGCAGGCGATCGCGGCCTCGGAACGGTTGCGTCAACACGGCGACGAGCGGACCGAAGACTTTCTCCGGGGCAACACAGATGTCGATATGGAGGAAGAGGAGGAGGATGGGGATGTCGTGGCTGTCTTTGGCGAGATTGTGGAAGATCCCTGGCTGGTGCAGCCCACAGATGATTGTCAAGATCCGATCGTGGTACGCGACGAACTCAAGCGACTCAATCAGCAAGTTCTAGAGACCTTCGTCAAGCTTGTGCAAGATTTGGTACACCGACCGACGGAAAATAAGTAAGTGTCGTGAATGACAGATGAGTCAATCGGACTCCTACTCGTGCATGGGGGGACTGGTGTCTCACCAACCCGTTCATCTCTCTGTCCTTGATCCGTTGCCGTTGTAGAACTACACGGGACGAACTCTCGCACCGGGTATTTCTCATGTTGCAGCAATGCAACAAGTTTCGAGAGCATCAGGCCCGCGAACTCTTGATTGAACTGTTGGAGAAACAGCTCACGCGACGAAAAGGATTGTTACACGAACTGGAAACGACCGTTGCCCAAGCCAACGCCATTTTGGAACCTACCTTCCCACAGCCGGCCGTGTAACAATGTGCAAAAGCTCTCTGCGACGTGTTGCTTTAATCACGAAAAAGTATGTGTAGCAAGCTGGAAAAGGACGTTCCACAACGACAATATTGCAAAGATATTGAAAAGAACTTCGTCAAGGCCGAGGAGCTTCGGAAGCAAGAGGAGGATTGGGTGCAGATCTGGTGAAGCCGTGGGAAAAAAAAAGAGAATGATCTTGTGGCAAGGTTGATGTTGACCGCTACGATTACTATATTCAAACTGTCAGAGACACCTCTCCGGATGGAAAATTCTTGTGAACCAGTTTCGAGAGCCCAAGGTGCAATCTGTTGATGCAGTCTCCTGCTCCTGGATGTACTGCTGCTGCTATGTATGCGTGCGAGAAGTGGTGGGGCTTCAGACAATATGTCGTTTTGCGTAGATTATGGTGAGGCTGTTTATTCTTTTTGTGTAAACGTTCCGGTCCACAGTATGATAGCATACTCAGTTACAGGATTGCGGGATGGAGATGCCCCAATTGGAAAAACTGTGTGATATCCAGGGATGTAACAGCAGGCCAAACAGAGATGTTGCTATTTTGGAAGATGTGCAACCGTGCTCTCGACCTGCTGGATTCCTTGTTTGAAATCAGCTCCTTCCGGCCCGGTCTCTGGATATATGGGCATTGTGTGGAATACAAATGCTGCAACCACGCACTTGATCCGAAAGGGGCGGGCTTTGACTTTCTGGTCGCGTCAAGTGGAAGTCTGCTTCAGATGTGGTGCGGCGACTGCAATGGCTTGGCTTGCTGGATGAATTGTATAAGGTCTGTGGTGATCGAGTCTACTGCACACCGTGTGGCAAATTTTTTTGCGTTTAGTCTAAACCCAGTTTGAATACTTAAATGCCAGGCTCTTCAAGCTGCTGACGGAATGCTGTCATGGTTGTGTTGAGTACGGCAAACTGTATTCTTTCATAGGAATGTCAAACAGAGAATTTAATATGCTTTTGACTTACTGTTAACATGTTCAAACAATGCCTACCGGTGACCTCTGGATCCTTTCAAATTCCTGGGCGGACGATAGCTGTCTCCGGGAACGTCGCTGTGAAATAATCGCGCCACAATTGTGTTGTAGGCTATTTCATCGCGTTGTCCCGCTTGTCGTACCCGAGCGGACGTTCGCGATCGGTGCCGCAAAGAGTGCGCCAGCATTACCTGTTCGCCGACCTCGTTCACGTCATGGACCCAGCCCGGAACATCCTTCAGTCGCAGCCAGACAGTCTCATCACCGGCGGGCGACACGCGTTCCGTCACGACCACACTCTCACCACCGAGCAGTACAGTACGGGTCGTCTCGGCCGCAAATGACGGTCCCTTGCGAACCGCCACTCCCGCGTCGGGCACAACATTGTACCGCCACCCCTGCGCATGTCGCTCGATCCGAGGTTCGGCCGCACACTCGTCAAGAAACAGATCTTCCGGACCAAAGACCTGTACCCATTCTGCTTGCGTCGTCAGACTTGGAAGTTGCCGGAAACTATCATGACCCGTATGCCACCGGACGTGGCGATTGCGGTACAATTTGGCGAAGCACTCAATTGGATCGCCAGCCTGCGAAAATACGGTTAATATTTCGGAGGCCCTCAGAAATTCACCGCATTCGAAACGAAAGTACTCGCTGCCGTCGCCGGATTTGATGGGTGGAGCCCGCTGACACGGACCCCAGCGAACCTTGACACCGCGGGCGGTTTGTACGCGGAACCAGAACGATCCCCACCGAACGTCGGGTTTGCACACTACCTCGTAGGTGGCCTTGCCTGCAATGGAGAGCGGCAACCAACCCTGGCCGCCGCGCAGGCGGGCATACTCGACTCCGGTACGATCCGGGGACCGATCCGTCCACTTTTCAACTTCCAAACAAACACCGCATGCAATTGTTGTTGATAATTGCATCTTGTCGAAATTACTGGATTTGGCGGCCAGCTCCACTGGTATTTCCGGGGCGGACTTTTTGGGGGTACGAAACACAGCGTCCAGAAAGGCGCTGCCAACGGACGACGCCACGTCGGAATCCAGATTGCTCAGTGGTCCATAGTTTGAGCCGTGGTTAGATCCGGTAATGGCAGAAGACTCGCGCGATGAAGTGGGGGATGTATTGTCATCATCCAAGGGGAGCACTGGGGGTGGACATGTGACTGCAAGTCCGGCCCGGGTCCGGACGCGAATCCACACGGTTGACGACAATCGCTCGGCAACGGACGCTTCCACAGCATGCGATTCCAAGACAGCGTTGCCCACTTCTTGGTAGGCACGGGATGCTTCGCCTTGCTTAATCGTTGCCACACCTCCAGAATAGTGACGGTACTGGTGATCAAGTTCGTCCTGACGAGGAACAATAGCCCATCCGCTGTTATCCGACAATTTAATCAACCCGGCGCCTTGACTAAAGGCTCCGGTATTTTCCATTCGCTTAGATGCCTCGAAAAAGGCTCCCCGAGGTAGTACGCGAGTTTTCGAGCTTGAGTCAAAGACAGCAGGATTGCCGGATTTGCTCGTGGCAGTGGTCGCCGAGCGTCCTGCCATGGTATGAAAAATGGACTGGTGGGTCGTGGACCCGTGCGGTTCCGGTGGAGGCATCTTTTGCGGGGAGGCGACGCTGTGCGACGCGGATTTTCTATGAATGAGGGTATTGACTTGGAATTGCGGGGCGTCGAGAATTTTAAGACCCCGTGGAGCGGTGACCCGCAGGAGATAAAATTTCTGTGTCACCGGAGACACGGAAACGATACTCTTGGACGTAGCGTGCGATACGTCCGTCGAGGATGGCATTCCGTGTCGGAGCGCGGTGGTTGGTAGTTGATCGAAGGACGACTCGTCGGACAAGATGGAGACATTTGAAGAAAGGCCATCGTTGTGTTTGGACGCTTTGGCCATTAAATTGGTCGCGTGTAGGGATCGACTCCCACCAATGTGTCGGGGCAAGGACTTGTCCATCAACGCTTCGTTCGCGTCGGCATCTTTGCGGCGACGGGGTGGCCGATGCCTACGTCGAGCGGCATTTGAGGGAGCGGCAATCGAAAAAGTAGAAAGAACGGACAAGGCCGATACACTGATGCTGCCATCGTCCGAAACGTCCGTCATGACCGGTGATATCAATTCCTGGACAACAGGGATTGATTGCGGTTGACCGTCGCGAGTAGTAACAATTTTCCGATCGGCCATCCACCCCCGACGGTGACTGAGTTTGAGAAAAATTACGCCGTCATTATCAACAGTGATGCGCAGGGATACTTCGTGAACCGTTCCGGGTAGCATCACGGCTTTGGTCTTGGGCGCATTCCGGGATGGACCCGTCAATACAGGTAGTGGCGTAGTCGACACAATCTTGTAACGAAAGAGTCCTTCCTCGGCGTGCGGTACGGTATGGAGAGGTTCGACAATCGTCTCACCATTGGTGTGCGCCAATAGATATCCGATAGGTGCGTTGGTACGATGCCCATCCTGCCGTGTCGGATGGGACAGCGACGGCGCTGAATAGGGAATGGCGGCGCCTCCCGTGTTGGAATGTTTGGGAGTGTCGTCCGCCAGCGTCTGGGGTGCGGCGTCGACAGCGTAGCCTCCTGTCAAGAGAGAATCAACACGAATGGCCGAATTCGCCCTGGTGGTATCGTCATCAATCGGGACGGTGGACCTTGAGGCGAAAATTTCTCCGTATCCCACGTATTGCGTACTCTTGGGTGCGGAAAGGACCGGTTCGGAGAGCAGCGCGACGACCCCACGGTAGACGACTCTGTAATAGTGTAGATTGCTGTCGGCTGCGGAAGGCAGCAAATGTTGCGGCACGGAAGGAATTTCCGGTGCTAGTCGTCGACGTTCTCCACCTCCAATAGTCGTCAAGTTGTCGATCGAACGTCGTACCCGTCCACGTTCGGGGCGATCGAATAAAAGTGCGGCTGGTCGTCGCCGCAGCTCCAATGCTTCGCTCGGTGCCCATGACTGTCGTGGAGTCCCAACGGCGGGTGGTCCCCAGCGACGCCGACGCTCCGCTACCGTTCCGCCATCACCGAAGGGTGGCTCGACGAGGGCTCCACGGAACGAGGACGATGCATCGTCGGACGCGTATAGCGGGTCCGGAGGAGGCGGAGGAGAGTCCATGCCTCGCTTGTCCTGACGGTGGAACCCTTTTTCTCACGGACCCCCGGAAGCGGAATGAAACCGGAATCAGTGGGGCTGTTTCTCCCAGTCTCACGATTATTGGGTCCACCGTGTCCCCACCCGTTCCTTGCCTGGGGTGGCAGGATGCGGACGCGACTACTTTTGCAATCCAACGGTGCGACACCAGTTCAATGTTGGCAGGTCGTTGGGACAAACGAGGCAAGTACTCATCAAACGAACAAACAAATTAAAACACAATCACGCTGCCGTGGGAAAAGGAGTTGGTCGGACTTCCCACACACCATCCATAGTTATACGACACAGCACCGCACCATGCACGCGACGTCCTCGAGCCGGAAAAAAGAACCCACACTGTTCGAACAGGTACTGTTCCAGAGCCGTGAATGGGAGAGATGCGCCAGCCCTCCTGCGTCGCCCGTTATGATTGGTCCGATAGGAACGAACGGAATGTAAGCATTGGAATAGACATTATATAGTTTGTCGCCGGACGACCGTGGCGACAATTCGGAACGAAGCGACCCTACCGACTGTGGCAGAAACAAGCCTCGTTCCCAAGACTCACACACTCTCTGAACATTCCTCAACCTATTCATGTAATTGCTGTTGGGTAGGTAGGTATCCAACGTAACTGCAAACTACCTACTATGCGTGGTCTACTCGATAGAGCTAGGTATTTACGGCAAGTGAAAAACGAAAACTAAGATATCCGACACTCAAAGAAATCGAGGACCCATCCCCGACCAGATCCTACTGGGACCATCCACGTCGAACGACACATCGCGTCCCTCTAAAGTGACTGATCGCACGAATACAAAGGAACAACGACAACATCAAAAATCATCAGACCTTTTATAGTTGACTACGGGTGGCCGCGGTACCCCAATCGTCGTCCAAGTCCTCCGTATTACGTAGACGGTATTCGTCATCCGCGCTGTCCTCGTCACTCCCGTCGGAGCCAAAACTACTCCGCATCGCTCGGCGTCCTCGGCCCGCCGTGGACCGCAACGTCGTCGACGCCTGCCGACCGGACGCCACCCGTTGCGTCGTTTTCACAGGATTTCCCGCCCTCGGCATATCCTCCACGCCCGAATCCGAGTCTTCGTCGTCTGGGTCCTCTTGGTGATACCGGACCACACGCGTCCGGCTCTGGCGCGGCGGACGACTCGGCGCACTGGCTCGCGGCGCGGGTCGATCGTTCTCCTGCTCGTCCAAGTCGTCCTCGTCTTCCAGTTGCTGACGTCGTGTGGCCTTGCGCCGGGAACTATCGGTACTCCGAGAAGTTGCGGTTCGTTTTGGGGGCACAGAATCCGGACGCGTCGGAGGAACCTCCTCCAAGGCGTCGTCGTCGCTTTCGCCGTGCCTATCAGCCTCCAGTCGTCCTTTTCTATGATTTTCTTTCCCGTTACGCGTCAATTGTCGCACCGGACTCTTCTCTACGCTGTCCTCGTCACTGCTCTCTGCTGCGCGTGCCGCAGCCGCAGTTCGTCGACGTTTCTTGGCGGTCACTTCCGTCGCTGCTGCCGTCGTTGAGGCCACGTTTGATTGACGAGCGAGCGTAGAACCGCGGGATTTCGATTTTGATGCCGCTTCCGGTTCGACATTGGGTTCGGTATCGATATCCGTGGAGGCCGTATGGGTGGTGTGCAGCTTTTTTTGTCGCTGCTTGAGTTGTGCAAAGGCCATTTCGTTGATGGATCCCGTCAACGACTTGTCGACGAACTCTTCCATGGCCTCACTCAATCGCGTTTCGTTCAGTAGCTTGAGTTTCTGTTCCGGTAAAGTCAAAAACTCCTTGACAATATCTTCCATGTGGGTTTGCTCCAATTCCTCCGGAGCGATCGGTGTTTGCATCATTTTCTGGGCCGCCCTGGTCTGCTGAGTAGCTTGTTTGATATCCTTGCGGCGGTGGAACAGCAAAATGTCGGAAGGATTGGCCACGTCTCCAACAAAACGGGCTCCAAAGCGTTGGTTATTGAGAGACAGAAATCCGTTGGAGTGGTCTACTTTGATGCGGACCAGGACTTCGTCGGGATTCTTGAGCGTGTACCGCAGTGGGGAGATCATACCCTTTGGGTCGTCGTCCCGTCCCCCCGCGTTACTGCCCGCCGCACGGGCGTCCCGCAAAATTTCGCGGCGTTTCTCTCGGGCGTTCAAGACCAACACCCGGACCTGTTCTTCCAGAATGTTGGTCACCTTGTCGTCAATTTTGGGATCGTCCGGATCCAGGTTGGCCCGGTGTTCCTGCAATGAGAGTTCCGCCGTGACGAAGGATCGGACCTGGGTCAACGGCACGGTATGCATCCGAAAATTCTTGCCCTGAACGTCCACGACGCCGACTTTTTTGCGCACAGCTTCGCCGGCCACCAGACTGGTCGCTACGGACGATCCCGGTTGCGTAATGCGAAAGGTGCCGACGACGGATTCGGAAAATTCAATGAGGCACTCGTGTTCGTGTCCCCAGACGACTAGATCCATCCATTCGGGAATCATGGATTCTTGTACGCAGTTTTTGGAGCCGCGTCCCAAATCGCGATTCTGGTGCAGGGTAAAGAGATTGAAAAAGCCGGTATCGTGTTCGTTGTCCTCATCATCTTCGGCGGGTCGCAGAAACCGTACTTTCTTTCCCTGCCACATGCGATTGAGTCGTTCGTCGCGCATACTGCCCATTCCGTAGAGTGCCAGTTGCGTGGCACCTTTCTGTATGAGCACGGGAGATATTTCCACCTGGTCCACTTGTTCCTGTCGTCCAAAGTAGTTGACGAGGTTGCTGACGGCCAGCAAGTCGAGCGCGGCCAGCAGTTCGCCGTGACTGTCCCGCGTCGGATCGTCGTGATTGCCGTGAATGCTGAAAATGGGCAAGTCGACGGAGTAGTTGTCGTCTTGGTAATTGACGGTTCCCGATACGTTGCGAAAGTTCTGTGCCTGATCGGAAACGATTTGTATACGGACCGGGTCCGGACCCATACAATAGCGGCGAATGATTTCCATAGTGATGTAAAGCGTCCGACGACTGGGACGATTATCGTGGAAGAGATCACCCGCAATCAACACCATGTCGCAACGAAACTGTTTGGCCAGGTAGAGCACTTCTTCAAAGGCGGCGAACGAGTCCATTCCTACAATAATTCGTGACAGTGCGTCAGAATGGCGGTGTGCCGGTATCGTGGATCGTATGCGATGCGTAGCGAGAGATATGACACGTACGCGCTGTACAAGATTGGACACACGACAAACAATACACACGATACATACGCTATAACAGCTACAACCACAACATAAGTAGGCACTTACCTCGGACCGGATCTTTCTCCGCGTATCCCAAATGATTGTCGGTGGAGAGCATCATGCGCAACGTGTGTTCGTCGGGATCTTCGAGTACATCACTGGGAGCGACGCTCTGTGCGGTTTCCTCGCCGCGTGCATCATTCGGCGCCAAATCCGACATGTCGTATGTGTGAATGCGAGACGACTAAGTGTGTCAAGTCGTTACTGTGGTATCGTGTGACGCGTCGTATTCATCTAGCTAGTGACCGAGAACCTTGTGTTTCGACCAATGCGTGTACAACAAGATCCACATTTCGAAAAAGGTACGGATCCTGTCCATACAGCATCAGCGCTCTGGTGGATGGAGAAAGGGAATGCTCAATTGTCACCGTCTGCTCCCGTGGTTTCCCGAGCAAGACCGATCGATCCAGCGAAGAGTTGTTCCCACTCACTACTCTAGAGAGTGAAGCGTGGCCACTACTACTACGGTCGTTACCTCTGGTTGTTGGCGGTGGGACCGTTTCCAAAACTCCCGTCGGAATCGTGTTGTCCGAGGTCGTTGGTTGTGCTACTCAAAACCCCGGAAAGTTAGAAACAATGTCCCGCACACGTCTAGCTAAACTATTAATTAGTACGGAGGGTTTTTCGTCGTTCGAATTACTCGCATAAATGTATTCATTCAAACCATGTCGTCCGTTTGGGGTGTCGATCTTCCTGGCGGTGCGCGGCTCCGTCCGAGTCAGCCCCACTACGCGCAGGAAACGGAGAAGGCGCGGCGGCGTGACCGGTACGGTACACGTGCCGGTGTTCGTTTGCGCCAACGGCTATAAAAAAAAGACATTCACTCGGCACCACACCGCTGGCCGTCCACAATCCCGCAGACCAACGTGTTTCCACACATCCCTTGCGCAAGTTTTGTACCATGGTCGAAACGAACGGAACAAAGCCCACGGCGCCGGTGGAAGATTACACGCCGGAGAATATCCTTGTAACGGGAGGAGCAGGTGAGTAACGGGCGGGTATCAATCAGCTTACTGCAATGCAAAACGAACGAACCCAGCAACGCCCCCGTATGACCAGTAAGGCGACGACACGGGTACGGAGTGTATCCCTCGACTGTATTCCTGGCACCACGGTTTCGCACACATTTCTCCCTTTTCACGCGCCTCACGTCACTGTACGAACCTCTTCTTCTCTTGTTTAGGTTTCATTGCCTCGCACGTGGCGATTCTCCTTTGCAAAAAGTACCCGCAATACAAGATTGTCGTCTATGATTGCCTGGACTACTGCGCCTGTCTCGCCAACTTGCAAGAGCTCTTCGACTTGCCCAACTTCAAATTCGTCAAGGGAGACATTGCCTCGCCTGATCTCGTCAGTTACGTCCTCCGCGAAGAAAAGATCGACACCATTCTGCACTTTGCGGCGCAGACGCACGTCGACAACTCCTTCGGAAATTCCTTCGCCTTTACGCAGACCAACATTTACGGAACGCACGTCCTGCTCGAGTCCGCCAAGTGCTGTGACACCCTCCGTCGCTTCGTGCACGTCTCCACCGACGAGGTCTACGGAGAAGGAGAAGACTTTGAAACGGACCCCATGTCGGAAGAGCACGTCCTCGAACCGACCAATCCCTACGCCGCCACCAAGGCCGGCGCCGAATTCCTCGTCAAGAGCTACTTTCGTTCCTTCCAATTGCCCTGCTTGATCACCCGCGGTAACAACGTTTACGGACCTCACCAGTTCCCCGAAAAACTCATTCCCAAGTTCACCAACCAGTTGCTCAAGAATCTGCCCCTCACCATTCACGGTGACGGGTCCAACACACGCAACTTTTTGTACGTGACGGATGTCGCCAACGCGTTCGACATCATCATGCACAAGGGAACACCGGGGCACGTATACAACATTGGGGGGAAGAATGAAGTGCCCAACCTGGAAGTGGCCCGTGCCTTGCTCAAGCTCTTTGACAAAGAAAAGGAGGAAGATACGCTCATTAAGTTCGTCCCGGACCGACGATTCAACGATCTACGGTACACCATTAATTCCAACAAGTTGCACGAGCTCGGGTGGACGGAGCTCATGAGTTGGGAAGAAGGCCTCGCCACTACGGTCGATTGGTACAAAAAGTATACCTCCCGTTACGGCAACATTGACGCGGCCCTCGTGGCGCATCCGCGCATGCTCAACACCAACAAGGAGGACTTGGACGAATCTACCCAAAAGGTCATTATGAAGCAGCACAAGAACTAACTGTAACCGTACGTAAACAAACACAACCACGTTAATGTATCCACCTTGGATTTCTGATTGCCAAGGAACAGTCGTAGAGAAGTAGGTAGGTAGCTTTGGTTCCACTTCCCTATATATACTACCTACCAGTTAGTACGATAGTCGGAGCGATGCGAGACGATTGACTGGGCACTGCACGTCGTCCGACAATTCCAAACCCTCGGCACAACAACAATTATCCAGGGGTCGACGCCTTGCCAGTTATGCACACACACAAAATTCATGCCAACAGTATTCCCGACAACGAATCCGCCCGGGGGGACCTGGAACAAAGAGACACACAACCGTCTCGAGCGGAATTTGTGCAAGGTCACACCTCTACTGACGGTAGACCCATTCACGAAAACGTCGTGGACTTTCGGCTTCGGCTCGCCTCTGCAGTGACGGTGCGTACGGACACGCGCACCAGAGTCCCGTAGTGTACCGGGGCCCGTGGACGTCGACCATGACGACTCGGGAACAAATCGCGCTTTACGAAGACGCGTTGTTGCGATTCTCACAGCACTCCCGTACGGAGACGGAAGCCAACGCACCGGCAGACCTTGACGAAACGAATTCGTCGATTGCGCTCGCCCGGTCCTTGGCGAATCGAGTGGCTCGCTTGGGTACCGTCCAATACGCGTTGTCCCAAGCTTCGGTTGAGGAAGTACCCGTTACCGAGACCTGGTTGTGTCACGAACGGGAAGAACTGGATCGGCAGGCACAGGGGGAGATGAAGCAGTGGGAATCGTTGGCGTTTACCGATTGGCACAAGGACCGACCAAAACAATCGCGGTCGTCCTGTATGGTCGACGTCGACGCGTTTTTCGATGCGTACCCCGAATGTGCCCGAGCCGAACCGTTCGAGGAGGAAAGTGAAAGCTCATCCGACGAAGAAGTAGACGCGGAAGAATCGATGCAGTCTCGAAACAAGAAGCAAGTGCGTTGTGAAGTGAAGGTGCCGCGGGAAGCTGGTGGAATGACTCCGACACTACCAACTCCTCCCATTGAAAGTCAGCCCGGCAAAGGAATGAATCCGTACGCGCGACCCAAAGCGAACACTGTCGCGCCTAACAATGGCAGTGATGGTGCAGGCGCTTTCCATCCACCGCCAAACGGTGTCGCACACACGCAGACGTTTCCTCCTCCAAATACAATGCACGTTCCTGCACCGCAATCTCAACCACCAGAAAGCTGGCAACCACGGCAGTACAAAAAGAATCACCCAGATCAACAGTCACATACGGCAGCACCGGCACATCCGCCTTTGCAAGGCTTCGCGCCGCCTCAAAATCCCCCTGTCGCTAGCGGTACGTCTTGGGATGAACACTGCAATCAGAATCCGTTCCAAACGGCTCGTGAATATGCTCAAGTGGGCACTCAAGGTGAGGACTATCGGAGCCGAAACCCAGATGCAACGGCACCCTATCCCCCGCAAGCCTTGACGGAAAATCAAACGCGACCGTACGGTTTCAATCCATATCTACAACAGCATCCGCCGGAAAATGCTGCACCTCCCCCTGAAAAACCCCTCATTCGCGATTCACTCCGCCGCAAGTTTCAACCACCGAAACGGGATGCCATTGAGGTAAAGTCTTGCTACCGGACCCAGTGTACGACCAAATTGCACAATATCACGTGGACAACTCACGTTACTTTCTTTTAAATTCGCAAAGAGAAAGGGTTCCAATGCGACAAGTGGCCCTGCCAATCGACGGTCGGAAACGTCTCGTGGTAGTGGTGGTATTGCCCAGCGTCCTTCATCATCAAACAATCAAAAGAACAACGAGGACGAAGAAGATGAATTGCCGGAGGAACTGAAACGTTTCGGTAAGGATTTGGTGGAAAAGATTGAAAACGAGATCATGGATGCCGGAGATCCGGTGACATTTGACGATATAGCTGGCTTGCTGGACGCCAAACAGACCATTCAGGAGGTAATTTGCTGGCCCATGAAGCGACCGGACCTTTTTACCGGACTTCGACGAGCGCCCAACGGTTTGCTACTCTACGGACCACCAGGAACAGGAAAGACTCTGATAGGAAAAGCTATCGCGCACGAAAGTGGGGCTACCTTCTTTTCTATCTCTAGTTCATCATTGACGAGCAAATGGATTGGCGAAGGTGAAAAGCTCGTCCGTACCATGTTTGCGGTTGCCGCTTACCGAGAACCTGCGGTTGTTTTCATCGACGAAATTGACTCGCTTTTGACGCAACGCAAAGCGGACGAAAACGAAGCAAGTCGCCGCATCAAGACTGAGTTCCTTGTACAGCTGGACGGAACTGGCACTAGTGGCCAAGGGAGGGTGCTGGTGATTGGCGCTACCAATCGTCCGCAAGAATTGGACGAAGCTGCGCGACGACGATTTGTCAAACGGTTGTATATTCCGTTACCCGAAGAGAGCGATCGCGAATGTCTAATACGTGTCTTGCTAGGCAAAAATAGTCACGGTTTGACGGACGCTGACATCAAAAAGCTAGCCAAGGAAACGGCAGGTTACAGTGGAGCTGATCTCAAGGCCTTGTCTGCGGATGCTGCGATGGGACCAATTCGTCAGCTTGGAACAAAAGCGTTGGAAGTTGATGTAAACGACGTCCCACCCATATCGTACAAGCACTTTCGCCAAGCCCGACGCAGTATGAAGCCGAGTGTGGCACCATCCGACTTGGTACAGTATGAGGAGTGGGACAATATCTACGGAAGCAAACGGGCTGAAGCGGAAACATTTGATGAATCCAGTGAGGAAGAACCGTAAATAGAGTTTCCACAGGCGTGAATGCGGTCATACTGCTGTAAAATATCAAGAGTTCGTAATGCACGTAGTGTTTCTAGCCCTTGTAAAATGTGAGTGTTTTGACTGTGAGTTACTTTTCAGGGCTTAAAAGTCCCACAGCGTCTACAAGATACCCGTTCTAGCTAAACCAGTCTTCTAAAGCTACACTGGAAATACGAAAACAAAGTGGGGAGGTTGCGATGGACAAGAACGAACTGTTGCTCCCGTTTCGTTCATTGCGCCATAGAACCCAACACCCTTTCCATTCTACTGAAATGTGTCTGCCTATCTGTCTGTCTGTCTGTCAAGCAATTTTTGAGCTCTCTTTATCACTAATGTAACGCACAGGTATACAACATGCCGAACTCCATATTCCCCCATGCACACCCCCGAGCAATCACTACAACTTGCACGGCCTACTATGATGTCGGCAACGAACTATCTCCAAACATTACATCACCTTGAGTTGCCCTCAAAACCGGAGAGAGAGAGAGATCTACTTCGCATGGGTGAACCATCCTGTATTGGCGTTAGCGTCCAATATGGAACCCCAAATTCGTCGGCGGCAAACGAAAAGCCGACGGAATCGCGATGGCCTGATTCGGTTCGCCCGTGACAGAACGAGCCAAAATGGCGAAGATGGGATTATCGAACGATTATTTCAACTACTACCAACCGAAAGCGAGCGTTGGTGCGTCGACTTGGGCGCCTGGGACGGAGTTCATTTGAGCAACACTAATTCGCTGCTGGTTGCCACAGCTGATGAGCATGTGTCTGCCGCAAACAGCACTCTATGGCATGGTGTGCTAGTGGAAGCCGACACAGACCGCTTTCAACACTTGCAACAGCTTTACGTCAATAGAGGCAATGTTTGTTTGAACGTATCAGTTTCCGGCATGTCTGATTCGCCGCACACACTGGAAAATATTTTGAAGACACACGGTGACCGAATTAGCTTACCCAGTGACTTTGATTTTCTATGCATCGATATTGACGGTGCCGACTACTGGGTGTGGCACGATCTATTGAAGTCGGAATCCTACCGCCCTAGGGTTGTCTGCGTGGAGTTCAATCCGACCATACCGGATGATTTAATTTACATTCCAGAAAGAAGTGACGTGATACGACAAGGGTGCAGTCTAGCGGCGTTGGTAGAGCTTGCCAACGAATACGACTACGTCCTGGTCGAAACGACCTTGTACAATGCTTTTTTCGTCCCGATATCACTCTACGACTCCTATCTGGCTGACGAAATTCCGGATACTTCGATTGAAGTCCTACACGAGACTACAATGGGTACAGCCCTTTATCAGCTTTATGACGGTTCCATCAAGTTGTGGGGTTGCAAAAAACTCCTCTGGCATCGACTACCGATGGACGAGTCCAAGGTGCAGATGCTACCGAGAGGGCAGCGTCAGTTTCCATTTGCCCCCCGCGAGACCAAAAATTCATTGGCAATGAGCCACGCTGTTGACTTGCGCGTTTGCTACAGCGAAACATCTTCCGCCGACCAACGTGCAATATGCTCCGCCAATCTCGTTCGTCAGTTACAGAAGGACGGCTTTTGCTACGTGCGTGGGACAGGAATTGCTCGACAAACGTGCCAAAGAGCACTGGAGGCGACGCACTCGCTGCTTCAAGATGCGGACGAATGTGTGCGTCGGTCGTGTTTGACCACAGACCGTGCTCGGCGCGGGTACAGTCCCATGTGTACCGAGAATTTCAGTTCGCTGTTGGGAGAAACGGGACCGAACGATTTGGTGCGCAAGTTTCGGGTAGGACCCGTCGATGGACACGAGGGGGGCGGTGCGCTGCTGCAGCCGAATGTCTGGCCAGTCGAAGGGACGTGGGACGCGCCGACGGCGGCCGCTTTTCGCGCACACGTCGAAGCGTACTACGGTTCCATTTGTGCGGCAGCCACGACGATGGTGACGACCATTTGCCAAGGTATCTTGGCGATGTATCCGGATCTCGAGGCCGCATTGGCTCCACTGATGAAGGAATCACTGGCACACTCATCGATTCTAACGCTTCTGGGATACCGCGTTGGCTCTCGTCACAAGGGTCGATCGAAAGGTCCGTTGGTGGCGGCGCATACGGACGTGGGCGTGATTACCGTGCTCGTCTTCGATGACGGTGATTGCGCAACCTTGCAACGCCGTACCGGACAGGGAGACTGGGAGGACGTTGTTTTGCCCGCGTCGGTGCCGGACGATCCCATTTTTGTCGTGAACGTGGCGGACTGTTTTTCCGAATTGAGTGGTGGACGTTTGCCTTCGACGATTCATCGAGTAGTCGCGCGACCGGGAAAGACGCAACCGCGCAACGGCTGTGCCTTATTTGTGGGACTGGATCCTCACGAAATGCTATGTATCCAGGACGAAGCGATGACGTACGAATGCTGGCGCAAACGACGGATCGCACGAGCGCAAACGGTACACCGAGAGTCGTCGTCGTCATAGTGGTCCACATCGGCCGAGTCTTGCTCTAGCGCAAGAACGCCTGTGTAAATCGGCGTAAACGACAGTCGACTATAGTGTTGACCGGAGGTGTACGACAATTGCGTCGCGTGTCTTTGAAAGGGTATATAGTTTATACTATAATACATACTTTGTAATTACGGAATTTCCCGCGGCCGGGCACACTTGCGTGGTTCGGTAGTGCCGGTTTCGGGACAGGCCATTTCTTTCCAACTGGTGGGTCGCATGGGTTTCCCACTTTTCCGTGAGAGTGCGTGCAAGACGCCCAACTCTGGTTCCGCCGTAGTCAAATAGTAGCGGCGACTGTCGCCAAGCGAGAGTACTCGTGCGAGTACCAAGTCTCCAGGCAAGAAGGAATCTTGCATGCGAATTGGTTCCGACGGTCCGTCACGCACGTCTTCCCGATGAATCGCCCCTTCCGGTCGATGCAGCAGCGTTGCGGTGGCCGTCGTCACGCCGTCGGCGGCGAGTATTTCTAAAACGGCTTGTTGCCGGGTAATCCGTACCACACGGGCCAGTACGACGCGACCTACCGTAAGCACCGTGGTGGATGCCGGACCCTGAGAAGAACGAGCTTGTACGATTGCCCATACGAGAGCGTCCTCTGGAGCACTTGTCGTGGTGGTGGTGGTGGTTGGTTTGGCTGATGAGGTTGCTGTGGCTGTCGCTGCTACTGCTGCTTCTGACGATGACACCGAGAGTGTCCCTGTCGTGCTGGCGTAGACGTGACCGGCCCGGACGTAGGTTCCCGGTCCGGGTTGGATTTGTCGGATGGTCCCGAGTCGATCGCCGGGAACGACGGTGCTACCGAGTACGTATCGAAGGGTTGGTGCAACGGAGGTTCTTGCAACAGGCGGACCCAATCCCTCTGCTGGTGTCACCATTGTGGCGTCTGTCAATGATCCAAACCAGAAAAACGTGTGGGGCCGTGCCGAGCGTCGTCGTCATGGTGGAGCCCAAGGAATGTATGCTAGAGCCTGTCTCTCTAGTAAGTAGGCTAGAGCTCTACTAGGAGAGCCTCTCTAGCTAGCTAGTAGCGTTGGGTTCACTGTCAGTCGTTGGTCTGGAGTGATTCCCGTATGGTGACGATTAGGCCGGACGGGGAGCGAATGATCGGCTGCGCTACGAGCGACCCACGGACGGATTGGTGGGTCCAGTACCCTACCCTGCTGTAGTCGTCACGGTGGATTGGTGGGAAGGGAGAAAACGTTAGGTCCGGGTATCTTTGGAGGAAACGCACAGTCACAGAAACAGTCAACCCAATCGCAACACACCCTCCTCCGGTTCCCGAAACCGGTTTCCCCCTCGAGCCGTCCACGCCACGCGATCCCATTCCGGCTACCACCCGCCCGCGTACCGTCCGCGCTCGTAGGCCGACGCGCTACGACTGGTCTACGGAAGAGCGACCGACCAACCGAAGAGGTACCCATCGAACTGTAAGTAACAGTAACTATCCATCCATCCATCCATTGCTAACTAGCTAGTTAGCTAGCTAGGGACTCGTTCGATCGTGCGAATTTGACTCTGCACAGTGCTGCTGGTCTGATAATATACACTCTCGATACTTTTTGGGATAGCGATTGCCAGTGCCAAAAAACGTCGCTGGATATTCGGACACTTTGGGTACGACGAGCAATCGACCGTTCCACGCACGTGTGCCGTGCCAAATCGTAGTCTCTCTCTCTGTGCGAGACTGGTATTGCGAGTGTGTGTGATTGTTATTGCGTGTGCGTAGGGAGAAGTCCGGATCGGGGGACGACATGAGACAGTGATCCTTGACACTCCTTTCGTTCGACAAAAGACTTGTTTGGGTATATCTATCTACCTACCTACCCACATACCTACCCCACTGTGGACGTGCCTTGTACAGTCGCCTACCGCAGCATGTTTACGGCAGTGGCTTCCAACGCCACGACAATGCAACAACAACAACAACAACAACAGCAATTCGTCAACGGTACCGATTCGCGGAATGACGACGTGCACCGCAACGTCGAGACTCACGGCCAAACGGGAGAGACCCAAGAAACGACAACACCGGAACGGACGATTGTACCCGAAGGCAAATACGAGGCGAGCGGAACTGCGGCTTTGGCTGATGCCAAAGAGCCGTATCAACAGCCACAAACCCGGATAGGCGCATCCTCCGAGACGGATACCACTCTGCCCAGCGACTTGCGGAAAATTCTGGAACAAGTCGCGGAGACCGGTTCGTGCCACTGGTTGTCGTGGAACCATAGTAGCCATCAAAGCAATATCGGTGTGGGTCTCGATACCGGTACTACGAACGGCAATCCCATGCCCCACACCACCCCGGACGGGAACTCTTCCACTGCACCCGACACCACACGCACGACTCGCCCCCACCCGAGCACGTCCGCATCTCTGTACACCGCCCCGCCCCTCTTACGCCCACCAACGGCATCGATGCCCGCATCAACCGCACACCTAACAGCGGGACACGTACGTCCCACGCCGCTCTATCCGTCGGCTTCCTCATCACAACCAGCCCGCAAAAAACCTCGCAACGGCCTGCAAGCATCGAGACCACCGCCACCCCAACGACGGTTCGATGGGACCGTGGCGGCGAGTAAAACGACCACCTCGACCGCGGGCGCGCGCAAGCGTCCACTCTTTCTGATCCGCACCAGCAGTTCCGCTTCGGCGACCAGCAGTATCTTCTCACCCGGATCCGTCGGGAGTGGACGGACCTCCGGAAGTGAACCGGAAGACACATCGCAGTACGAGTGCGATTCCGAAGGAACGTCGGCCACATCCAATAGCGAGATTTCCATGGAACGGAGGGAACGGAATCGACGAAAGACGGCAGCACTAGCCGCAAACCAATTGGCGACAACACGAATTAATGCCCCTCCGGCTGAAGCACCGCCCAATCTCAACTACAAGAGTCTGCGGGAAGCGATGCGAACGGCCTTGGGATTGGTATTGGATCGCTGGTATAAATCGCGCGGTGGGTACAAGCTTTCGTTTGCCGAGCAAAAACGAAGCCGAGTGTCCGGCAATCATACTTCGTCATCCATGGAAAAGGCTGATTCAAACACAGTGCCGACTACAAGTGGTGACAATGGGAAGGAAGGGCGATCCGCAGAAGTCATTTTTCAGCAACGAAAGCATCGGCTAATGAATATGCTGGGTCCGAGACTGGACAGCAAGGATACCGAATCGTCCAAAACGCCAGCAGAAAACGTCCCGGACGACGACGGTCCCCCGTTTACTATACAACGAATTGCGGAAGTCCTACTTGCTCCGGAACGTTGTTATACTCAGACTCATAAACTTTGCAACTGTTTGGAAAAGTTGCTTTTGGTAGCAGCTTCCACGAGGGCATTTGGGGGTAGTACGGGTGGTGTTACATTTCAAAGCCAACGGGAAGAACGAGAGCTCGCCGCTCTGGGCCAAGAGAAAAATCGACTGCTATCCAGTTTTCGACAAAAAAGAATTCGAAGGAGGGCGTCGTCCTCGTCGGACGATGTGCATGTAGAGCGCGGCGAAGCCGCCCATGGTGATCGACAAGGCGATGCCGACAACAGTAAAGTTCAGAAGGCACAAATGCTCGGAAGCGTTGCTGATCGTATGAACGGCAACGCTGGGGATTTGGAAGATTTGTCGGGAGCGGTAGATTGTTCTGAAGAATCGGTTCGGGAAATGTTAGAAGCGGCAGCTCGAGCATCCTTGCGGACGAAGTTTGACCATGTTGGGATCGATCCTCATTCATCGGCACTGGCAAACCGGGATCCGAGGTCGATTGCGGAAAACCGTGGAATGACCAATTCTCCCCCTCCCCCAAATGTAAGCATGGCCACCCTGCCTGGCCATTCCACATTACTAAGGAACCATACGCATTCTGATCAAGATCTCGCCCATGTCGCGCGAGCGCCTTCTCCGATCCGTTTCAGTTCTCTTAGCGAGACCTCGTCTCCACCATCGATGCGAACACTACACACAAATCCGAATATGCATCTTTTGCAGATTAACCATGCTGCAGCTTTGGCTGGTGTTTCGCCATTTGATCTCGTGGCGTTGAACGGAGGTACCGATGGTTCGGGAACAATATCCGTGGGGGCTACCGCCCATGTAGCTGCCAGCGCTTTGAAGGAGGCTGATTTGGAAAGTCGATCGTCCGCGTCTTCTGACGTCGACTCGGAATCGGACGATATTTCGTTGGACGATTCGGCGTCCGACCGCAGTGACGGATCAGATTCTGGTCACAACGAACATTTGTCAGCTGCTAGAGCAATGGCGTTAAGCCGCATGCAACAGCAACAACGATTGCAGAGCCGTATGCAAATTTCGCTGGGGAACTATCATCAGAGTGAAGGTGTTCGGCCTCCAGCGGATTCTGAATATCAGAGCGGCGACAGTATCGATTCGATGAGAGCCGAAGATTCGGGCGGGAGTGATTCATCCTCATCCGACGTGGCAGACTGAAAATTTGTGACGGTTTCTATCTTCATCTCTCGTCTCCCACGTGTTGAGATGAAGCGTATTTTAAACATTACTATTAGTACGGCTGTAATAATAAAGGCGGAGATTTGGCGGTGAAGGATGAAGCATATAGCAATATTGATATTTCAATTAGAACCATCCCTGGAAGGAAGAGTCTTGACCCCGCTTATACCATTTGAACGCGTTGAGCATGCTGGGAATGAGAATGACAGCGAATCCAAGGTATGCATTGGCCTGGAATGGAAAGTCAAGGAAGGGTTCTCCGTATTTGATAACATACGACACCGCTGCACATCCAGCAAAGAGCTTGACGAGAAAGCTATAGTCGTTGTCGCGGGCCAAGGCGTCTCCGAGATCTTCAAAGCCCATCAGAGACTTCTTTTGGCGAGATACAATAGCTTGTGTACCGTTCACTTTCTCTTGCGGCAACGCGCGTAGAAATGTAGACACAATGGGACTGTCTGGTATCTGGTAACCGTTCGAACGAGCGATTCGATAGGCTGCATACGCCGCTGTCGTGTTGCCGACACACGTCAACAGCGCTTGGAACGGTACCAGAATGGAGATTTGATTGTAAAATAAGTGGTAGGTACAAGCTGTAATACCCGAGGAATGCAGAGGCAGTAAACCCCAAGTCAGTCCTTTCCAGCGAGGATTGCACATTGCATCACTCCATCGCCAACAAAATCCCATGGCTACCAAGAATTCCACCAAAGAGGATATGTGGATAATCCATGTGGCGATGGTCAAGGCGTTTTCGGGTTCCGGGTGAGAGGCCCCCCATTCTTCTATGGACACGGGGAGGTCCATAACTCCCCCGAGGTATGGTGTATGTACGGACGGATCCGCCATTGCTGGAATGGCGACCGAGACGGTGGCCAAGGCTGTCAATCCAACGACCAACCACGTCATTGGTAAGTAGCTGGTAGCGCTGATGGGCATCGTATCAAGCTGCTGCTCTTTCGCATTGAGAGCTTGACGAAATGCTACCACCGTTATAAGATTTGTAACTGTCAGAAGCGATTCCGCACCTCCATGCAACCAATCACTGTCCGCCAAAGAAACTCCATATAGTAGCTTCGCAGCAATGGCGGCCGGAATTGTCAGAAAGACAAACAACAGGCATGTGGCGAAACCAACCGTCACACCTTTTGGTGTCTCGTTTTCTGGTCGATTCAAAAAATATAAGAACGCGAGGTATGGGAAAAGGGAAGCTCCAAAGAAGGGTCCGGCGAGAGCTTCGGCCGTATCCTGATCCATGTTGAGTATGTCATTAATACTATTACCAAGAAAAGAAAAGCTAAAATCGGAAAATATTGTCGATGGCGACGAAATGATTGTGGCAATGGACGCGGCCGATCCGGCGACTGCTTCCGGATTCATTGACATGACACCTCGAAATCTCAGCTTGTGAGGTGTTTGAACACGAGTTTTATGGCACCCATCATTGATGCTGGGAAGGAGATTGCGAACTGCCTTCCTTTGCGGCAGCAACTCCGTGAACGCCATTGCTACTGGATGTGCCGCAACGGCCAATCCCAATACAGAGGTCTTTAACCACCGTACCACGATCATGGTGGTTGTCTTGTGCACCGGATAACAAGGAAAATCAACAATCTCATGCAAAAGCCCAAGCACAAGGACGCGCTTGGATACGAATCCAATGACTGCCTAATATATAAATCTTCAATCAGGAATGCATCAGAAAATGACTGAGAATTGACTTGCAACACAAACGAAAAGATATGGGGTATGGTCACTGACATTGACAGTGATTTGACTGGAAACCTGACCCTTGCTACAGGAAATCTATGAACCTACCCTAATTAGTAGGAGCGCTATGAAAACATCACCTCATGAACAGACGTGATGAATCATCCAACATACACCGACTCACAGTCAAAAGCTTCAGATTCACCTTGTCAGAATCCGACGTCCATCATGTCTCGTCATCACATCTCGGTCATCTCATCGGTATCATAGCCTTCTGCTACGAAACTTCCATGACAATGAAAATGGGAATGCGCTGTTTGACGTTCATCTTGTTTACATGTGACGCGTCTTGGTCGCTCGTACCGTCCGTTTCGTATAATGCGCAGCGGCTTGCCTGTAGAGCTCCAACGAATGATGTTGTGAATACTGGACAACGGGAGGAAGTCGACGATGTTGGTTTTGGGCGCCGACAGGCTCTGGCGGCTGCATTTGGCCTGGCTACGACTTCCTTTTCTTTTGCATCAACTCTTTCATCGTCACCACCGTCTGCCAACGCTTTCGACAACAAAATTTCTAGCAAATACGACGATCGCCCCAAACGAAGAGGACCTCAGGTACAATTCTATCGTCCGCATAGTCACACTGACACAAAGCGTTTCCTGACACTCATCCAAGGCCCTGTTTCTCACCTCATGACAACTGTCTTTGTTTTCTTATTGCGCTGTATCTTATTCGTATAGCCCAAGGATCTGGGCGTAGCCATCCGCACCAATTTCGAAGGTGACGAATTCGCTGGTCTCAAAAACTGTGGCGCAGCGCCTAACTGTTTCTGCTCCACCATGGTGGACGACCCCGATCACGCAATTCCGGCTTTTGTGTGGCCAGGTTCTTTGGACCAAAAGCAAGCCTTTGCTCAGCTACAAGAAACACTACAGGCGTATCCTCCCGGTCAAAACGGTGTCGACGGTGGCGGATTTCTCATGAAAACTTTTGACGACAACAAAGGATACGCATTTGTACAGTTTGAGGCTTTAAAGAATGGGTACATTGACGACGTTGAGTTTGCTTATATTGAGGGATACGGTGAGCGGGCGGTGCAGGTGCGTTCAAGCAGCCGTGTTGGGTACTTGGACTATGGAGTGAACGCCAAACGGGTCAACTGGATAGCCAAAGAGTTGCGGGGGAAAGGATGGGATGCCGTCGGCATAGACTTTACGACTCATCGTGGATATGCGCTGGAAAACCAGATTTGAACGATTTACCGTACAGTAATCATAGTTGGGTCACAACTTTGGGTATCAAATGGTACTTGTAGCATGTGGCTCTCAAAATTCAGAGATAAATATTTGTCGTAGTGAACGTCTGAACGTTAATCGTTACTATATATTTTCATGAATAAGTAGAACATTATGCCACTTTCGGGTCTCTTGTGTTTCAAATTCGAAGCACTTCCAAAGTCTTCCTGGTCGTTCCCTGCGATGTTACCGACAACAGAAATGGAACCAACTCGTCGTGCTTCCTCGTTCATTTCAATTTTCTCATCGTCGTCAACGGATCGAAGTGACTATGACAACGACAAAGCTCGATCCCGAAAACGTGTGGATCTACCACGAGCGTCAGGAAGCTTCGTTATGCGGGCAGCACGCGTTGAACAACCTTGCCCAGAAACCCGTGTTTACTGCTTATCAGCTGGCACAAATTGCCCATCAACTCGACGAGCTGGAACTCTCGTACATGGCGCAAAACGACGAGGGCGGGACCCGCTCCACCGATTACCAACGCCGTTTGGCTGAAGGCAGCGGAAATGTGGACGCGCAAGGGAATTTTAGCATTCAGGTTTTGAAAGCAGCACTGCAGCAAGAGTACAATCTGCCGTTACCGCACTTATCGCAGGATGTGTTACAGCAACAAAAGTTAACGGCGCGTTCGGATATCACAGATTTTCAAGGATTTCTCTGCCACAAGTCGGATCACTGGTTTGCGATTCGGAAAGTTGGCGGTCGCTTTTGGAATCTCAATTCGACGTTAAAAGTTCCCGTCGTGGTTAGTCACTTCCAGCTCGCGACCGAAATGGAAACATGGCGGGGACAGGGCTACACCATATTTTGCGTGCCCTCCGGCTTGCCCACGGAAGGACAGAAGCAAAAAATTGCAGGAGGGTTAAAGGCCGAGGTTCATCGCATGTCGGACCTCGTACGAGGAAAGCCAACGGAAAAGAATCCCTGGGATAGCTTGTCTGGACGCGGAATGCGCTTGGATGGTGGTGGCACCGGCAATGCTTTAAGTCGCAAGAACGAAGGAGGAAACCCGATCAGCAATGGAATGGTAGTGGACGAATTGACCGAAGAGGAGCAGCTGCAAATGGCCTTGCAAGCCAGCTTGGAACCTATTAGTGATGCGAATGTCCCTAACGCCGTGGCATCGGCAACACTACCCGTCCCGTCCGAGCCAGATACTTCGGCCGTCGGTGCCGTACGGATTCAATTTCGCTTGCCGGACGGTTCGCGGCGTGTCCGAAGATTTCTGGATACAGATCCAATGGGAGTTGTTTTTTCTTACGTCAGGGAACAGTCAGATGGACGTGCCATCGATCTTCGTTACGGTTTTCCTCCCAGAGATTTGGTCCTGGTACATGATCAAACAATTGCCGAAGCGAATCTTGCCAACGAAAGCATTCAAGGTCGATTTGTGTAGAAAGGCATGCACAAGTGGATGATTCGATATGGGCAGAATTTTTTTCAGTAATGCCTCTTGAGAGCTGATGTTAACTAATCAGGTTGCTAATACTAATTCTAATCAAACGAAATAGACTCTTCCACCGAAGCGGCATCGAATTCGTCACGCGAAAGCAATCGAGCTGTCGCATTCTTGCGAAAATTGGTAAAATCAAAGCCGCCCTTCCTGTCTGTAGAAGCACCTGCTGGATTGCTCTCTTTGTTACCAAAGCGAGCAAACGGATTACGTTTTATCAACGGAACACTAGCCTTGCTGCTCGAGTCGTCGGTGGCTGTGGTATTGGCGGTCTTTGTTCCAGAGGCACCTGTCGTTTCAGCCGTGTTGTCAGATGTACTAGGCGCGTGACCCATTCCTACGCCGGCGAATGGATTTTTGAAAGCGGACGTCGTTTGCTCGGCTGCCTCAAAAGCTCCGTTATCGATGGGAGCCGGAGCCTCGGGTGCAGGTGCTGAATCGTCCGGCGATCTAGTCCAATCCAAGGCTCTACCTACGCCTTTAAATGGGTTCTTAAAGGCCAGTTTCTTTTCATCCGCGATTGACTGTGAATCCGCTGGTTGCAACTCATTCGTGGCTTCGTTCGCATTTTCGGCTACTTGCTTGCTTTTGAAAAATTGCAGCCCTACGTTCTTCCGACCTTCTCGAGAGTCCCGTTCGTTGGCGAGTTTTTCGAATTGCTGGGCCCGACGCGTCATGGACACCAGTGACTTTTCCAGCAAGTTTTGCATTTTCCGTTGTGCCTTTTCGGCTGCTGAAGCATTGTGGAGCGTCTCCATTTGACCAAACAATGACATTTCCGAATTGTAGTCCACGAGAACCGCAGCAGCTTTCAGGTGACACGACGGACCTTCGCGAACGAGCCACGAGTGCGCTGCGGCGAATCCTCCGTCCAAAACGGAAACAAAGGGAAAGCCCTTCTTGACAAAGAATAGAGCGCAAATGTCGGTACGCGACTCGTCTTGCTGCATCAGCTCCTCGAGTTTGGGAGATAGCTTTTGTCCGTACAGTTTGGGTATGGCCGAAAAGCCTTCTCCCATAATGACAATGTGTACCGCGCCACGTAGCGATTCGAACGTTTCTTCGTTCAGTTGAATTCGTTCCGGATCTAGCATTGCTTCGGGGCTGAGACTCACAGCGGTCGGAAACCGGCCTTGCTCTAAAGCAGCTTCTTCGGCGCGACTGTCTACAAGATAAAACTTCAAATGCTTGCGACCTTCCGTTCGATTGCGGCGGAGTTCTCCGCGGTGAACTGCGGCTTCTTTACTCCAACAGAGATCGGATAAGACTTCGTCAGCCGTCACCAACACCGAAACTTTGTCGGCATGGCGACCGGCGGCGACTCCCGAAACATCTTCCAAAGCAACTTGTGGCCGTCGGCCGAGTCCTTGGTTCATGGTTTGCATGAGAAGGTTGGCAGCAATCTTGTTCACCGGTTTGGGTTGTTTCGGTTTCAAGGCAGGGTTGAACGATTCACCGTACTTTTTCAATAACTTCCCGTCCAAAACATCCAGTCGACCCGCGTAAACTTTTAGAATCTGATCAATGTTGTCTTCCTTGTCCGGAGCGTGTTTGCGGTAGTAAGCCACCAAGCGGGCCCGTGTCAAGCGTGCCCGGGCTTCCTCCGCCTTGCGTTCCTGCGTTTCCAGATGCGCGATTGCTTCCGCTTCCATCCGCGCCTTGATCGCGGCCTCGGCGCGTTCTTGTCGTCGACGAATTGACGCTTGGACGGTCTCGTCTTCGGCTCGACGTAACGTTTGCAGGACAGATTCTGGCGTCGAGCGCTGCAAGCTGTGAACTCGCATGCGCCACTCATCCATCCAATCGTCCGTACTGCGCTTGTCTTCCAACTGAAAGATTTTGTCCAAGGCGGCCAACAGCTCCTCGCCCGTCAGGAGCAAGAGTTGATCGGCCGCTTGTTCAAAGACGGCCACCGTCCAGAAAAAAGGAGTTGCCTGATGTTGCTGTGAAGCGTCCATCAAGATTCCGTCCCACAATTGCAAGATCCATCCCGTCGGCAAGATTGAAGCCACGTGTTCGCATTCTCCCGCCGCCAAACTGAGTGTCCAGGAAGGCGGAATCCGTCCGTGCCGGGTCAAATTTCGAGCCAGATGGGTGCTGGTCTCCCCGGCGTCCTGTTTTTGGCGAACCGAGGCCGGGAGCTTGGGCCAGTGCCATCCGGGTGCGTACTGATCCAAATGATAGACCAGCAGTGGCAGGTGGTAACAGACCAGTAGGTAAAGTTCGGAGTGTAGAGAAAGCGCAGCCTCCCACCGCTCCGGCGGTTCCAGGGCGAGTACGGGTGTAAAGGCTGGCAGGAGCTGGGCCAGAACAACACTCGCGGCGGCCACGGGCATGTTGGTGGATAGGATTACCGCCGCCACGGCGGGCACGAGTAAATCGGCTTCCGACGGCGCGGCGGTGCTGTTTTGTTGCCAATGATAGGCCAGGAGTTTGGTCAAATCGTCTTGACAGTCCAACACCTCGCGGTGCGTTTCGGTGGCGACGCGCAATGCCAAAGTGGGCAGTTCCGGCAAGGCTTGGAGCATCGTGTCGGGTGCGTTGGACGCGCCCGGTTCCGGCAATGGCCAGTGTTGGAAGGAATCGGCCAAACTGCTGGACTGTGTCTCGGCGAGCGATTTGCCACAGACCATACGACAGTACAAGTCGGCGCGCAGATCGGCGTCGACGACCGGATGGGCAGTGGCGTACAAGTGACGTAATTGCCCAACGGTTGCTTGGGGACTTTCCAGGGCTTCCCGAAGCGTCGCAAAGACCGGTGGCAAGGCGACGACCGTTGGTTCCGCGGTCTTCACCGGAGTGACGGTCAAGGATGATTCGTTGGACGGGGTTTTAGACAACGAAGCGTCGATCGACGTCGGTGTTTCGGTCGTGGGGAGACCCGCCAGGATACTCGCGGCTGTGGGATCGCTTCCGCTGGCACTACTGGTGTTTTGGTTAATATTGAGTGTGTTGTTGTCATCGTCGGGGACCGCATTGACGTCGTCTTCGTCGAGCCAGTCGAGAATATTTTGGGTTTCCACGTCGTGGTCCCCCAAATCCCCATTTAGGCGTCCCAGGGCACCGGCGGTGGTTGCGTTGGTGGTCCCTTCCGTAGCACTCTCCAGGAGTGCAAGGAAGGAATCACTGGACGCTTTGCGCGGACGTTCGGTGTCCGTCGCCGTGTCGGCAGCGCCAATACCGGTCTCAACAATGTCGTGGGGGGACGCCAAGGGCACGTCGGACGAATCGAAGGAAAAGAGATCCGCCATGTCATCGTCGTCATTGTCGTTCGTGTTCGAATCGAATTCCGTTGTCATTTTTTGGATATGAAAGTGTTGGCCAAAAAGTCGGTACCTCGGTCGGTCGGTCGGAAGAGGACTGCGGCTCCGTCAAAGTAGACGCAAGTTTACTGCCGGGAAGACTTTTCACGGACTGTGGGACGGTACGACGCGATACGACAAGGGTGCTCTACCAAAGGCTTTTTTCTTTGTATCGCACACTACCGTACACGTCGACTCACGCTCCGCTCTTGGAGACCGAAAAAGCCTACACTAGCTCTTTCACTCGACAATTGTCTCGGTGTGTGTGTGAGAGAGAGTGTGTGTGTGTATGAGTAGTCTGTACTGTCCGCAATGCGGGGATGTCTGCACGGATCCGGAGTTCCCGAAAGTGGTCCGACGGGACGGAGTTTCCCAAACCAAAACCCCCCAAAACTCAACTGCCAAACTGGTAACAATGAGAATACGAAGAGTCACACTGACTGTGAATGTACCATAAATACCGGAATCCGTCGATTGTCGCGTGTGCTGCGGATTCGTGTCGTGCGTTTCCAGGCACGGTGGACGGTAGTGCACGGTAGAACCCTGTACTATATAGGGTGACTCGCGACAGATTCTACGTTCCAGCGTTGAGCAACAGAAATCGTACGCATCGATCGGCACTCACAGGGAAGGGACTTGGCACGTCCACGGCCCGAAGCAGACACAATCCTCCCGTCCATGGTACTCTTACGAACACTACGCACCCAACTAGATCCATCCATTTCTAGCGAGCGATGGATGGTCGAAGCGGACGGGCAAGCCCTCGTCAGCCCCAGGGGCGGGACCGTGGCGTGGTAGCGTCCATCACAAACAAACACCGGCGACGTCTGCACAACGGATCGTTGACAGTGACTGTTACGCCTTGCGCTTTGGTCACAGTGTCTAATTCACTGGAAACCAGTCGCGGGACTATTGTAGCAAACATCCAAGGAAAATCGGACTGTGACGAATTGCAAAGGCTCTAGCTAGTTACTCACAGTCTACTGTTACCGAGCGCCATCTACATTTCTAGATAGCTATGGACCAAAAGTCCCAGCGCTGTCACAAAGGAAACCGAACGGACCACTCCGTTGGAAGCCGGGGATCCGAAGGAAATGGGAGCCGTCGCGGGAGTGTCAATGGGGGAAGTCTCGCCGACTGGAGCCGGAGTGGACACCGGAGTCGGGGTAACGGGCGCATCTGTCTCGGGACGGGGCGAGGGAGCGTCCGTCAACACCAATGGTGACGGAGGCAATGTTGCGTCTACCGCAGACACGAGCTCCGCTGCGTTGCAGCAAAAATCCACCACGTTCAGTCCCGTCAAGTAGTCCATCAACAAGGGCTCACAAAAGACAGTAACCGGAAACAGCACCTGAAGTTCCTGAAACGTCGTCGCAAGTTGCCCGCACGTGAGAGAATCTTCTTCGTTTAGGATCACGACAGCGGGGTCGTAGGTAGTGCTACCGGGACACATAATGCAAGGTTCCGGGGAGCCGGGGCATTGGCATTGATTTGCCAGGCCGGATTTGTACGCCCCACAACTATCCACGCCAGACACAACATTGAGGTCACCACACGTGGTGCCACCGGACAGCGTCCCGGCAGGAAGATCCGGGTCTGGCACATCTTCGCCTCCAGGGCACAGCGGACAAGTCACTTCGTTCACTGGCTGGCATCCACACACCACAGAACCGACGATTTGCTGACTAATGCAAATTTCTGATCCCTCGACGAGTTCAAAATACTCGCCCATGTCGTTACAGCGCACGTTTTCTTCGATATCAAAGACGGCAGACGGATCCGCGACTCCGCCGTTGGGGCAAGCAGAACACCAAGTATTACCGGTAGGTCTCTCGCAAGTACCGTCCGCTTGCTGCGAATGAAAAGAACCGTGAATGAAATTGGCTCAAAAGCGATACAAAGTATGATGTGAAAAGTCTGCTTACCGTGATGTTGAAGGTAAAAGACCCAAACTCTTGCGGAAAAAGTCCACGAACAAAGAAGTGATAGGTCGTCTGGGCCTCGACATTGATATTCAATTGGCTTACGTCTACCCGAAAGATGCTAATGTCATCGTTCATTGCTGCACAAGATAATGCGTCGCAACCATCTACGTAGGCTGTGAGAATGGTATCGAAAAAAGGTTGGCTTGTGGACTCGACGGTGGCAGTGAGACAGCCATCGCTTTCGGCCGTGAATGTATACCAATTACCAGGAACAGGGCCGGTGGAAGCTATAGCACAGCTGTCGGTTCTCAAATGCGTGATCGGTGGCGCAATGGCGAGGTCGCCATCGAGAGTAGCCGGAAGTGACGTAATGGTAGTCGCCATGGCGCATTCCGTGTTTTGAGCCGCAACGTGCGCCGTCGAGGCCATCATGGCGAAACACAGGAAACGAAGCATCGTACAAGGGGCTTACGTCGAATTTACCCTGGCAGGTTGTTACTTCGTGCTTGCTTTTATGTAATATGGATTGGACCGGCCTCCGAAGCATTCCCTTGCGAGTACGCAAAACATTCCAGGTGCGGAATCCCTCTATGTAATTTGAATATAAAACTGTCAACGGTTTTGCTATGAAATGACTTGGCTAGGACATGTACCGCTGAAGTGTGACGCATCAATCATGGTAGTACGAACGTCTGGGGGTTACAGGTGAACACTTATTAGACGACCTCGACGGTACATGATAAATGTGTGTCATCCGGTCCGACATTACTTACAGCAGGCCGTCCTCCTGCAAGAACGTACGGTGGCGATGTTGCCACCAGCTCCAGCCGAGTTGACAGTTGCGAACAGCATAAAGGGAATAGATTTTCCCGTAATAACGGTATCTTTATGTCCACTGATTGTACTGTTGAAAAGCTTGCTGAGGTTTTTCAGGGGCGTGCCGTGCCGCAAAGCCTTGAACGTGAGTCCTATTAATGTAAACAACGACCAATCATTAAGATTATGATCGTATCCGGCTGGCGTTTTAAATATTTAAAGTCGTTTTCAAAATCCGACTCTAAATCAAAATCCGACTCTAAATTGGGGACGTTTTCAAAATCCGACTCTAAATCGAAATCTGACTTACATGAACACTGAAAATCCTTACCAAGCGGAAGACTTTGTTTGTTTTCTTGCTGGGTGATTAGGGTGGCCGGTTCTGCAGATACATACCGGTAGGTGGCATGGTGACTCGACCACACTGATCCGTTAGGTTGCCCACAACCAGTTGCTGTGACATCATCGTTGATTGCCTATCAGTCTTTTGTACGTAAGAATATGGGCCGGGCCGGCTAGGAGACGGATCGCGCTTTGCTGCTTCCTAATTGGTCAATGGCGTCATCGGTGGGTTGAGACGAAGTGGACCCATGAAGGAGATGACTCGAAAATCCTGTTTTTAAAAGTGGAGCAACTGGTACAATGTCGTCCCAGTTGTTGTTTTCTTTGCGTTTACAGTTAGATGCTTGTGAAGCTTGAAATGTCAAATTTAAAAGAACGAAGCGTTTTCAGCCTCTCTATTGTCCTCTGCCTGTTGCCCTTCAATTGGATCGAGAACTGCCTGCTCTTCGGAAAATACTTCACTACGTTTGCTGCCGTTGCGCTTCCAACGAGAAAGTCCGCGGCGGAACAGTGACAAGGACGCGTTCGAAGAGTCTCCAAATTGGCCTCGTCCAACGTAGAGCCACCTACGTTTTTTTTGTTTGGGACGACTTGCTTTCAACAGGCAAACTGGAGCCGGGGATCAACAGACGAGAAAAGCTCTTGTTCTGCTATATCAAGTCTGAGGAGGATATAGGCTGTGTGAATGAGCAGTCAATTCACGCTCCAGCTTGTGGATTTTGCGTGGCGGTATCAAAATGTAGAAAGACCTACAAGCAACCAAGACGAAGTCAACATGGACCAGAAATGAATATGATCAGAGAAAGGAAAACGGATCTATAAGTGTAGATCAGTCTGATGAAAACCTGTGAGTGTAAGTTTCTCTCCAAAATTAGAGTCGGATTTGAAATCCCACCCTAAATACGACTCTATAATTAGTGTCGTTTTCAAAATCCGACTCTCAATCAGAGTCGTTTTCAAAATCTGATTCTAAATTTAGAGTCGTTTTAGAAATCCGACTCTAATTTTATTAGCAAAAATGACTGTAACGGGCATCCAGAACGCCAGCTTGGTTGCTGACATTTTAAATGTTTAACGGAAACATTGAGAATGACCAAAAATTTTTTACTAGGGACTGACATTTTGCTTTTGCGGCACGCCCCAGGAAAACGCTGTGTCAACAAAGTCTGGTAAACAAAGGTTGGGCGATATGACAAATGACCTGCAGTGTCACGGTATACACCAAGGCGACATGTCCCTACGACAAGTGACACCTAACATGGGTAATGGAAGTGTGAATCAGAGTGGAGAGCATGGTGGAACCGTGGCATTTATGTTGGCCTGATTACACGACACAATGTATTCATGCCGTGATCAAGGACATCCTTTAATGGAAGATGCAGGAGCAGGATACAAGAATGAGGATTAGGATACAGTCCCACAAATTTCAAGGCAAGTTAAAGGCAGGTTTGGATACTTGTTGAGTGATTCTATGTGGGATTTATACTTAGAAGGGATATACTCTATGTGGGAGTAAGATTATCTGGCACATGGTAAGAGGTCTTCTATCTGAATAGAAGGGCCAATTCTCATGAACTAGTGGTAGAATAATCTTCCTCTCATTGTTTAAGAAATTCAATGATCCAAATATTGCATTAGCATAGGTCCTCGTATCTGCTGTCTAACCCGTGGGGAGCGTTGTAAGCAAGCTCAGTTTTACAGTCCCTAAGTCCGCTTAGGTGTATTGCAGGTTGTTTGTAATAACGCCCACTTGCGTTTACCAGGTATTGTCAACATCACATTATTCCTGTCTTTTGTACGTACATTGGTTGTACTACGTAACATACAGACTGTAAAACTCAACTTGCTTACAACGCTTCCCACGGGTTAGACAGCGGATACAAAGACCTATGCTAATGCAATATTTGGATCAAAGAATTTCTAAAACAATGAGAGGAAGATCATTCTACTACTAGTCCATCAGGCTTGAGAGGTCCAGTTTGCCGGACTCCATTACCATGTTCCAGATAATCTTACTCACATATGAGTCTTCTTCTTCTAAGTATAAATTCCACACAGAGTCTTGCAGTGAGTAATTGTTCCTGCCTGATTACTTTCTCACAACTTGTGGGACTGGATCCTATCATTCACTTGTATAATCCTTTCCTGTATCCTCTTCAATGGCATTACCACTATTGTCCCGCAAATATATTGTGTTGTAAAATAAGGCCAACACAAATCCAACGGTTCCATTGCTATCCTTTACATGGTTACCATTCACGTCATCATTGTACCTGTTGGGCAGCCATGTCGCGATGGTGTATACTGTAACACATTGTCAGGGCTCCAGAATAGGTGAACTTGTAGTAACCCAAGTGGAAAGTAGTTTTTGCCGCTCCCTCAACACAACAGTGAGTCAAGTTACCAAGAAGAGCGGCAATGTACAGCAATGCATACCAGGCTACAAATCTTGGTAGAGCAGAATGAAGAAAACCGGTGTTTTGCACTTATTGTGATGGTAAACTTGCTGTCACAGTACACTACCTTGCGACGTGTCCCTCGGATGTATGCCACTTAGTATGGAAAACGCAAGTGTGACCCAATCCAATGGGCGCGGCGTTTTCGTGTCACGTGTGGAGTTTGTGTCGGCCTTATTGCGCAAATCCCCCGTATTCGCGTTACATACGGAAGTCATTCGTATCCTGGAGTCATGAATACAGGATACATACAAACAGCAGTTAGAAAAAGATACAAAACCAGTCTCACAAATCACATGACAAGTAAGGAGCAAGATTCATTACTCACCATGGGATTCTGTATGGGATTTATATTTACATGTTTATGCACATGTGGGAAGATTCAAGATTAGCTATGTTTTTGGGTAAGACTGTTCACTGGATTGAACAGACTTTGCAAGATCAACTAGTTTATAGAATGTAATGTTCTTCTCATTGTTTTAGAAATTCTTTGATCCAAATATTGCGTAATAGCATAGGTCCTTGTATCCGCTGTCTAACCCGTGGGGAGTGTTGTCAGCAAGTGAGTTTAACAGTCCCTAGGTTTGCTTAGGTGTATTGCAGGTTGTTTGTCGTAACGCCCAACCTGTGTTTACCACGCACTGTCAAACAGTGTTACTGTCCTATGTACATACATTGGTTGTACTATGTGAGACTTGCGGAGTTGTGACATCTAGCTGACTAAAAGAGAAATTTCATAGGCATTGTTGAGACTGGAAACTTGCTATTATTTTAAGAGTCCAAACAAAAAGAGTGGAAACAAACCTTTACAGAGTACAAAACAACAAAAAAGCTGGGCAGAGATCTCAGCAGACAATCATGCATCTCAAGAGACAGAGCAATTGTTACTGTATGCCTCCTTACAACATGTCTCATGGACATAATTTGCCTAACATGTATGTCGCAAGTGTGAATCAAAACTATGCACATGGAGTTAAGGAGGCGCACACAGAAATGTTGTCAGCCTTATTTTGTGGCCACATGGACTCACAATAAAGGGAGCATTTGTACAATTGCTATGTTTCTAGAGGCACATGTGTTTAGTCCTTACTTGTCAGTTTACAAGACCAAGGTACAGTGGAATACAATTGGAACATTGGAGATACAATTGCGGGAACATAAGGAGTACCACAAACCACATGGTGGGATTGAACAAGATCCTATACTCACCATATTGTGCAAGGAACTTATAGTTCCGAAAGTATATATATATGTGAAAGAAAGGTTGCCTATTGAGATTATGGCAGCTGTGGAAGATTGAAGATTTGATGGCATTTTGTGGGATTGGTCACTGGACTGAACAACAGATTGACTAGTTTGTATAATGTAATCACCCACTCATTGTTTTATGAGTTCATTGATCCAAATTGCATTCTACACATAGGTCCTTGTATCCACTGTCTAACCCATGGGGAGCATTGTCAACAAGTTGAGTTTTACAGTCCCTAAGTCTCTTAGGTGTATTGCAGGTTGTTTGTCTCAATGCCCACCTTTGTTTACCACTCACTGTCCTAATAGCAAACTGTCCTACGGTTGTGCTTTGGTAGTACTGCGTAACAACAATCATCACAAAACAAGCAATGCTGTCGTGTGTTTGCATAGGGTCATTTTAGATGATTAAGGAAGTTTCATTGTGAAGAGTCGAACCAAATGAGAATTCGGTATGCAAATGGTCACGGGTAACCTTTTTCGATCCGCTTGCAGGCTCGACAGAGCATTGGTTTGAATTGCAAACGGACAAAAGCAAATGTTTCTGTAGATGACATGAATCAGTCGTGTGGATGGTTTTCATAACCGCGAGACTAGGTGATTGGATTGTGTGTGCTGATTCTTATTTTGCCTCCGTTGTGACAGCTGTCAAGCTTAAGAGGATTGGCTTGAGATTCATTGGGGTTGTGAAGTTGGCAACGAGAAGATATCCAATGGCCTACCTTTCACAGTGATAAATTATAGCCACACAATGCTACAATTTGATACTACGCTGTAGATAGAATTGTTTAGCTTTAGCATTGTTTGTTGGAACATCAATCTAGGATTCACTAGCTCTAGTGTCTATTCTACCGGCCCTTGTCCTCAGCTGAGGCAGGCATTTGTCCTCAGCTGAGGACGCAAAAATAAAGAAACAAATGGGCCAAATCCTGTAGACACGGTACAAAACTATACAGGTAAACGGGATTTTGCTATGATGGTTAAGAAACACATTTTTACCATAAATACTAGGAGTTACTTGTATCCACTTAGTACTACAAAGTCTTTAACTACCATAAAAGGTAGTCAGGTGTTGGTCAAAGCATAGCTGCCCTCCCGTTGTGTAGCAAATCCATGGTTCTTTGCTTTCAATTGACACAACAAACATTAAATGGGCCAAAGCCTGTAGACAATCCTGTAGACACGGTACAAAACTATACAGATAATAGGGATTTAGCTATGATGGTTAAGAAACACATTTTTACCATGACTACTAGGAGTTACTTGTATCCAATTAGTACTATAAAGTCTTTAACTACCATGCAAGGCAGTCAAGTGCTGGGCAAAGCATAGCTGCCCTCCCGTTGTGTAGCAAATCCAAGGTTCTTTGCTTTCAATTGTCTCAACATCTTTGCATACAGAGCAAACATATGTGGTCTTCTTGGAACACACCAAACACCTTCCCTGCTGTCTTTGGTTTTTAATAGTACCATCTTTGTTCTTTCTTTTTCTTTTGGTGGGTGTTAGATGTGCGGAGAGACCACATCGCGGCTCTCCAGTTCTGGAGATGGTTGGGCTATCCTTGTCCAACTCACCCCTCCCAACTTTCCGACTTCCAACACTATCGTACTGGTTGTCCACCAGCTCCTCGGCTAAGGCACTGTAGAAATCCTTCTGCTTTTCTTCTCGTCCAGCAGACTTTCCTATTCCTGTACATTGGCTGTAGGCTAACCATGTGCCCACAACAATGATACCAAAAATTGATAAGTTGACTCGTGTCGACCAATCCCATGTGCCAAGTTTTCTTTCAAGCATCAGTGTATCCTGCCGACTCCGGTTGTGTCTGTCAATCATTGCACAGCAAGAATAATACACTTCTGCTGCAACTGGTTGCGCAATATTGATCTCCACCCTCTCAGGGTCTGCATCAGGTGATGTATCCACCTGTCTCCACCGGTAGCAAACTGGACTCCAGCCTCTATTCAGATTGGATGCTGTTGATATAAAATATCGACGGTCTCGGTCCACCCATACAAAAGCCATCAGGTCACAACTTCCATCCGAGATTCTGTCTGTCACCAATCCTTTCCATTCTCCTCTACTTGTCATTTCCAACTGTGAAAGGTAGGCCATTGGATATCTTCTCGTTGCCGACTTCACAACCCCAATGAATCTCAAGCCAATCCTCTTAAGCTTGACAGCTGTCACAACGGAGGCAAAATAAGAATCAGCACACACAATCCGATCACTCCCCCACCAAGGACAAACAAGTTCTTTGATAATTTTTGCACCATGCGGTAGATACTCATCCTCCTCGTCACCCTCTTCGTCGTCAGTTATCGTCTTTCCCTTTACAAGTTTCAATCGAAGCATAATACCGGATTGTCCACACAAAACCATTTTGAATCTTGCACCCATTCTCAGGCTTTCAATCAATTGCAATATAATTTGGTAGACCATGGTTTATCCAATCCCACCCTGCCCATACCATCTTGAGATAGATTCATCCACACAAATCAGATGGGAAGGTACAAAGTTTTCGCTACGATGCTCATTGAACCTTGTGACAAAGTTGTCAACAAGTTGCCATCGGTGAACATGAGTGCTCATACCATCGGGTCGGACTGGACATTGTTCACTCCAACGGATATATTTCCAGATATTGTCAAACCGTTGCCGGGACATTCCTGTGCGTCCAAATGAAGGGGCAGGAATGTACTTGGAGGGTGCAGTGGTGGACCATAGTTGGGCCCGGCTACTGAACTCAAACTTTGTAGTGAGTATGAGCATTCCAAAGAACCGAAGAAGTTCTCCGGTTGTGATTGGATTCTTGTTTTGCTGTGCAAGCATAGTATTTGTAAGCCGACACATAGTAGTCAGCTGGGTCGGCGGAAACATGAGCAGAAAATATTCGAGGCGCGAAAATCTCACCCCATTGTCAGAGTCTTGACCAATAAGGTCACCAACTGAAGTACGGATATGGAAGTGCCTAACATAGACATGGCCATTCACATCCAGCCGGGTTTTTCTTTCATTCACATACCACTCTGTTTGGTGCACTGTGGCTACCGGGTTTTCGGACTCTGTGTCAACCGAGGTATCAGTGTCAACCGGGGTCTCGACAATTTCGGCTACCGGGCTATCGGGCTCTGTGTCAACCGGGGTATTGGGCTCTGTGTCGACCAAGGTATCGGGCTCTATGTCAGCCGGGGTTTCAACCATTTCGGCTACCGGGGCTTCGACACTTTCTTCCATCAAGTTTCCGGCTTCCATGTCTGCTTCTGCTGCCTGCAAAGCCTCTGCTGCTAATTCCTCAATTAAGGACATTCCTTCATCTTCTGGCGGTACAAATGCCTTTACACTCCGAATGTTCAGTGTTTTTTCCTTGAACAAACTCTCTCCAAAATCATAAACTGCTGTTATCAAAGTAGAGGTACGCCCGGTTGTAATGGATACAGGGGTGGTCGTGACGTCTAGAACCGTTCCAACAAGCCGCTTGGAGTGCTTGTTGACGCCATATCTCCGTGCGCACTCGCTCAGATGCACAACATGACAAGCCTTTGCCGTCACCTTCCCTCCAATTCTAAGTCTAGGATCCCTCACTGGCATGTCTGACAATGCACCAAGCCTAATTTATATGACTCAAACCAAGTATCGGAGATGTAATGGCCATTTCATTGACGTCCAGACAAGCCATTTTACCCGACAAAAAATTTTGAAAAAAAAATCGATGAACTTTCCGTTGACGGTCATTTCTCTGTCACTTTTGGATATTAAAGCTTGCTACTTTACCCCAAGACGTGTTAGAGCATGCTGAAGACAACGGTAGCGGTAACTTTCTTTAATAATGATTTCTTTGTTTATTACCATAGGTCTGAAAAGTGGCCTCACCTGAGGACTGGTCCTCAGGTGAGCACAGAAGTAGAATAGACACTAGATCTTGGCCTCGTTGCCATTTCCTTTTTCCTGGCTCTGTCGTAGGACAGACGCAGTGGCCAGACAACTGTCCTCGTCCGGTTCATTACCCGTGTGTGGCATGCCGGAGGAAAATACGTAGCGTCTCATAGGAAACCAAATATTTGCGTTATGCATCCAAATGTTTGCAACATACACAACTCTGGTTTCCGTTGCATGAGGCGTATAAAGACGACTCGTCTTATCAAACCTGATATGCTAGGAACGAAATATTCCTGATTAACTTACGGTTTCCCTAGATGAAAGTTGTCAAAAGATGCTGGTGACACCATCCAAACTCGATGGTTTGGCGATCACATAGGTGATCCAATTGTCTCGACAAAAACTATGTCAATGGTTTGATAGCCAGTACATTGGCTACGGGGTTTCTACGTTCGTACGTTCTGTTTCCAACACAAAAGGTTTCATTTTGGAATCTATATTTTAGTCTCGCAATCACAATCGAAAAACCTACCGATTAAACCAATCGAAGCCTCTACAAGGCTTTCCCCCAACTTCTACTCTTTCGTCGTACTCTACAAATACATTTGTAAGCAGGTAGAAGTCTCTCAACAGTTGGAAATGACAAGTAGAGGAGAATGGAAAGGATTGGTAACAGACAGAATCTCGGATGGAAGTTGTGACCTGATGGCATTTGTATGGGTGGACCAAGACCGTCAATATTTTATATCAACAGCATCCAATCTGAATAGAGGCTGGAGTCCAGTTTGCTACCGGTGGAGTCAGGTGGATACATCACCTGATGCAGACCCTGAGAGGGTGGAGATCAATATTGCGCAACCAGTTGCAGCAGAAGTGTATTATTCTTGCTGTGCAATGATTGACAGACATAACCGGAGTTGGCAGGATACACTGATGCTTGAGAGAAAACTTGGCACATGGGATTGGTCAACATGAGTCAACTTATCAATTTTTGGTATCATTGTTGTGGGCACATGGTTAGCCTACAGCCAATGTATAGGAATAGGAAAATCTGCTGGATGGGAAGAAAAGCAGAAGGATTTCTACAGTGCCTTAGCCAAGGAGCTGGTGGACAACCAGTACAATAGTGTTGGAAGTTGCAAAGTTGGGAGGGATGAGTTGGACAAGGATAGCCTAACCATCTCAAGAACTGGAGAGCCGCAATGTGGTCTCTCCGCACATCTACCACTTACCAAAAGAAAAAGAAAGAACAAAGATGGTACTATTAAAAACCAAAGACAGCAGGGAAGGTGTTTGGTGTGTTCCAAGAAGACCACATATGTTTGCTCTGTATGCAAAGATGTTGAGACAATTGAAAGCAAAGAACCATGGATTTGCTACACAACGGGAGGGCAGCTATGCTTTGCCCAACACCTGACTGCCTTGCATGGTAGTTAAAGACTTTATGGTACTAATTGGATACAAGTCACTCCTAGTATTTATGGTAAAAATGTGTTTCTTAACCATCATAGCTAAATCCCGTTTACCTGTATAGTTTTGTACCGTGTCTACAGGATTGTCTACAGGCTTTGGCCCATTTAATGTTTTTTGTGTCAATTGAAAGCAAAGAACCATGGATTTGCTACACAACGGGAGGGCAGCTATGCTTTGACCAACACCTGACTACCTTTTATGGTAGTTAAAGACTTTGTAGTACTAAGTGGATACAAGTAACTCCTAGTATTTATGGTAAAAATGTGTTTCTTAACCATCATAGCAAAATCCCGTTTACCTGTATAGTTTTGTACCGTGTCTACAGGATTTGGCCCATTTGTTTCTTTATTTTTGCGTCCTCAGCTGAGGACAAATGCCTACCTCAGCTGAGGACAAGGGTCGGTAGAATAGACACTAGCTAGCTGACAATAAAAGTCAAAACTGTATTTGGATTCTTACCTCCGGCTTTTGTAAACGGAATAACAATGCTACAACTGTAAATAAGAAAAAAAACTGCTTATTTACCTTGCGCCACCAGGCTGTCAATCGAAAGCTCTCAATATGGCTAGCCGGCTGCGCTAGTGACTTCTATGCACCTTTGTACGTGGCAGAACTATGCAACCCTCAGCTCAATAGCAACATAGGCAAGTAATAAAGAAATGGATTCTCATCAGCTTGTAGCATCCGAGCCGGCTACTGTAAACAGGGCATACGGAAAGGTTTGTAGGATTCTAGAGACCTGCTCCTGACGGACTGCTTCTGTAAGAACTGCTGGCGGTCCCATAGCAACACCTTCTTCAACGGTGCTCACTGATCCAATTTCAGTTGCATTGCGATATCCAAAGCTTTCGAAGTAGTCGTGAAATTTGAAAGGAGCCACACGGTTGTTTCTCGAAAGCCAACGAACCGGAATTCCGAAGGATTCCGACAGTATAACCCCGTGCAACGATGATGAGATGATGAATTTACAACGAAGCATTTTTTTGATCATACTTTGCCAGCTTTGTTGGACACTGAGTATCTGTTCTTTGGGAACACTTTTCAGGTCGTTAATCTTACGATTGAAGTAGTGTGGAATCACGCAGTAGTCTAATGGAGCCGCAGCCGAATCATATTTGAACTCATTTTCGAACAAATGCGCAACCAAAAACCCAGGATCACCCGTTGTGCCAAAACCAAGTTCCTGTGAGATGCCTGAAATACCTCTGAAGGGAGTATGTAGCTTGTCGCGACACCAGCGCTTTACTAAATTTGCTGTCTTGGGCCCTCGGACACTGTAGACGGTCAAATTCTTGGCCTCATTCTGACAAATTTGACGTTGCCCATCAATTGATCCTGTACCCCACAAGTGGTCATTATCACGTACCAAAAAGAAGACGCTCCCCACGGTGAAGAGACAAATCTCGGGTAAAAAATGGTTGTATTTCTCTCGCTTGCTAAGGTCCAAAACGGGAAGGTCATCCACACCACCGCAGTTTGGGTATTTTTTACGTAGCACCTCTTTGGTTACAGCTGGTCCGAGTTCGTCGCCGAAATTCGCTCCCCATGGAATGATATGGCAGAGATACATCTGAGGATTATGGAATCGGACATGACAGGAATTTGTTGCTATCGCGCTTTCGTTGCTGACATTAAAGTTGTCGACGAAGTCGCGGAGCACCGTGTCGGTTAGCGAATCCATTTGAGGCTCATATTCAAACTTGACTAGAAGAAGGGCGAAGCTAACTCCAAAAGCAACTAAGGTCAAGCTCACGAGCGCTCGACGGAGTGGCTGCAGGTACCATTCCTCTGTGCCTTTAAGTTTCGTTCGTTGTTTTCGCGCATTGCGACGTCGATAGAGCATATTGAAACGATATGACCGAGCGTATAGGGTACAATACCATGCGTGAGCTTAACGTAAGCAATGTATAGATTTGCAATAAGTTGTTGTTCGCTCTCGCATGACTGACTTATTGTATACTGTAAAATTCTACCTTTTAATGGATGTATTTCATAGAATACAATTCAAGGGCAGAGCCAGGGTGAGGGGGGGGGAAGTCTGCATGACCTGTGAGTCGTTCTAACGACTGACGCGGCAAAACCACTTACGAAGTCAAACGACATTTTAGTAAAAGTGATTTTCAAAACATATCTGTTTGTCAAAATTAACGTGCCATGGAATTGAACCACGGAGCGCTATCCCCAAATCACGTCTTTTGACCACGTCACATTTAAGGTATATTAAGCATATTCACTTATATCTTGACATCTGTTGACTTTAGGGGATGGCTCTAGTGTCTGGGCGACTGGCGCTTGTCCTCTTAAGAGGACACGAAAAAAGCGAAAACTATAAGATAATTGTGTAGCTCTAGTACAATATTCCACGCAAAACTGGAATTTGACCATGGTGGTCAAGAATGGCACTATGTTTTCGAGACTTTAGTCGAATGCATAGAAAGTAAAATAAAATATATATTTAATCACTATGGGAGGTGGCCATATGCTCAGAATAGCACAGCTTTCCATTTTTGGTGCAGCAAATCCATGGTTCTCTACTACCGGGTTTTTCCTCATCTTTGTCAAGGAACCAACTCACGATGGTTAAGTTACACAGCCAATCTCTCCTCACAGTCATTGTCTCCATACAATGACCGGTCTTCCTCAATTTAGCGTAATCAACTAACCTTATAATTTTAGGATCTACACAAACCAAAAGGTCTGTTTCTCTAGGATAGTTGGTCCCGATACAATCTATCGCTTGACACGACCAACTCACTCCCTTGAGGAGTTCTTCCCCTCCCTTAACGCAAGGCTCCGCCTAAGTCTTTTACGGCAGGCGCGGACGCTTTCGCGACAAGTTATGAGCCCAACACGTCCCCACTGTTTCACGTATACATCATTCCAATACGAATAGTCATTTAGCTACAAGTGACTTCAGTTGAAGACTTTTCTAATACTGCCCTGTTCTTATACAAGATCCCCAAAGATCTTTACACACCAGTAAAATTACCTTCACAAAACTCTCTCGTTTCCCCTCTCGAAACAACCTTGCCTTCCAACACCGCTTTTACCGCCTTCACCGCCTTAACGCCTTCGTCAAGTCACCTCAAACGCCTCACCGTTTTCATCTCCTTTACCCTACACTTGACACCACACATCAAGTCTTCGAGTAAAGTAACCGTTGCCTTCTTTCCGCACCGATTCCTTTTGAAACGCCGCATTTGACTCACTGATTCCAATCGCTATCGCAACCACAACTACCAACCGCAACTATCGTCGCAAACCTCTCTCAACAAGCAATCAGTTAACACTTTTCTCAAGCAACAACCACATCAAATACACCCACAAACTCATCTATTTGTCTGTTCAACTCGCAAAGACAAATCTCTGTTTTGGCCCCAAATTTGATAAACTTCATCCATCCAAAACGTAATCCCGACAACTGCTCTGCTCCAACGACAACACAAGTTCAACAAATACGCCGAAGAAGTCCATACACAACACTCCTTCAGTAACTTGGCACAAGCTCTCCTTGAAACTCTCACTCTAGTATCGCCTCGAAACTCATCGAAACGCCGATCTTGACACTCAGAGTCAACCAAATCTATCTCTAACTGCCTGATACACAAAGGCCACCTTAATTTGGTGTAACGCTCAACGCCAACTTGACCTCACACAACGCATAACAAACTTCTCGAAACTCCACGCATCATGTTGGACTTTATCATCCCTGATAACTTTCCTCCTGACAACCCCACAGTGGAGACTACGGAACCAACTGCAACCATTGCACCAATCCCAAATCCTGATCCGCCTGAAAATGTCAATGTCAACACCACCTTGGATATCCCGGACGCATTGAAAGATCTCCTTTCTAACGTATCAAACACTGATGCCACAGTTTCTGGCGCCTACTACACTTGATACACTCACTAGTTTCGTGCCTCTCTCTCGTCAACGGATTATTACACGTACCAAACTCAAGCATTCAAGGGACTCATCAAGGAATTCAAGTTTGATGCTGATAACCCAATGGATGTTCTCACCAAGGCCAAGTCAAACATGGAGGAAGCCGCTTTTGCTCTTACAGCAAAAGGTATCATCAATTGAAAGAACAAATTGGAAAACTTCCTTACCGAATTTGGACTTCGCGACCCATTTGATACCATTTACACACAGTGGCAAACCTCCCCTAAGGGTCCCATTCCTGTCTTCACGTCAAGTAAAAGTCTCTTTCACGACTTTCATTTCATCTCCTTGTCCAACGTTGTCAATACGGTGGAATTCATGAAACAGTACACAAACTTGACTCACCCAACCAAAGGAAAAATCAACAAAGAACATTCCCGTGATTATTCCATGTCCGGAACCGTTTTATACAACTCATGTGAACCGTCTCTCCAGTTGTGGTTAGATACCCAGATTAGTATCAGCACCGACACCATTCTCAAACGCCATGGCAACTCAGGACCAGTCCGTTTTTATCTCATTTGGTCTCGCTACGCCAATGTCGATGGAGCCGTAGCCACGTCTATTCAAAACGCTCTTACCAAGCTTCAAGTGCGCGATCTTCCCGGTGAGAATGTGTCCCTTTACTTTGACACCATTACCATTATTGAAGAGTATCTTAGCTCCATGGGCCGTACCATTCCTGACTTTGTTTCACACGTTATTGACGTTTTGATCAATGTGTCTGTTCATGACTACTCCCTGTTTCTCAAGACACAACAGTTTGTCTCAAATCCAGCGCTTCGGAATATACATGCCCTTCGCCAGCTTGTCTGTGACCAATACCAGCTGCTTCTCAATTCTGGCAAATGGCACCCTACAGCAAAAACTGGTGCCGCATTCCACGCTGTCAAGAACTTCTCCATTGAAACTGGTTTCCCCAACGACACTCCCAACACCAGTGCCAATATCAACCAGTCTCCTGGACATTCTAAGCCCCGACTCTCTCGCGAAGAGTGGGAAAAGACTATTGATCGATCTCCCCCGTCTCCGGGCTCCCCAGACTGCCGAAAGTCGACAAAAGGGGATTTCAACGAGTACTGGTGTGTCACCTGCAATCGCTGGGGCAATCACCCCACCGACAAAACTCGTCATCCCACGGCAAAGCTAGACCACACTCAATTTCTCGAAAAACGAAAGAAGCGATTCACTAAACGAGAGACTCAAGACCCATCTCCGGCTCCCAGTAACCCTCCTACTCCACCACATGGCATCAATTCCTCTGGGGCACTCCAATTCTTGTGTACTTCCCCACTTACCCAGTTCCATTCCTTTGGCGTTCCCCCGGCGAATTTTTAATGGCACTGATCTTACAGATAAGCCCTTTCCTTTCCTTTGACCCCGGTGGATTATTGTTTCTTGTTGGTCTCGTCTGCCTCCTTCCTTTCCTTCTCTACCAGACTTGCTGCCTCCTTTTCCTTCTGGGGGTCGGGCGAGCTATGCTCCCATTTCTCGCTTCCTTCCTGCCCTGCTCCACCTGGACTCCACACCGCACTCATCGACACTCCAAATGGCGCCTCACCACCGCTTTTCCTACTTCGTTTCTTCTCCTTTCCTCCGTTTCGGTCTCTCGCACTACAGCGACCTTTCTCGGCACCCTTAAGATCACGGCTGTTACTCCTGCCGCACATCAGCTCCTCACCTTCCGTACTGTTTACCTACGTCCCTTTCAACGCTGTCGTCGTCCTGGTTTATCACACTCCCGCGCTGGTCACTTCACCACTTATGTCTCCAGCCGTCAACTCTGTTTGGAATACCGCACCCTTCTTAACGACTTCAAACTGTGCCGTTTTTCGGGCCTCCTTGATCCTTCTCTGGCGTATTTTGATCATCCACAATATGATCTTGAACGTATACTACCCTACGGACCTTGGGAAGATGATCCAACCATTGTTCCCTCCTTTTCTCCTCCTGTCGAACCCCTGTATGTTGTGGACTCCCGTCTCGCCTCTGCCCTGAGCACACGTCATCTCCAACAGCTTTTTGACTCCGCTCTACTACAACACAACATGGTCTCCGAAATCCGCCATGCCCACAGTTCCGACAATGTTTGTTCACCCCTCCTACGGCCCGGTTGCGCCACGGCTTCTATTGCTGGTGGCACTCTCCCTTATGACACCCTCTATAGTCATCGCTCAACCCCTTGGTCCATGGGGTATTCTCCTCCGTCCTCTCTACACTGTGCCTACGCTCATGATAAAGTATAGCCACGCAATACTGCAATTTGCCACTAAGGTGAGCAATTATCATAGCTATTGTTGTTGGAACATTCAACTAGCATAGTGCCTAGCTCTGAATATTGGCCATGTTTGCCAGCCTTATTACTGTCCCAGTAGTCGTCTGTACGACGCTGCGGATAGAGGCAATGTTTTTCGGGTCATTACCGAAATGTCATTTGCGAAGGCAGTGCGAAGTGACACGTGTGTGCATCTAAGGATGCAGCAGTTGTGACACGCAAGACGACATGTCTTGCCGACCAAGAAATCATCTTTACATAAGCGATTTTCTCTATTATGGTCGTCCCTTGAGAGGTAAAGAAAATACCTTCTCCACGTCTACAAACTGGGATTGAATCAAAGCAGATAAGTCTGCACACGATCAAAGGGTCTCATGTTCATCTGCATTCATCTGCATTCATTTGCATTCATTTGCAGTCATCTGGATTCTGCGGGATCAACGCATAGAAGACAGTACAGAGGCTACGGTCTCCTTGAATACAATTGACCAGAACATTACTATCCCAGTGATGTGACTATCCGTGGAGAGTAGTACTGATTCTACTGAGACTCCTAAGGGAGCTCCAAGGGATTTGTTTGCACTCGAAAAGATTACATCCATATTTGTCTCTACACACAATTCTCAATTCTAAATTCAGTCGAGGTCAAACCAATTGAGTTACCAATTAATTACAATACAATCGGGGCCTTACGAGGCTTTCCCCTTTATTCATCTTACTCTCTCATTGTATCAACAATACATTGCGTGAGTATAGAAGAATCAGTTACTCAGGCCCAACCTCTTCCCCCTGAACGCCTTATGACCATGTACCGCTCCGAACTCAACAACGTTGATCACCAACCCTCCACAGACTCCATCATTTCCATCATTTTGGATACTGGGTGTTCCTTCTCATGTACCTTTGACAAGCGTGATTTTGTTGGGCCTATTATCCGCGGCAATTTTGGCAATGCACAAGGGATTTCTGGCACATCTCCCCTTACCGCTCGGGGCATTGTTCGCTACACCGTATTTGACCCAAGTGGTGTAACCTTCTCCCTCACATGCCCTGCCTTTCTCATGCCGGCGTCTAATCAACGGTTACTTAGCCCTCAGCAATATGCCCAGTTCCACAGCCTTTCCACCGATCGTTCCGCTCTCCTTGGCCCCGGAAACCTTTACGGCGGCAATCGCTCTTCCTTTTGGTTCCTCCATGAGTCAAATCGACGCCCTCGACAACCCGCGTTACCGCGAAGTCGCCTCGCTCGACCACGAAGACCCCGAATCGCAACTCTGGAAAGAGGCCATGAACAAGGAATTACAGCAGCTTCATGATAAAGGCACCTACGAAATCGTTGCCAAAGCTACCGTACAAGGCAAGATTATTCCTACTACATGGGTGTTCAAGCGCAAACGTCTTCCCGACGGCACAATTTATAAGTATAAAGCTCGCCTCTGTATTCGCGGTGACTTACAGGCCCCACAACTGGACCGTAACGATACTTATGCTCCCGTCGCTTCATGGGACACCATCCGCCTTATGTTTTCCTTGTGCGTTCAACACGGCATCAAGTCCCAACAAATTGATTTTGCCAATGCTTTTGTCCAAGCCAAACGCGACGAACCTATATACCTTTCGCTCCCTCCCGGGTTTTCGAACACAGGGTCTACTCACTGCATGAAAGTCACTAAATCCCTGTATGGCGACGCTTGTGCCCCTCGTATGTGGTATGACCACCTTACCACAGCTTTGGCCGCCATGGACTTCACTCCTTCTCCAATTGACCCCTGTCTATTCCTCCGTCAAGACTGTATCTTTTTATTTTGGGTTGACGATGCAATAATTTGCAGCCACGACGACTCCGTCATCTCCGGTGTCATTACGAATCTTCGTCAGCGTCAATTTGATATCGATGCCGACACAGGTGTTGGGTCTATGGAAAATTATCTTGGCATTCAAATGGCTCCCACCTCCGACAACGGTTCTCTGCATCTTACTCAACCTCACCTGATATTTCGCATTGTCGACGCCCTTGGGCTTACCGATGCTAAACCTGTTTCGACCCCTGCCGTCACCATCCTACACGCCGACGAGGACAACGCACCCCATGATCAATGGCGTTTCAATTACCGCTCTGTTATTGGCATGCTGAACTATTTGGCAAACAATACCCGTCCTGACATTTCTTTTGCCGTTCACCAGTGTGCTCGCTTCTCCCATGCCCCTCAACAGCTTCATGCGGAAGCTGTTAAACGCATTGGTCGCTACCTCATTGGTACCCACCAACAAGGTCTTATTGTTCGCCCCACCACCACCACCTGTCGTCTGGACTGTCACGCCGACGCTGATTTTGCCGGCCTATGGAACGCAAAGCAACCCAATGTTGTTGGTAACCTTCGCTCACGTACCGGATACCTTCTTACCTTGGGCAACACACCAGTTGTCTGGGCTTCCAAACTACAGGGCGTCATTGCCCTCAGCACCATGGAAAGCGAGTTCATCTCTTTGTCCGCTGCTCTCAAAGCCCTCATACCACTTCGTGATACACACTGTCGCATTTCTCAGGCACTCTCCTTACCTTATGAAAAGGAAAGTCGTATTTTTGAAGACAACCAAGCTTGCATTACTCTGGCCACTACCGACCCCCCCCCCCCCCCCCCCCGTATGACACCACGCAGCAAACACATTGCTATCCGATACTTCTGGTTTCGCGAACATCTCCGTACATGCAAGGATCTACAAATTGTCTACATTCCTACCCACGATCAGCGGGCCAACCACCTCACCAAGCCTCTCCCGACGGCCACCTTTCTCAAAGAACGCCGTACAGTTCTAGGCTGGTAACCACCCCGAGATTGTCTGTGGGGCGAGTGTCAAGGAACCAACTCACAATGGTTAAGTTACACAGCCAATCTCTCCTCACAGTCATTGTCTCCATACAATGACCGGTCTTCCTCAATTTAGCGTAATCAACTAACCTTATAATTTTAGGATCTACACAAACCAAAAGGTCTGTTTCTCTAGGATAGTTGGTCCCAATACAATCTATCGCTTGACACGACCAACTCACTCCCTTGAGGAGTTCTTCCCCTCCCTTAACGCAAGGCTCCGCCTAAGTCTTTTACGGCAGGCGCGGACGCTTTCGCGACAATCTTTGCATAGGGAGCAGACAAGTGTTGACTTACTGGAACACACCAAGCACCTTCCCTGTAGCCTAATGCTGGTTGAATTCCCTTTACTATCTCTTCTCATCTTTTTTGTGGGGGATAGATGGGCAGATATACCGCTTCTCGGTTCTCCCGTTGTCCTGCAAAGTATTGGGCTTATTTCCGTGTCGAAAAAATCCCCCTCTGACTGACATTCTGTTGCCTCCAACTATGTCATATTGGTTATCCACCAGTTCCTCAGCCAAGTAAGTATAGAAGTCTTTCTGTTTTTTGTCTTTCCCGGTGCCCCCATTACGCCCTGTGCACTGACTGTAAGCTAGCCAGGTATCAACAACCAGCATACCAAAAATCAACAAGTTGACCCTCATGGACCAATCTAATGTACCCACCTTCCTTTCAGAGGGTATCCTGGCAATGACGGTTGTGCCTGTCTACCATTCCGCATGTAGTATAGTACAATTCTGCTGCTTTTGGTTGTGGTACAACAATTTCGATTCTCTCTGGGTCAGCATTTGGCAATTGCTGAATCTGCCTCCATCAATATCGAACAAATGGACTGCCAGCATCAAGACTGGACACACTTGATATAAATTATCGACAATCACAATCAATCCATACAAACGCCATCAAGCTACTTCCATTGAGTCCGTCTTTCATTAACAATCCTTTTCGGTCTCCTTGATGATTGAACTCCAGTCTCAAAAGATAAGCCATCGGAAAGTGCTTTGTTGCACTGGGCTTGAAAGCTGTACTTTGATGATCATTGTACCTGGCTACAAAGCCATCGACACGTTTCCATCTGTAGCTCTGCAAACTCATACCTTCTGGCCGCTCAGGAGGCTGCTCACTCCAGCAAAGACATTGCCATATATCATTGAATTGCTGTCTTGACATTCCTGTCCGTCCAAAGCATGGAGCAGGAATATATTTTGACAGTGCAGTTGTTGACCACAGCTGGGATCGGCTTGTGTACTCAAACTTTGTTGTCAGAAGGAATATTCCAAAAAAACGAAGCAGCTCTCCAGTAGTGATGATTTGCTTGTTCTGTTGCACCAGAGCATTGTTTGTTAGCTGACACATAGTGGTGAGCTGTTTGGGTGGAAACATCAGAAGGAAGTATTCCAGTCTTGAGTACTTTCCGCCAATATCAGAGTTTGGACCCAAGACTTCACCAACAGGCGTGGAAATACCGAAGTCTTTGATTGGCACACTGCCATTTGTATCATTTAGAGTAGCTTCATCATCTTCATACCACTTTGTGCCATGTGCTACTGCAGCAGGGACAGCTTCTGCCTCGGAAAATTATTGTTTCCAAAGTCAGCATCGGGCAGCTTTGGAAGTACTGGTAGCTGCACCAGTGACTCCGTGTCTTGTTTGAGAATTGGATGTTGATCAACCCCTGCTTCCATATGAAACAAATCAGTCTCAGTTGCAGTATCCGTAGTTACGGTTGGAAGCACATCAATGTTGTCAAGCATATTGTTGGGTGCTGCCACAGCTGCTGTTTTAGCGTCATTTGGTGACGTGGTCAAGTCTGGTACAAAGGCCTTGACGCTACGGATGTTCAGAGTGCTTCACTTCACTGCTCCACCCCCCACATCAAAGTCAGCAGTAACAAAGGTGGAAGTACGGTTGGTTTGAGGCTTCCTGGTGGTTGTGACCTCTACAACAGTCCCAACAATGACCTTGGTAGTCTTCAATGCACCATATCTACGAGCACATTCACCTAGAAAAACAACGTGACAAGCTTTTGCAGTCACCCTTCCCCCAATTTTACAACGCACATCTCCTTCTGACATATTGGATGAGGTATACTTGGTGTTATCTTTACTCAGAAGGGACTATTGCAAATGCGATGGCCATTTTACTGCCAGCAAAACGACATTATTTTCGACAAATTTTTTCGAGCAACCATTACGATGACGACAAAACTTGAAGTCTGACCCTAGAATTAAAGGTTGCCACTTTCCCCCAAGACATTTGAGAGCCTGGCAAACACAATGGTACTATTTGTTTTATATACATCTAACTATAATTGTTAATTCTGATGGGTTGAAAAGTGTCCTCTTTCGATCATGGGTCCTCTTAAGAGGACAACAGTAGCCCAGACACTAGCTAGTGTCTATTCTACCGACCCTTGTCCTCAGCTGAGGCAGGCATTTGTCCTCAGCTGAGGACGCAAAAATAAAGAAACAAATGGGCCAAATCCTGTAGACACGGTACAAAACTATACAGGTAAACGGGATTTTGCTATGATGGTTAAGAAACACATTTTTACCATAAATACTAGGAGTTACTTGTATCCACTTAGTACTACAAAGTCTTTAACTACCATAAAAGGTAGTCAGGCGTTGGGCAAAGCATAGCTGCCCTCCCGTTGTGTAGCAAATCCATGGTTCTTTGCTTTCAATTGACACAACAAACATTAAATGGGCCAAAGCCTGTAGACAATCCTGTAGACACGGTACAAAACTATACAGATAATAGGGATTTAGCTATGATGGTTAAGAAACACATTTTTACCATAAATACTAGGAGTGACTTGTATCCAATTAGTACCATAAAGTCTTTAACTACCATGCAAGGCAGTCAGGTGTTGGGCAAAGCATAGCTGCCCTCCCGTTGTGTAGCAAATCCATGGTTCTTTGCTTTCAATTGTCTCAACATCTTTGCATACAGAGCAAACATATGTGGTCTTCTTGGAACACACCAAACACCTTCCTTGCTGTCTTTGGTTTTTAATAGTACCCTCTTTGTTCTTTCTTTTTCTTTTGGTAAGTGGTAGATGTGCGGAGAGACCACATTGCGGCTCTCCAGTTCTTGAGATGGTTAGGCTATCCTTGTCCAACTCACCCCTCCCAACTTTGCAACTTCCAACACTATTGTACTGGTTGTCCACCAGCTCCTTGGCTAAGGCACTGTAGAAATCCTTCTGCTTTTCTTCCCGTCCAGCAGATTTTCCTATTCCTATACATTGGCTGTAGGCTAACCATGTGCCCACAACAATGATACCAAAAATTGATAAGTTGACTCATGTTGACCAATCCCATGTGCCAAGTTTTCTCTCAAGCATCAGTGTATCCTGCCAACTCCGGTTATGTCTGTCAATCATTGCACAGCAAGAATTTACACTTCTGCTGCAACTGGTTGCGCAATATTGATCTCCACCCTGTCAGGGTCTGCATCAGGTGATGTATCCACCTGACTCCACCGGTAGCAAACTGGACTCCAGCCTCTATTCAGATTGGATGCTGTTGATATAAAATATTGACGGTCTTGGTCCACCCATACAAATGCCATCAGGTCACAACTTCCATCCAAGATTCTGTCTGTCACCAATCCTTTCCATTCTCCTCTACTTGTCATTTCCAACTGTGAAAGGCAGGCCATTGGATATCGTCTCGTTGCCAACTTCACAACCCCAATGAATCTCAAGCCAATCCTCTTAAGCTTGACAGCTGTCACAATGGAGGCAAAATAAGAATTAGCACACACAATCCAATCACTCCCCCACCAAGGATGAACAAGTTCTTTGATAATCTTTGCACCATGAGGTAGATACTCATCTTCCTCGTCACCCTCTTTGTCGTCCGTTATTGTCTTTCCCTTTACAAGTTTCAATCAAAGCATAATACCGGATTGTCCACACAAAACCATTTTGAATCTTGCACCCATTCTCAGGCTTTCAATCAATTGCAATATAATTTGGTAGACCATGGTTTATCCAATCCCACCCTGCCCATACCATCTTGAGATAGATTCATCCACACAAATCAGATGGGAAGGTACAAAATTTTCGCTACAATGCTCATTGAACCTTGTGACAAAGTTGTCAACAAGTTGCCATTGGTGAACATGAGTGCTCATACCCTCCGGTTGCACTGGACATTGTTCACTCCAACAGATATGTTTCCAGATATTGTCAAACCGTTGCCGGGACATTCCTGTGTGTCCAAATGAAGGGGCAGGAATATACTTGGAGGGTGCAGTTGTGGACCATAGTTGGGCCCGGCTACTGGACTCAAACTTTGTGGTGAGGATGAGGATTCCAAAGAACCAAAGAAGTTCTCCGGCTGTAATTGTATGCTTGTTTTGTTGAGCAAGCATAGTATTTGTAAGCCAACACATAGTAGTCAGCTGGGTCGGCGGAAACATGAGCAGGAAATATTCGAGGCGCGAAAATCTCACCCCATTGTCAGAGTCTTGACCAATAAGGTCACCAACTGAAGTACGGATATGGAAGTGCCTAACATAGACATGGCCATTCACATCCAGCCGGGTTTTTCTTTCATTCACATACCACTCTGTTTGGTGCACTGTGGCTACCGGGTTTTTGGACTCTGTGTCAACCAAGGTATTGGTGTCAACTGGGGTCTCGACAATTTCGGCTACCGGGCTATTGGGCTCTGTGTCAACCGGGGTATTGGGCTCTGTGTCGACCAAGGTATTGGGCTCTATGTCAGCCGGGGTTTCAACCATTTCGGCTACCGGGGCTTCGACACTTTCTTCCATCAAGTTTCCGGCTTCCATGTCTGCTTCTGCTGTCTGCAAAGTCTCTGCTGCTATTTCCTCAATTAAGGACATTCCTTCATCTTCTGGCAGTACAAATGCCTTTACACTCCGAATGTTCAGTGTTTTTTCCTTGAACAAACTCTCTCCAAAATCATAAACTGCTGTTATCAAAGTAGAGGTACGCCCGGTTGTAATGGATACAGGGGTGGTCGTGACGTCTAGAACCGTTCCAACAAGCCGCTTGGAGTGCTTGTTGATGCCATATCTCCGTGCGCACTCGCTCAGATGCACAACATGACAAGCCTTTGCCGTCACCTTCCCTCCAATTCTAAGTCTAGGATCCCTCACTGGCATGTCTGACAATGCGCCAAGCCTAATTTATATGACTCAAACCAAGTATTGGGGATGTAATGGCCATTTCATTGACGTCCAGACAAACCATTTTACCCGCCAAAAAATTTTGAAAAAAAAATCGATGAACTTTCCGTTGACGGTCATTTCTCTGTCACTTTTTGATATTAAAGCTTGCTACGTTACCCCAAGACGTGTTAGAGCATGCTGAAGACAACGGTAGCGGTAACTTTCTTTAATAATGATTTCTTTGTTTATTACCATAGGTCTGAAAAGTGGCCTCACCTGAGGACTGGTCCTCAGGTGAGCACAGAAGTAGAATAGACACTAGTTCGCTACGTGTACGTCGAACCCCAACTTGGAAATTGGTATAGGGCTCCGTTCCAGGCCATTTCCCACCCAATTTGCCATGCGAGACTGCTGCACTGTGAACACAGCGCATGATTCGTACGCAACGTCGTAAGCTGCAAAGTAGAGCATAACCCGTACAACATTTGGTTCACGATTCCATTCGTCAATTCTTTCGATCAACCGGCAACAACGGTCCCTCGGTGGTAGGTTTGCTTCAGAGAGTTTGTTCACATGTGAAATGGTTCTACAGTCTGCCGCTCCAAGATGTCCCTGCTGTGCCTTTCTATCGGATGACCTCTTTTTACCGAGTCCGGTGGATGCTGCTGGCTCCGACAACGGGGCGATACCCAACGAACAGTCCACGTCGTCGCACGTATTGGATGCTGTATCCCCGCAACAAGCCTACGACAAGTTGCTCACAGAGACGCGGAGTATGAATGTGTCTGCCACACCGGAACACCCACTCGTCCTCGTGGATACGCACGGACACGCGCATTTGCAACGCGACTACGTCGAGAACGCAAACAATGACTCCACCGAGAGCGTGTACCACATTGCCATGGACGACTCCAAGCCAGCCGTGACACTCTTCTCCATTACCTGCGCCGTAGAAGAGGCCGATTGGGACACTTGCATCACTTACGCCAGTCAATCAACCCACCGTATCGCTGCTTTGGGTATTCATCCGTGGTATCTGGCGAAGGTTGCCGATGCCCTGGACGCGGACGGCTGGTTGGTGCGTCTCGAACAGCTGCTGCAAAAACATCCAGGTGTCATGGTGGGCGAGATCGGGTTGTGCAAGGTTGCCAAGTTTGTGCGTACCTATGCACCCGGGAAAGCCGCCGCCTTGGCCTTGCAACGACGAGTCTTTCAAGCGCAACTCCGTCTAGCGATCCAGTACCATCGACCGGTATCGATTCACTGCGTTCATCAGCAAAGTGTGCTGTTGGAAGTTTTGCGAGAGACCATTTCGAACGAGGCCTGTCCCGCGGCTGTTGCGCTCCACTCCTTTACCGGAACGGCCCATCACGTGCGGCAACTACTACAGTGGGAGGCCACATTGGAACGCACAGAACCCCTCTTGTACTTTGGCTTTTCACACGCCGTCAACGACGCTATGTGTACGGCCGACAAGGCTCGTCGGCAGGGCCGTGACGCCGTCCGTGCGGTACCTATCCAGCGATTGCTAGTCGAATCGGACGTGCACGCCCCCAGCGACGTTTTGGGTGGAACCATGGGAGCCGCCGCCTATGTGGCCGCGATCCGGGACGAATCCATTGCCATCACAGTTCGCGCCACGACACAGAATGCACTACGCTTTTGTAAAAGTATCTGCCCGACAAACAAACGTAATTCCATGATTGATGCGTCATATTAGGGCTGTACACGTGCTATCGAAGACACTTCTGGGCAAAACAGTTTACCTTTTTGACGACGAACGATGGAAGCATTTTGGACTGCAGCGGGTTTTCTTTTCCCTCAACAACAAGAAGTTCTACTGTACCATTGTACGCTACCTATGCTTCAAGGTAGCTTTTTACAAGAAGCCCGATCACTGAATAAAACAACAGCGAACTTGCCGTGACGTGGGAGGCAGAAGATCCGATGGAAAGGGGAGTTCCTGCAGGGACCATCGTGGGCATATCTGTTGGAGTACCGGTGGAAGCCTCTGTTATCGCGTCTGGCGCCGTGGGAGAGGCTGGGGTTGGAGTGGACCCCGGAGCTGTCGGAGTCCCCGGCGCGGAAGTCGGTGTCGCAGCCGCGGCCATCGGAGACTCTGGAGTCGAAGCAGAAGTCGGCGTCGCAGCCATCGGAGACCCTGGAGTCAAAGCAGAAGTCGGTGTCGCAGCCGTGGTCATCGGAGAGCCTGGATTCGAAGTGGAAGTCGGTGTCGCAGCGGTGACCGGGGCCGTGGTGGAGCCCAGAGCTCCCGGAGCCGAAATTGCAATCGGTGTCGCACCGATGGCTGGAGCCGAAATGGAAGTCGGTGTCGCACCGATGACCGGAGCCGAAGTTGGAGACGCAGCAGTGGCCGGAGCCGTCGGAGTCTCCGGATTTGCAGGGTTGATCGGAGCATTCACCTCGGGAGAGCGTGTTGGAGCATCAGTCAAGATCAATGCGGTAGGGGGGAATGTTGTATTTTCGGTAATCACGAGCGGATCTCCATGACAGCAAAAGTCCACCACGTTCAGTCCCGTAGAATAGTCGATCAGCAACGGCTCGCAAAATAGAGATATGGGGAACAACACTTGAGCTTGCTGAAAGGTCACCTCAAAACTTCCGCATGTAGTTACAACTCCTTTGTTATCGATGACAGCAGTGGGGTCATAGGTAGTACTACCAGGGCACAGCTTACAGGGTTCAGGAGATCCAGGGCACTGGCATTGCTCTGCGAGACCGGACTTATAAACCCCGCAACTATCAACGCCAGCAACGACATTGATGTCGCCACACGTTGTGCTCCCCGACAATGACAATGTAGGGAGAGTTGGGTCTGGTACGTCTTCTCCTCCAGGGCACAGCTTACAAGTCACATAGCTGACTGGCCGGCATCCACACACAACAGAACCGATAATTTGCTGACTAATGCAGATTTCCGATCCCTCGATGAGACTAAAGACTTCGCCCATGTCGTCGCAACTCACGTTTCTGTCGGAATCAAAGATCGCAGAAGGATCCGGGAGTCCACCGTCTGGGCAGGCAGGGCACCAACGATTGCCTGTAGGTCTCTCGCAAGCACCGTCCGCTTGCTGCGAATCAAAATGGAATACAATGGATTGTCTTTAGAAGCGATACAAAGCAAAAGCCTTCTCTCATCAAATGCTTGTTTCCGCTTACCGAAATGTTGAAGGTGTAAGCCCCAACCGCTTCTGGGGAAAGTCCACCAACAAAAAAGTGGTAGGTTGTTTGATCCTCAACATTGATATTAACCTGACTTGCGTCCACTGTGAAGGCGTCAATGTCATCGTTCATTGCTGCACAAGACAATGCGTCGCAACCATCTACGTAGGCTGTGAGAATGGTATCGAAAACGATTTCTCCTGTGGCTTCGATGGTAGCAGTGAGACAGCCATCGCTTTCGGTCGTGAATGTAAACCAATTACCAGGAAGAGGGGCGGCGGAAGCTAAAGCACAGCTGTCGGCTCCAAAATGAGTGATCGATGGGGCAGTAGTGAGATCGCCATCCAGAGTTGCCGGCAGAGACAAAACGGCAGTAGCCGTGGCGCATTCCGTGTTCTGTGCTTGAACTTGCGCTCCTAAGGCTATCATGGCGACCCACAGGACGCGAAGCATCGTACAGATAAGTCGCGATAATGATAAGCAGATTGTTCTTTACGTGCTTGCTTTTTTATGATCGTATTGGCGATAGGTAATTGAAAACGTAATAGGACGGCGTCCGAGAAACATCTTAAAAGTAAAAGTAACGTTTCAGATGTGTAATATTTCCATGTAGTTATTTGAATGAAAAAGTAAACCGTTTTGCTAAGAAGCTGCTTCGTTCGGACATTTACTTGTCTATTGTGACGCTTTCATCATGTACATTCGACCGTTTACAGGTAATCTTTTTTTGAAATGATTCAGTGATACATACAGGGAGAGAAAAGACTCCACCTACATAAGAAAGTTCTCCTCCGAACCGGTAAATGAAATGTTGACATGTCTCACAGTCACTGCCAATCATTTTCTATCTACAATTTTTTCTATTTTGGGAGTTCTATCAGGATGCAAATAAAACCAAGGTCCTTTCCAGCGAACTCACGTTAACTATGAAGAGAAATTACTGGCAATAGCTGGCCGAACCAGGCAATTCATGCCGCCTCGGTTTCTGGGTTTTCGACACACAGCAAACGTGAAGCAGACTGCGCTTGAAACCAAGGAGAAAGAAAAGGTCCGTTGGACTACAATTCCGAACAATACGAGAGCGAAATAGTAGCTAGATACGCCGTTCCTATGGGCCGTATTTAATCTGTAACAAAAGTCTACTAACTGTAAATTGTAGCGAGAACCTTGTAGTTTGTCGCTCGCTTTCCGCAGCGTGTCGGGAGTCAGTCCCACTTGGTCCAGCGATTGCTCAATCTCTTAGTAAAGCGCTGTCTGTCATTTTGACTTCGCTTCCGTTCCCCATATTGGAAAGCATGACTTCGACCCGGTCTTTCAGCCATCCGTACAACTCCTGCTTGTCCTGGATTGCCTGTTGGTGCAAGGGTCGTTGTCCATCCCGAACCTCTTCGGCTACTTTCATCAAACTTCCCCACATACCTCCCAGCACGGTGCGTGTAAAGAAGTTGATTATTGACATGGGCACACCAGCCACGTGCGCATCCATCGATTGTGAGACGGAAAGAAGGATGAGCCTTTCTCCTGCCGGATAGTCGTGCTTCGACTTTTCCATCAGCGGGTGATTATCGGGATAGGAGCGGAACAGTATGCCGGCGTGAAAGTCGACGCGCGTGGTGCCTTTCGGTGCCGGTCCAATTTCCAATCCGCCATCGTAAGTGCCTTCGTCAAGAGAATCGACTTTGACGACAATTGTTTGGTCTTCGCCAATGGAATCTATGGCGACGGCATGCTGAACGCACTCCCGATTACGAAAAGGAAAGGGCATGTCAATGCCCACACGAATAACCTGATTTCCACGGCCCGTTTCTCGCAATTTGTCCGACTTGGAAATTCCTAACCGGGGCACCTTCCACCGTGGCATCCAAGTTTCGAAGAGCTCTACTCGCTAAAGACGGAAATGATAGGCAACAACAGAGATCCTTCAATCGGCGTTTCGATTCGACAAAGCATAGAGGCATTCTTGTTCACTTTGTAGTAAATAGAGGTATCTCGGTGTCCGTGTGTTTCACTCTGCTTTTTCCAGCCACCGTCTTCTGGATGCGGCAACAGTAGATCATCTTTGATGGCTTGTGCGGATACGGCCAATTCGAGCAAGCGGTGGTGTTGAGGTTGCAATAGGCCCTGGTTTTGGACGGCTTGAAGAAGCTTGGCTGCGCGGAAGTAGCGTTCCGTATCAACCTCTGCTTCGGCTTGCTGAATCAGTTCTTCGTCCGTGGGTGCGACTTCACTAGATCCATCGGCTCGGTATGTCGCCAGTGTCGGCGTGCCTGTTTCGTTGGTCGCTTCCATGCTGATCTCTGTTTTTTTCGGTAATGACGAGGCTTTGCATGCGTTGCTAGGAACAAAATCACAGTAGTGAGCGCAATTGTTTTAACGAACAAAGGGCGTCTCGAAAACCAACCGTCGCGCCTTGACGTTCCAAGAATATATACACAACAGACACAAGCATAGAATATTGACTGTGAAACCAAAACGCCCTTTATCCGAGTTTGTGAGCAGGTCGTTTACATAAGGAGAGGTTGGAGTAGGAGAAGCGTCGCGACTAACTGTAAACCTGCATAGGGTTACTCGGAACGGGTTTCGTGTTTCGCGGTTTTTCGACAAACCAATTTAACACTGCGTTGTCTCTCTCATGGGAAGCGATCATGTTCCCTTGGCCAAACACTATACGCTGCACGATAAGGACTCCACCATGACGATCATTCGGAGACCTGGTTCAGGATCTCGCAAGAGATCAGTCCTTTGTGTCGTCTGTACCGTCATGATTGTTTTGGGGTCACTCCTTGCCTTGGCTTGGCTTCCCGGACAGCCCTCACCACCGTCGGTGTCTTCTGCTAGCGGAATCGAGGCCCACCCAGAGTTGGTGCCTGCATCTAGCCTTAGCCGAAACGCCCTTGCGACGGTCGTACATCGCAAGCGCCAAGATTTGGCCAACGCGCTGCGCACACTCGAGGAAGGCAATCTTCCGTACCGATTGCGAGCTCTGCGCAAGAATCACCAAATAGTCGGGGAACGCCTCGCGGAAGTCAAGGCCGGCACCGAAACGGTCGAAGAAATTCTGCACGGACACGACATGAGTCATCATGTATCGGAGAAACCTCCCATGGAATTGCAGGAAGTCATTCAATATTTAGACGAATGGATTCATGAACTTCATCAGGTACTGCTTTCGTTGAAACACGCAACGTTTGAAGGTGTCTGGCAAGCCTATCACGATCTGGCGGTCAGTACATTGTATCCATGGGATCGGGAGTATTTGCAGCGCATGCCGCCTCGTAGAGACGATGGGAGTATCTTTCTGAGCGTTGCAACCTACCGAGACGAGAATTGTTACAATACTGTCTATAACGCATACGCCAAAGCAAAAAATCCGGACCAGTTGTTCATAGGCCTCGTTCAGCAAAACTGTCACGCCGACTGCAAATCAGGCGTACTCGCCAACCGATCCATGGTAGCCGTTCCCCCTGATGAAGACTGTCACCAGCGCTTTTGCGACACCGAATTGGGTATGCCCATTTGTGCCAATCAGCAGGTCCGAGTATTGAACATAAACGAACCGGAATCGCTCGGACCCTATGCTGCTCGCTATTTTGCCAGCAAACTCTGGTACGGTGAGCAATGGTACATGCAGATTGATGCGCACATGACCTTTGCCACGCACTGGGATCAAATATCCATCAACATGCTGCACAAGGCACCGTCGGCCAAACCCATCCTCAGCCACTATCCTCCTGGACACACGGCCAATCTCGATCATCGTTCGAACATTGCCGGCGCACGCTTGTGTGGACCCGTCTTTGCCACTTCAGATTTGGAATCGCAGATCGTGCGACTTGAAGGAGGGCGTGTGTATGACCGAACCTTGCTCGAATACCCGGCGTTTGCCCCGTTCACGGCGGCTGGATACTTTGTCGCGCACTCGGACTTCTTGCGGCAAGTACCCTTCGATCCATTCCTGCCGTGGATATTCATGGGTGAGGAAATCATCATGAGCAGCCGCTTGTGGACTGCTGGTTATGACATTTTCAGTCCCAGCCAATCCGTGGTGGGTCACATTTACGTACGTCGGCACAAACCGAAGTTTTGGGAATCCGTGCACCGGCTCTTGTCGTACGGGATTCACAATCCACTCCAAGCGATGGTGCTAGAGCGCATTAAGTTCCAGTTGGGTTATCCAGAAGCGTCCCGCGATATGATCGTACACAAATCATTATTGACGGCAGTGGAACAGTATGGGATGGGCAACGAACGCCCATTAGAGGAGTACCTGCGGCTGGTTGGTCTCAATGTGACAACCAAGGAAATAACGTACACGGGTTGGTGCGAGGAAGGGTATCCACCGCCCGGATTTGAGCGGTACAACAATCTTTATCCCAACGGGAAACTGCGCCAAAAGCCGTAGTCGGACAAGAGAAAGAAATCCGGAAGAGCCCGTCTTTGTTTGTTGCAATGTTGACAGATACGAGTCCGCAATGTCAAGAAGAGGAAAAGGCCACACCTACTGCTAGGGGATGCCTGCAACGTGCAATATATTCTTATCACCTGCCTAGACGTATGGCTACGTTGTGGCAATCCCACAAGTTCTGTCTAGCGTTTTGCGTAACCGCTCATGCACAACAGAATACGCAGGAGTCAACTGTAATATACTACAATAAAGAACATATTTGATGCCGGTCTTTTGCAGTTGCTTACAGTGACATGCGTGTTAGCTAAAGTTTTTACATAGCTGGTTTGCATCAGTGGTTTGTGACAGGCAACTGTCAAAAGCACTCACGTGCCGTTTCGGAGGCGAGCTCCGCCCTCTGCAGGAATCCAAGCTGTAGTCTTTGGCGCTACGTAGGAAGAAGGTACAATCGTAAACCACGTCTTGTACGTCGTGGCAGAGCGTGAAGCCCTTGTCTTCACGCGACTCCCTAAAGCTGGTTCGGCCAATCTGGTAAGGATCAAGTGACGATCCAATGTGTGAGACATTACTCGTGGGCAACGTAATGAGTGCAAAACACACAGGCACAAATAGCGCGACAATAAACGTACGTTTACTCTATCCAAAGGGTGTGGGTCTCGGTTTGGACCCTCTAAACTGTCCTCGTCCTTCTCTTCGGAAAGGGGACGCCAATCCCGCTCCGAATTTTGGTTGCCATCGATTTGGCAGTAAACAGCGCGAGACTGCGGTTCCGAGGGTGGGGGTTTTGGTGAACTTGATCTCGGTTTCTGGGCACCGCGCAGGGCCCGTGGTTGGGATTGGGGAGGCTCGAGGTTCTGTTCACGGGGTGGCGGAGACGTGAGGAACCAGTTCGGTTCGTCTCTTGGCGGGTCAAAGGTCTGAACGAGGCTGGGCTTGTCGCTAGTCACGTCCACCACGTTCACTCGGTACTTTTCGAAAAAGTCCGGACCAGTCTTCTCCTCAGGTCGGTCGTAATAGTTCAGATTTATGGGAGCGAGCGCGGATGTCGGTGAGGGACGGTGCTTCCCTTGCCGTCGAAAGAGTTTGCGTGGTTTTGTTGGACTAGACGACAACGGGTTTGTCGATGATGCTTTGGTTCTGGCTGTAGAAAACAGAGGCATGGTTCTCACAATCGATGGAGTACCTGTTCCTCGTCTGCCGTGAGCAATTTAGTTTCGTGGCTGAGCCGGCCCAAAGCTAGTGTGAAAACCGTGGTCACCACACTGTAAAAGGTTTCGCGCACCGGTCCCGATTCGTTTCGAGTGTGGCTCGGAAACTCCTTTCAAGCTTCTTTGGTAATCCTTCGTCGAGACGATTGGAAGGAATATACTAAACCCGTTGGTTACTACTTCACAGGCGTCCACGACGTCGGACGATGCGCATCACTTTTTTCATTCCTATACGAAGTGCCGTTGTGTGTTTGAACCAGACTTTTTTGCATGTGCTGAGATTTCTACCTACCGCAAAGTTAAATACGTTTCTGAGAAGGAAATCGTATCGGCGGGCTTTCCAAGTTCCGTTCGGCTGTGGCTTTTTAAATAGCTGAAATGTCGATGAAAACGGATGGGCTACGAATGGGAATAATCCAACAGCTTTGAGCATATGCAAATTTGACGACTCGGCGCGCAAAAAATTGCCACCTATATCTATGACGTTCTCATCAAAATATTTCTTACAGTTAGTATCAATTGACACAATTTATTTACTGGAAAAACGATCATCGCAGACTTTATGTGACGTTGCCACTATATTGTGATTTGTCAATCACGACGAGCCGAGACCGAAGGAACAGCACCTTGTGTCAAATTTCGGCGGCTGTTTTACCATCCCTTTGCCCGCGTCTCTGAAGTCCGGGTTTCAAGACCTCAGTCCGACCAGGCACCCGGATGTACATAATATCAAAAATAAGACGAGGAACAGGAACCGACCATGGAGCGTGTGTTCCATTCGTCCACCATGACGGCGGTGGCTCCTTCCGTGGCTTCCCACCATCCATCGGTGCGCTATCTTGTGATACTTCTGGTGCTCGTGTTGGCTGTTCTGATCGTGGACGAGCTCGCGTTTGTTCCCAAAATTGGCGATGCATTGGTAGCTCTCCAGGAAGCCTCCACCATTCCAGCCTTACGGGCGTGTCCCAATCGAACAGCAGTCGCGATCGTCTTGTTCGGAATCCCCAAAGAGTTCGCGCACGTATGGAACGCTTATGAAACCAACATAGTTCACCGCAATCCGCACGTCGATTTTTCCGTCACGTTACACGTTTTCGACGATGTCACTGTCCTAACGAATCCCAAAAATCACGAAATCGATGCAGTGATTGAATCCGTGGACAGCCTACAACAAGTACTGAAAGCTTACCATCCACACATTGTTACGTCGAAACAAGATGAGTTTGACCAGACGCTTTCCTGGTTGACCGACGACCACGTTGAAGGGCGTTTCGATCAGCCGCCGTGGAATGTAGATACCTTGAAAAACATGTTTCGTCAGGGTCACTCGATCGAAGCTGCCTTTCGCGCGTCCATGCAACGTTATCGACAGACACAGACCGTGATTTTCGTGAGATCCGATACATTGCTTCTACGTCCTATTGATGTCCCGTGCATGGGTCTGCCTCGCAACAAAATTCAGCTCCCGTCGTGGCAAGTTCACAACCGAGACGAACACGTTGATCGCTTGGCCATTGCCGGAATCGACGCGGCCACCATTTACTCCCGAGCCAAAACTGACGCCTTTACCAAATACGTGCAAAGGGGCGACGTGCGTGCCGTATTGCGGAATTCCGAGCACATGCTCAAAATGTGGTTGGATGAACAAATTGGTTTGGACGTTGCGGTCATGCCCAAGGCCTGGGCGCCACTGTTGCGGGTACGGGCTGGTGCCAAACTCAGTACACGAGACTACAAAACGCACCTTAATCCACTCTGGTTGACTCGCATACTACTTCTGCTGCTGGTTGGTGGTACCTGGCTTATCTTATGGCCTTTTTGGTCCGGGCGAATACAGTTCTCGACTCCTCGATGGTGGACAAGGCTACGGAACGGCAATGGTAGTGCCAAGCCTCACGTCGAACAGGATGACATACATCGTGAAACAAGACAATTACTGGATACATCGGCTTTCACGAACGATTTGCCGCAGGCGCCGGAGGTGGCGTCCGTTTCACCCAGCTCGTCCTTGGTAGGCAATGGCAGGAGGCGCCATGGGCCTTAGCGCGAATTAATTGATTCTCCAAAATGCCCATCGCTCGCGTGCTATCTTTCGCTCGGGCAAAGGATATCCAAGGGGGGCACTTCTTTGCATTGGTGCGATACGCAGAAACGCCAATAGTTCCCACATTCTCCTAGCGCAAGTACGTTTTTTCTTGCTGGCTACTGCAACTTTTCGTGTTCAGTCGTAGAATGTCACTCAATGCCCGAGAACGCACGAACGTACGGTACAATGAAAGATGTAAAGTAAAACATTTTGTGTTGTATACTTTAGCTACAGACCCCATTCATTACTGTGACTGCCTGGAATTGATTTGTTCCAGTCTCAGAGTTTCTACATTGTAGTTAAGCTCAACGTTGTCGCCCTTGAAATAGAGTTCTTCAATACCGTCGACAATCCACCCACATTCCATGTGGGTTGGAACGAAGAAGTGTACTGACTCTTGCCACGTGTAGTTGTAAAAATGCCCAATCCAGGGAGCCAATTCGAAGGAGCCGCTACCGTTTGCGCATGCTTTGGGCCGAAGTCCCTGAATTGTTGTCATACGACCGAGTTTTTCGTCAAAGGTGGCGGTAAGCGATACTTGCAGGGATGTATAGGGATCTTTCATCGACAGCATGGCCTGTAGAGGTTCGTTCGGCACTGTGTGCCAAAAAACGATACCAGTGCTGGGATGCAACACGGTCGGGATCAATGGTGCTTCCGCGAGCCAACGTAACATTTCTCCTTGCAAGAGCACTTCGTCCGGCTCCGTCATACTCGCCACGGTGATAATGCCCGCCAGGGACGCTTCCAAATGGCCCCTTCCATTTGACCAGGCATCGCATACACGGACCCTTGGCCACTGAAATCCTCGCGGGAGGGCTTTCGGAGCAATTCTGGCTTCCCACACGAAACCTGGTTTCCGAGCAAGCGCGGATACGAATTGATAAGCTGTGAAGGGCAACCATGCATTCTGCAAGGAAAAGAAGCCTTCCTGTTGAATGGTCAAAGACCGAATTTTGGATGTGATTGATGAGCTGCTACAGCTCATGTTGGATGAGTCGACAGTGGAATCATCCTCTCTGGATGGAGAAGTTGATAAAGTGGCAATGCCATCCAAAAAGCGCTGGACGATACGTGGCAACTCCTCCCAGGACTGCAACTGAGTGCAACAGCCGTTCTCATCCGATTCAAGCAAGTGCATGCGCAGGGTTTGCATTCGTGCGTCCCAAGAGCGCTGACGCTGTTTGCACCATTCGAAAGACAGAGTCAAGCTAAGGACTGCTGCACTGGTCAGAGCTAAAATGGAATGAAGGGTCTTCATAATGGCCGTCTGTTCTAGTGATGCCTTGACAAACAAGTAGTGTTGTTGGTTCTTTGATATTTTGTGACATCTTGTGTTCGTGTTGCGAAATAAATGAGAACAGTGAAAAACGATAGAAGTAAGGGGGAAAAACAGTTCTCCGTAAATTCGAGTTCGCTATGTATGTTTGGAATTATGGACCGACAGCGCAGCATACAAGGGACGAACAAATCCTTCCCCACCGTTTTTTTCTTTGCTTTCCCAAAAGAGAAAGACCGTCTGAGTGTGTCTCGTTTATCCTTCGTAGATCGGAGCAATCAGAGGATGCCATTGGTGCAACCATGCGCACAGCCAAAATAGCCACATGGAAAAGCACGCCAAGCTGACTACCACGTTGCCAATATCCGCATTATCCTTCGAAAGCATTCCTGTTGCCCGGCTTCCGTATATTCCTCCCACTGCCACGACTCCTAACAGCAGGTAGGCAATGGTACCCGTAACGACGGGTCCAGGGATTCCACTCATGATCAATGCTCGTTCGTAGGCGAGAGAGAGAGAGAGATGGCAGCGACACAGAATGGCGCTGGTGTGCTGCTTCGCTGCGGCGCGGTCTTGTTCGAGCTGTACTATATTCGCTGGTTTCCGTCGCTGGGGACGGAAGACAAGAGCCGCGAGATTTCCTCACTGTCATCTTATGGAATCGATGGTCTTGTATATAATAATATGAACATGTATATTCCGTATTTCAAGTCATATATAGAATATGGTTTGATAGCGATATTGTGTAGACTCCTTTATAACGTTAGCTCGCCCGAAAGCAGAAATTTGTTATATACGAAACGTCATCTAACCGTATCGCAGCCATCACGGTACTCGAACGTCCGCCAACACAGACTGTGAAACCCCCGGAATCACAAATCTGTCGTCTTTCTCTAAAAGTCGCACCGGCGCCTTCCTGGTCTCCTTGATTTGATCATCATTTTCTTTACCTCCTAAACTTGCAGCTACCATGGGACACCTAGCGATGGGCTGAGAAGAAAGAAGGAAAGGATTCGGGACTCTGGTCATGCTAGGAGACGTGGATCGGGTGCTCCAAGATTTTCTTCGCGGGGGTTCGCCCCTTAGGGGGCACTCCCCTCGATCCCACGTCGATCCGCCGACGTCGTCAGGCCTGCAATATCCAAATTCGAATGCAACGACGACACCCCTCATTGTGGTACCTTCCATCACCCCCGTTCGGGAAGTTTATATACCCCGTCCGTCAAACAGCGGTACTGACGATGAAACACTATTGACGAAACGTGGGACGGTCGGTCTATCAAATCTTCTGTCTCTGGATGCAGAAAATTGTTTGATTGAAAGTGGAGCTCTGGTGTACGATGTTATTGCCGAAGGATTGGATCCCGTGAGCCGACAAGGCGATAGACAGTCGGGCAACAGCTTGACGTCGACACACAACTATACGACGGACGCCTCCACAAGGTCGCAACAGCCGCAAACTTCCGCCACCGTGGCTGCGGTCGACGTTTCAGAACTATATTGTCGGCAAAAGGCGGAGATATCACGGAGGCAGAAAACTAATGTGGCTCGACAGAGAGTCCAAGAAAAGAAGCAAAAGGCTTACTTGGAATTGGAATCCTTTCTGTCCAAATTAGAGCATGGTAGACCTATGAAGGGAATATCCACAGATCGGGAAGACGATTCAACGATTGCTCCTCGCGAAAATTTGAGAAACGACGCATCCGTCACTGACGACCAGGTGTTTCAGAGGGTCCGACAAGTTTTGTCCTCAGCGGAAATGAGCAGCAGATTCAATTCATTAGAGCCTACCTTTTCGTCCTTGTCGCCTCTGTCCCGGGAAAGAATGCACCGAGCCGCACTCGAGAAGCTGTTGAATGACGAGGAAGACTCGATCGCCGAACCGTCCCGGCGAAATTGTAAATTTTTGACGGAAACACTTCCTTGTGTACTACCGTTACCACCTAGAAGTAGGTTGCGGCCATCGATGCCAAGAGCAACGTCACCCCGATTGATACGACAGGATCCCCCGTCGATCCGCGCTGGATCTACGCTGAAGCCTGTAGTGACGCCGTCGATACAGCCGTTACCTTCGCCAAAGATTGCAATTCAAGTCAACTCTGTCTTGGAGGACGAGAGCACCCTTACTACTGGTGAAGATTGTTCGACGCGCTGCGAGGAAAAGTCACATTCCCAACGACGACGATCCCCTTCACCCCGGTCCCGGGATGCTCGATTTCGAAAAATGCAAGCAGCCAAACTTGGTCGTGTTCCGAGGCCTCGGCCCGAAGACACACTACTGACAAGCTCACGTCCTTGTCGTTTAAGACCCAACACGGGGAGGCGCTCGACCCGACAGAATGGCGGAGCTACCTTGACCTCAAACAGAACGAGCACGGGTCTTGGGCAATATTTCTCGCGGGCGGGTCATCAGTCCAAACGGCAACAACCAGGAGAAGCTCCAAATTCTACCTTCCAATTGCAGATGATGCAAGCAGTGAAAGTCTCGCCAACTGGGCTAGTTAAGCAAAGTGTATGTTGCAACAGTCAGTCGACGACAGCACAGGAGTCTCCAAAAGCTTCAAGTGATTGCATTTCGGTGGAAGAGCACAAGTCACTTGAGGTGGAAACGGTGAGCAGCGACACGCAAGAGTTTTCGATCCAAAGCTGCATTTCGATCGAACAAGAGATGTTTAAAGGCACAGTAGAAATCCAGGACAGAAAGTGCATTGCAGGGTCCTCGTTCGCAACGACTTCCCGGACAATCAACAACAAAACCCACGAGAAAGAGGTGGTGTTGGCTTCAAAGGAGCGGTCGCGGCTCCCGTTGACGATTGACACGAATGAAGAAGTTTGTCGACCAATCGTGTTAGCCAAAAGTGCCTACGAGATGCCAACGCCAGCAAAATCGTTTGTTATAGTGAACTCTACTGATGTCTATGGAACTCCTCCCGCAGCATGCGTAATGCGATCGTCTGGGGATGAAAACGACTTTGAGGCTCGTGGTGATTCCGTTGGATCTTGCAATCATACTAATCAGTTGCTGTCAAGGAAGAAAAGAACCCAGCTCGAGTCAGTAACCTTGGCAACTGGCAATTCCAGTAATACTGCGTCTGAACAACACAAGTGTGGCGACTTGCTAGCTACCTTAGAAAAAGATGCAGACCGACTCCCGATCCAGTCTGGGTCGCTGCCGGTTACCGCTATGGCAAACCCAATTCTCAGTGATTGTACAATTCGAGCCAAGAATCCTAACAACGTGCAACTTGCAAAAGCTTTCCTGCCAGTAGCGTCAGCGACCATTTCTTGGCCCACGAAGTCTGGAGCTTCTCCAAGGCAAAAGGATGATACATTTGAAACGGTATTGCCTCAAAATTCACGGACTTCAGTGGCGTCCTTTCATCCGTACGAGACTGATGATCTTTTCTATCTATTGGATTCCGCTACCTCACAAACCTCACAAACATTTGCGAAGGAAAGCAAAGCCATTGGAAAAGTATTTGCTGGTCGACTCAGAGGGAAATGTATCTGGCAAAGAAAAGATGCTTTTTTTGAATCGCCGTCGCGGCCAGCTACGGCCGAATCGGAAGATTCGGCCTGGAATGGCTGTGAGCCTTCTGGATCTAAAGCCACCGTTTCGACGGCCACTTCATACTGCGTTCCTCCTTGGGAAGCGAAAGTCTCGGAAGAGCAAATTGCTGATCAAGCTCTGGTCGGCCATGTGTTGAGTAATACAGCGACTAATGTTGCACTTTCTGGTCAGGCTAGTAGTAATGGAGAGTCAGAAAGTGTATCAGTCAGCGCCTCAGACCCTGACACTAGCACTTTGCAAGCTGATTGTGCTACAATAAATTTGCAAGACGTGACGGACAAATTATTCACATCAGATACTAAATCTGTAGAAATGATTGAAATTGATTCAGCAGACGAAAGAATTTGCTTCAGGCAACTATCGGGTGTGATATTTGAGAATAATTTTGGTTCTTCCACTATCAACCATCAGCTTCCTTGGTGGAGGCGCGCAGCCTGGAACGGAGTCCGGCCTCAACTTCAAAAAGATCTGAATATCGTGTCTGCAGGACTATCTGGAATGGGCACTTTAGAAGGCACGCATGGCTCGGATCCAGAGGTTATTGTCATTGACGATCCTTCACTACAAAGCTCAGTAGGGTTGGTAGAAGAAAATTGGACTTTTGGTCCTTCCGCAAATGATGCAACTTTCGTTAGTGGTACATCTGCTATCGTATCTGAACCAGCTACTATGTGCAACTTTCCAGTGCTCGAGATTGAATCTTCCAGAGATCGAGAAGACAAATCCCTACAAGAACGTGAAATTGCTGGGATGGCACATAATGAGGTGATACAGTCGCCGGAGTTGGAAACCCATCCCTCAGTAACGCCGGAAAATACACCAAAGTCTTATTCAGCCGTTTTCTCAGGTTTTAATGCACCTCCTAGAGCAGTTCCGGTCCGAGCTACTCCCCCGACTAACGTATTGAAGCGTATGAGGGGTCGAGGAAGATGTGAAGGATCGCTGAAGGCGCTGTTCGGACATTCACAAGCTGTACGGGACGACAGGTCTCAAAGTTCTTCGGTGTGGAATTCATATGGCGAAAATTTCCGCTTCCCGGGATCCGACGGCTCTTATTCTTCAGATGGCGTGCCCTGCAATATGGATGACTCTCTATCGCCAGTCTACTGTCATTCGAATAATGAAGTCTTGGTTTGCGAGTCAGAGGGCACTTCAGTTGTTCAGAGATCAATCAGCTCTACAGACTACGACCAGTTTGTCGTTGATATGCGGAAGAGACAGACGTCTCCGTCAAAGCCAAGTATTCTAGACACAATTTCCAGACGCGCTGACGAAAATTTATCAATTGACGAAAGCCGTAGGTTTTCCAAAGAAAACAATAGGTTAGCGAGGGAACGAAGACCACGCACCATAACCGGGGATCTGTCCAGCTTAACGAAGGGGGAAAGATCAGCTGATGCGGCCTGTTTCACTTCAGAGGAGGAAGCACAGTTGACAGCTGGATCTTCCAAGAGTGAGACAATTGCTTTGTCGTGTAACAGTGTTAATCAAAGGAGTCAAGGGAGAGCTGTTGCAATGAAATCAAAAATGTCAGTAGACTTTGAGTCAGCGCCTGCTACACAAAGACTTTCGCGCGATGCACGCGTTCCGGAAGTGAGCCGGATAGTGAAAAATGGGGATGCAGACGAAATATCCATCCTTGCTTTTAACTATATGGAACAGAAGCTGGAAGACACGATCGTTGACAAGACAGCAAAATTGTGTGAACAGCCTGGTGCTCTCTTTTATCGGCCAACTATCAATATCTTTGGAGCATACGATTATTTAAACGAGAGCCCCGTGGAACCTACAATAAAGTCAGGGAGTTATGAAAGGAATGAAAAAATAAGCGATATCAGTGGAGCAAATTGTGTAAAAGGTGGAAGTGAAGCAACGAATGAATCCAGGAGCAATATTGCGTCACTTACGCCAAAAGCGCAAGTGCGGTCAGACGAAAGGACTATCACAAACGATCCTGCTCAAGCTCTGTCAGTCGGAGATAATAGTCCCGTCGAGTGTGTTGAGGTTCCAGAAGCTTTGCAACAAGGTCAGGCAGGCGTAGCCCCAGGTGTCTCGAGCCAGCATCGAGAGAAAGGAAATGAAGCCCCAGACGAGAGACTCAGTTCAAAGGCAGCGGATTATCGAAGAAAATCCGCTTCTGATGTGGACAAGATTACAACGATATCCCCGACTTTAGTAGAGGACTTTGAGAGAGCTGAAAAGCTGCTGAATGATACGATAAGGAGCTTCGACTATCGAGATGAGAAGGCGACTATTTGCCATCCTTCTCGAATCGCAAAAAATGACTCACGCGCTTCCTTCCTCGAAGGTTCTTCCGAAGTAAAGAAACCATTGAGGGCCAACGCATTGCAAGATGAACAGAGTAGAGAGGTTGACGTTAAGGAAATCATTGCTATCTCACCTTCTTTGGTACAAGAGTTTGAAAAAGCCCAAAATCTCCTTGACGCGACAATTTTGTCGTTTGGCTTTTCAGAAAACCAGACCAAAGATTTACAACTTTCAAAAAAATGGAAGCATATCGATCGCAAAAAAAGGCTCAATCAAAAAGCAAAGTGTCCGGCTAAAGCTGCATCGACGGGTCAGTGCTTGAGTAAGGAAAAAGAGAGCGCAACTTTGAAATCAAACACAAGGGCAGGAATAACTCAGATTCACAAGAAACCCTCTTTTAAGACTTCGAAAGCGAGCCAATTCGGTGGTTTGCCTCCCCTTGGGCCTCGTTCAAATCGGCATCAGCCTTCTTTGATGGTTGCAGCTATTTCTTCAGAGACACCTGTGATTCCCCAAACTAAAAACACTGACTGCAATCTCGATTCTGACGAAGTCGAAAATTCCGACGTGACGGTGCTGCATAGCCCACAATGTGAAGTCATCGAAGCTTGCTTAGACGAGACAGAAAGAGACCCAGGTAAAACAGGGGAAGAAATCGAAATCATTTTTGTTGAAGATAGCTTTATGTCAACAGATTCCTTTTCTTATGGGGAATTGAAGGGGATCGTCTTTGATTGGATTAGAAAGTACCCAGATCCCCCTCAGAAGGACACAATTTGCCAAGACGCCACCAAAGAGCGGCGCAGAAATAATCCACAGAGATTATTCCGAAACTACCATTTGTGTAACGATACTTCTGCGGCCTCATCTCGATATGCGTCTGAGTCAAAGTTGAAACAAGAAGTCATTTCTGTTGTCTCATTTGAAGACGACTTTCGTGAGACAGCGAGAAGGTGGTATGATGCTTCACGGGTCTTTCGCTTGTCCAATAAATCGAATTGGACGCAGAATAATGATGCCAAGATAGGCCAAATGGCGAATATAATCAGACGTCCTTCAAACAGCAAAGTTTACATCTCACAAGAAACATGCTCAGCAGCAGACCCGCCTGGGCGCACAGTCGAAGACTTTATTGAAAGGATTGATCAACGACGACACAACTCTGAGCATCTGGACTGGTCCTCCTCTATTCTTCACATTCCCAGCGATAGCCAGCCCAATCTGTTTTTGCCAACGCTGAGCCCTCAAGAGAGCCAGCCATCTGAATTTTGCCTAAAATCCATACAAAATCAGGGCGAAGAAAAGGAATGGGATGCCGAAGTATGGCGAATGAAGCGAAGTCAGCAAGTCATCAACGTAGAGTGTCAAAAACTACGAAGCGGACTTTCAAAGGCACACATCCAAGGACAAGAGCGCATGCAGAATTCCGCTGACCTTGAAGGCAAAGCGTTTGAGTATAAAAGCGATCGACATTCAGTAGACAATGCGAAGATTCCCTCGAAAAGCAGGATAGAACGCGCAAGAACGTTGCTCGCTTCCAGGTCCGGCCCACATCGCTTTTCTAAGTTTGCCGCGCGAAAAGCTTCCCTTCGCTCGTCCAAGAACCAAGAAGATCATACCGCCACCAGCATTACTGACAGTGAGAAAGTGTTTGCTCGTACCAATCGCTTTGGTGTCGAAAAGCAGAAAATCGGAGCTTCAGGGGTCTCCGAGCTCGCATCGACAACCATGAGTAATGAGTTGTTCTCGTCCGATCTAAATATGTGCAATGATCCGTCAAAGAGTAGGGCCCACCTCACGAAGGTAAACTGTACCAGTAGTATCGCGGCAGCGGCAAGACAGCATGATGATCTGGATCCCGTTCCAAAAAACGTTGAATTTTGGCGAGATGACACCAATCCTCTGCCGACCTTTATGAGTGAGGCCAATGGCTCGATGAAAGGAGACCGTTTAGATCGTACAACCAAGAGCATCAAGTCGGGGCTTTCTGCTGAAGAAACTGAAATAAAAACATCCAGTCTCTTGGAGAGAGATCCTCAAAACATAAGCCCCTGTGACACTCGATCAACACTGACTATTCCTCTTCCAGAGGACCTGACAAAGTTCTTGAACCGCCGTGACAGCGATTGTGGATCATCCTTCACCTTTCGACTCCTTGCCGGTGACAGTAGCATGGAGTCGAGTAAAAAGTCATACTTCTCGAAGCGCATGGCTACAAGGAACGAAAATCGCTCGGTGCGGGAGAGCTATGAGAGTCTAGAACAAAGAGCCAAGAGGTTGCATGCTATTCTCTCTCGCGGAAAACGACTCCTACGTTCCAAAATGAACAATTCGCCTACCACTGTAGAAGACGAACACAAGTTGATCAACTCGCCGGCGGAAGAGAAGTTTGATCAACATTTTGAGGTACCCGTTCGAAACGAACGCTTCAATGACTTTGGGTCTAACAGTGAAGACGAGGGTGGCAAAGCTTTACAAAGCCTTCCCTCGAAACTCTTTGTGGACATTCGGTCGGTAACAGTGCCCTGTAAAGCGGAAACAAGCAGAAGCCAGCATTCGAACCCCTGCAGACTTTCGCTAAGAAAGAAGGCCAAGGGGCCTCGAGAGTCTGATCGCTGTATCGTCAATATTAACCCCACATCCCCAGATATTGTGACCACCCTTCCTTTCACTGTACGCACAACATTACCGTCCCAAACGTACGAACATATAAGGCCACCAACGTCTCCTCGAACAAAACTACTTTCGAGGGCGCGCCATAGCATATTGAAAGCTAGAGGATCCACGAAGTATTCTCCCATGCTTCCTTCAACACCTCCAACGCCACGCGACGATGTCAATCACCACGTTGACTCAAACGCGTATGAGAATTTGGTGCGAGCTATTCAGTTGCGTAAAACGGCACTGGGGACTAACGAAAAGCCTGACAATGCCGTTGTGAAATACCCCTCGTCGCCCCAAGGAAAGACAGATTTATCGAACTCAATTAGCAAATCCACAGATTTCATAAAGGTTGTTCCAAAGCGGCGTTTGCACAAAAGTTCATCCAGGTCTTTGGCGCAGGGTTTGCCTCACCAAGCCAAAGAACTGTACAAGTTTGCCCATCGGGGAAGTCTTCTCGGAGAGGCGATGGCCAAAACCATAGATAACAATTCCTCTCACACGGCTACAGAGTAGACCTCACAATCATGAGTAGTACTGTTTTAAGACCTAACGTTAGCTAATAGTCAGTGCTAGGAACTGCATGTCATCGGAACATTCGCGGCACGCTTTTGCGAGAGCGCTTATACTATACATTTCGGAAAGCTTTTGATAAGTTTGGGACTTGTTTTCTATGCAAAAACCGTTACAATGAGTTGCATCAATTGCTGTGTATAGTTATTCTCACGAACATCTATCACTCTGTCCAGAAATTATGAATTGCATGAACTCCAAATGTTTGTTTTTGTCGCCGAGGCGGTGGAAGTTGGGCCGAATCGGCGTGTTTTCACACTCAGAGCCAAGCCAATACAGGAGGTTTAAAAGAATAATGTCGTGAAGACGTGTTTGGTCATCGACAAGTATCCTTGCCTACGGAAATATAGATAACAAAAACGGAGATACAAAAACGTGACTATGCCTTACTATGGTAAAAGTCTTCCTGTGACATGCTACCTAGTCCAGCCATTTTATCGCCGATCTGCCGGAGCCGATCGCCAGTCGAAAATGCGTCTTGACGGTGAACCAGAAGAGCAAAAAATCGCTGGTTCATTCTTTCTGGCTACTCATAGACAAACAGCCGTTTCGTAAAGTTTTTCTGGCGCACCGCCATGTCAAAGTCAGACCATTCACGCAATTATGGGCCAGAGATGGCACAGAGTCCCGGAACCTCTACTCTATTTTCAATTTCAGCCGACGAGCATTCGTTGATGAATAGAAAGAAATGTGCACGTCGCATTTCGCATCGAACAATATGGCAAGGGATCGAACGCCTTGCCGACAGAATGGCCGATCAGTATCTTCCGGAGGAGCTCCGTGGCACGTTCTCGATTGAGGAAGAGTCCGTTTTCGAATCTGAGTCACCTCTGTTCTCAGAAGAATTCAGCAATGAAACGGAAAGCAATTCAGACACAGATGGCGCCCCGTACTTCGAGGACACGTCACAGGCTTTCGAAAGCCCGAGAAGCCGAGATCATCACATCAGGACTCGCTCTATTCTATTTGTCGAGCCCATTAAGAGAGAATCTCGTCAAGAGCGACAGCCAAATGAAGCAAGCGAAGAAATCTGTTTAGTTTTTCAGAAAAGTTTGGAATTCAAGGCAACACATAGCGTACAGAGCGCAACTAGTCTTGGAGTGGAAAATGGATGCCGCTCGAATGAGTTTGGTCCAGAGGTGTGTGACTCGGTCTCGAGAAGCTCAGGCGTTATCTCAAAGTGCTCGCCACCTTTCTTAAAAGACGAAGGTGCAAAAGTGCCTAGCTTCAAATTCAATTCTGTCCCGCCAGAAGCCCGACGATTTTTTAAAACATGGAGACAGGGAGCATCATCGAAGGTTCCAACACCTATGCTGTCCACAAAAACTAATTCCGAATTTCCCGCTTTACCGGCGATCAGCCCGCGAAAGCGAACATCATCGGGGATGTTCAATGTCATTCAAAACAAAGAGACACTTTCTCAGAGAGATTCAATTATCAAGACGTCGAGACTTGAGCTTGCCAAGAAAAGTAGCCACGTTGCAGCCGATAATTCGAGGGAAGACATTCTGCCGCTAAGTCTATCAGATGAAGAAAATGAGATTATTTTTCACTTTTCCTCGACTAGTTCTTTGCTCGAAAATTCAAGTGTTCGGGAGAAAGTAGATGCTCTAGAACAAGAACTTAATCCATTTGAAACGAGCGATGAAAAGCATCCAACTGCCGCTTTGAAATATACGATTCCCTACGACAAAGACGGAAATGTGGAAGTTGTTCCCGCTCTGATCTCATCTCCCAGGTCGTTTACTCAACGACGGCGTTTGTTCAGTAAATTGAGAGAAGGACGACAGCGAACCTTCCTATGGGAAAAGAAGTTCGCTGATCTGAAACTCAAAGTGAAAGCAGATGATCAAAGTCTGCTTTGCGAAATAAATCGGCAAGAAAACAATAAAATCCTTGGAAAAAAGCAGATGGGCCGTAAGCAATCTATTGAACTCATGTCTCCTTCACGCACAGCAGCACCCCAGTCAACAAGAGCTACTCCACCACTTGAATTGGTTGATAAGGCTATCCGCTCCTCACAGGAAGAACGACCTTGCTCAAAACCAGCAAGTCCTTTGGATTCCGGCTCCGTGGCTTCGAAACTAACAACGAAGCATTCCAATGCACTTGGAAGGTGTTACAAAGAGGTGGGTGCGCAAGCGTACGTGGAAGACAGTACGCAGTCCTGGGAAATTGCGCGCAAGTCGTCAAAAGAAAGACATTCCACAATTCTAGCTAGCGAGAAGGACTTTGAAGTTAACGTTTTTCTCTCTGACGCTACCGGGACGTTAAAGGATGTGCGAGCTTCCGAAGAAATCATGATCGACAGAGCGACGCAATCAATAGAGGTAGATGGTGGTAGCCTAGCATACAGCCTAGTTCCATATGGGGACGAAATACGTCAACCCATCGTTACTAGTTCGCTCAGCCCAATGAAACTCGCATTACAAGTGCCCTTTCATGTGCAGCGAACACAAACTCACAGTACCGGAGAAGTGGAGGTCGAGTGCCAAAGTACAACAAAAAGCAGTTCAGTTACACAAGAGACTGCCAGGGTAAAGAGAAAGAAACGCAAGGAATCACCGCACGGACAAATGGTTGGCTTCAAGCCAAGAAATGACTTTCCTTTGAGAAAATCATCCAAAATAGTAGAGCCAAACATTAACGAACCAGAGGACCTGGTCATGATTGGCACTGACTGTCATGGATCCTGCAAAAAACCAGTGAGGTCTATGGTACACTCGTTGAAGAAAAGTTCACAAAGATGTAAGGATCATCGCATGACGTGCGCCGCGACCAAGCGAAGAGGTTTGGATGCAAAGTGCGATCGGATACCGACAGAGCCAGAAAGTTCACCTTATCAAATCAGATCCAATCGATTATCCACGTCAAAATTGAAATCCTCTCGAGCAAGTTTGACTCCTGTGGAGAAAAAATTAGTGGGACCTCATGACACGTCGTCTCTAATCGATCTTCCGCCAAAAGCTGCCCCTCCCCGGGAGGGAGCAGAAAATTATCTTTCAAAATTGAAGACGGTGACTGAGACGAGCATGCGAATGAGCCCCCACCGTTCTTACGGAACACAGGTTTACCCAGAACACAGTAACACATCTGGCTCTGTTGAAGAAATTTACGAAGAGGCGTCCAGAAAAGATGACAAAGTACATCACATTGACACTCAACCTGTCAATTCCGGGCAGAAGAAAGCTAAGACGAGAGCAGACTTTCATTTTTCGCTTCGACGAATCCGTGCTTTGTCGCGTTTACATAAGGTTTCCGTAGGTATGACGTCGAAGAAGAGTGGGTCAAGCATTATTTCACTAAGCACTGAAAGCATTCCTTTTGAAGACTGTATTTACGCCCACAAGATCCTTTCCCCTATTCGATTATCCGAGAAGGAACATGTTGAGCCTATTCTTCATGAAAAACGTGACACCTATCGAAACGCAAACATGCTTCTTTCGGATGATGGTTCCAACAGAGACATTCTGCAGTGTACGAAACATATATCTCTGGAAAGAAAACTGGATTGCGACAAGAAGCAAATATTGCAGCGGTCTCCGAATATAGGCGGATTGGTCAAGGTTCAGTCGCTTTGCATCGACTGTGTATCCCCGAACGGCGGAGTGGAGGTGCCTCGACTCGAATTCGAGAAACAAATCGCTAGAGGATGGACGCGATGGTCAGGGAGAAAATTTGCTGTCTTCCCACCCAAAATAAGCGCAAGAGCACGGACGGAGACGGTCAGGATACATGATCGGAATATTGGAAGTCTCTATGACAAGCCTGTTAATTCCAATATACAAGCTATATTTGTCGAAACGGAAGAACATCAAGCCTTAAAAAGCTCGACTACCGCTCTTAATGCTAGGTGTCAACATGGATTGTCACCCACCAAGCCGAACTCTATGCATCTATTCCATGAGGGGGATTTAGGTACAGATGAAAAAGGAGAGATTGAGTTGAAACGATGTCTTCAACAAAAACCGGACTTACAAGCGATCGATACAACGCTCATTCCGCAAATACCACTTCTGAGACCATCAGGGAATGGGCTTCCAAGCCTTCCTGGCACAGTCTCGACCTGTTTCGACGAAAAAGTGGCCATCGCCGCCGCAAAAAGCAATACAGAGCATTCCGTTGAGTTTACTACACAAAGACGCGGCTTGGATTTACAGGAGAAGGACGCAAAACAGACAAACCCCCTATTGATATTGTCTGGAAATAAATTCTCCGCCGACAACAAAGTTTGCACGATCCCAAACATGAAACAACCAGCTACAGTTCAAACCATAAAAAAGATTGAAGTGGTGCTCCTTTCCAAAAGGAAGCAGGCCAAGGCGGAAAAGGATGCGGAATTTTTGTGTATCGAAAAAAATTGGTCTCCTCAGGTATCGACAGACCAGTCTTCGTCTATCAATCTGCCTTCCTTCGAAAAAGTAAATGAATCTCAGAATCTGGAATCGTTTGACGTGAGAAGAAGCGCCGGTTCTACGGGAGGTTTGGCACGGATTGAAAACCAGCGTATTAGGAAGGAGTCGACCATCCAGCAACGGAACGCCTTGAACCTCTCTCAGGAGAACAGAGAACATGAACAGCTTGATGTGGTGGATCGAGATGACAAGCAGCGTACGCGACGCATATCAAACGAACAGGTAAAGTCGAAGTACTCGCATCGAGCTCGAATGTTAGAGTCGAGCTCTGCGTGCCAACAGAATTCGAAACCGTTACCTTTCCGAGTGAACGCAGGGACACGAGAGCGTTCACATTCGGTGACCAAGACCATGAAATCTGACCAATCACAGAGTGCTGGACGTTCTCGAGAAGAACGCATAAATGAAGTCGAGAAGAAATTGGCGCGTCGGCGAGCCGCAGATATCAAAATTTTGACGGCAATAAAAAATCGGAAGGAACGAGCGGATCGCAGAAGAGTGTGTGATCGAGGAGTAAAGTATGACAACCCTATGCATTCTTCAGTCCTGCTACAGTCTGTTGAAGGTCTTTTGCGTCGGCGAAGCCAATACCTGCAAGAGGATAGGAATAAGGGCGAAGAGGAAAATATCAATTTGAAAACCACCGCATTGACTTGCGTGTTTTCTCGAATGCTCTCTTGCACACAAGATGAGGGGCGGGACGACGAAAACGTAGATAGTTGTAAATTTGACTGATAACAAATGCTCCATGATCGAACTATAAGGGAAAAATTGCAGGGGAATGTGTAGTAAACGATTCAGTGTCAATCATCAGGATCACAATCAGCTCCTTTGACTTGGTATTCACTAGAAGGCATCAGCAGGTACGTGCTTTATCCAAAATGTGTGGAATTGCATAAAGCTAGTAGTTGAGACAGGCAGCATTCGATAGCAAGACAGAGTGAAGCTATCTATGGCGCATTGGTAGCTTATGTCGGAATGAGCACAGGGCACTGAAAGTGTCACCATGATTATTTCCATTGCGTTAGCAACAGCTTGTGACAAAGTTAAGAGTTACGATGTTTGCACGCAGCTAACTGTTTTGCGATATATTTTGATAAATCTCAACTATAGTTTTTCGAATAAATAGATCGAAAGAAGAAACTGATTTTGGATGTAGTATAAAGGCTTGAATAACTTGATATTCAGTTTTTACAAAAGAAAATTGTAGAAAAGTAAATGAAAGATAACGCCCCGACGCTCACTTTTTCTGCGCACGATGAAATGCTCCACTATCAGTCGAAGGTCAACATACTCTGGCAGGACCGTTTTTCTTTGAAGCTGTCAAAGCGTTGGGCCAAAGCTTTCACATCGCTGGTTTTTACTTGGGTCAATTACATTTCTTCTGCCGACACTGTTCGTTATTGAACACAGCCAAATAGCGCTTCCTCTGCTTGGATTAGTGGACTCATCTTTGAATTAAATACGAGGAGAGGGTGATTCCTTTGTTCGTTATCATCTCATAATCGTAGAGAAGTGATATTTACTACCAGTTCGATTGAGCTAATTGCAACGCGCATTGAAAATTTCAGTGTGTGCGGATACAGAAAAGGGTCAAAATAACGCAACCACACTCATTTAAAAGCCGAGGCTACTACTATCAACGTGGTGGTAGCCGAGGGAGCTCGAACAACACCACTATTCAGCCTTTGAACCCGAATTCAGCTATTTCTTCCTCGAAGAAGCAAGATTCACTCGGCTATAAACTGGCCAAGTGGACTAGAAAGGTTTCAGGAATCTCCTGTGGTGCTTCGTTGGCCGCTCAACCCTCGATGGACGAAGTCCCGGAGCACCGGCAAAGCGGCGACATTGACGAACGCGCTTCCCTGCCAGTTCATTCTGCCGTGTCTACCAAGGCCCGCGTTGACAACCTTATGCAGGAGAAAGGACATCGGAAACTTCGGCCATCCTTTAAGAAGATTGACGACTACGAGCAGGATCACCATACGTTTGCGACCGCTCCAACGGCTTCGGCTACCTGCAGCTATTCCACCGATCAAGGCGATGCCAACTCGGTCGTTTCGGAGATCGGGATGGAAGTGGTTATGAATGCACACATTGACAGTCGTGATGATATTACTTCGACGACAATGGAGGACACGGTGACCTTTGCGCAGCCCTATCGCTCGCATTCGTTCCCTGCTGGTAAACACACTTTTACGGTAGACCAGCGTTACAGCCTCATACGAACAGTTGGCTCGGGTGCGTATGGTGTGGTAATCTCCGCCAAAGATGCCGTTACTGATGTAGACGTTGCCATCAAAATGGTACCCAAGGCATTTTCCGACGAGATCGATGCTAAGCGGATTTTAAGAGAGATAAAACTGCTCAAGCATTTTCGACACGAAAACATTGTTCGAATTGTTGACATGATGCCACCCTCTGTTCCGTACCTGGAAGACTTTTCCAACGTTTACATTGTTGCTGATCTAATGGAAACAGACCTGCATCGGATCATATATTCCAAACAAAAGCTTTCCATCGACCATGTACAGTATTTTATTTACCAGGTTTTACGCGGTCTCAAGTACATTCATTCTTGCAAAGTCCTACACCGCGATCTCAAGCCATCCAACCTTTTGGTCAACTCAAACTGTGACCTTAAAATCTGCGACTTTGGACTTGCTCGCGGCATTCACGATCCAGAGGAAGGTCGGGGTGGTACAATGATGTTGACAGAATATGTCGTAACGAGATGGTACCGGGCTCCCGAGATCATGCTTGCTTGTCACGAGTACTCATACCCAATCGATGTTTGGAGCGTTGGCTGTATCTTTGCTGAGTTAATTCTTCGAAAGCCTTTCTTTCCCGGCGACGACTACATTGATCAGGTACGTTCTCAAAGTCCCAATTACCTGTCAAATGTGGTAGACGCTCGCTCTGACATTTGTTTTATCCGTTTCATGGTGCTTTATTAATGTGCAGCTGACAATCATTGCTAGAAAGCTTGGCAAACTCCCCGACTCTGATCTGGACTTCGTTACGTCGGACAAGGCCAAACGTTTTATGAGAAAGCTCCCAAGCACGACTCCAGTATCCTTGTCGGAGCAGTTCCCTGGAACGTCGCCAGAACCTTTGGATGCAATGCACAAGATGATGGATATCCACCCACGGAGACGATCAACTGTTGAGCAAGCTCTAAAGCACACTTTTTTTGAACCGCTTCACAACCCGGAGGATGAACCTGTGTCATCGAGGCCTTTCGACTTTTCGTTTGAAAAGGAAAAGCTTCGTCGTATCCGTCTCCAAGAACTGATCTGGGAAGAGGTAGGTGACTTCCGGCCGTCTTCACTTCCGGTGGCGCCCCGCCGAAATGCAGACCCGTAAGAAGTGTATCCCTACGGAGCCAAACCAAGCGGCTGACACACACAAGGTGGCAGCCACGACCTGAGGAGTCCAGTAATGACCATCACTTTGCCTAGCGCCTATACATATGCTTCACAATCACTACTTTACGCTTCGTTGTAGTCGGTGTTGTCGGGAGTATTTGTTTCTGTGAGAGTCTGCTGGCTCGAGTGTCTTCGCGTCATACTACCGTCATTTCTTCCGCTTCTTCCTGATTGTCGACCGCCTCGTAACCTTGGGGTCGTTTCCAGGCCGTCCGCGTGGTCGACACGAGGTTGTTGTTGGAGCGCGTAGGGGTGGCCGCTCCGAAAAGCAGGACCCCACCGACGACGAGGAAAAGCGACAGAAATTTGGCCCGGGTAAAGCACATTTCGTGGCCTCCGTAGGAGCCACAATACAGGATATGGGCGGCGACCATAACCAGGACAGCCTGTAGTCCCTTGAGGACACCCGCGGTAGTGGCACCTCCAGCGGCGTGCTTGATGGTGTGATAAAAGGTCCAAGAGTGTACAAGATTGGCCAGCGCAAAAGCGAAGAGTATGAGTGTGGCGCGGAGGGCGGAAGTACCGGCCTCGTGGAGGGGTTGTTGGAGCAAGGCGTGCCAGTGCGGTGCGGTGTAGAGTATTTGCCAAGCGCCGAGAGCGAGGAAAGCGACGGCGCCTTGGACGGCGGTATTTTGGGAAATGGTCAGTCCATCCGGTCCGTCCATGACGGCTTCGGATAGTACGTAGGTGGCGGCGTGCATAATGGAACCGACAAGAATGAGCAGAGTACCATGGGCGACATCGTTTCCCGTTTGGATGCCGCCCCATGCTGTGATGGTGAGACCAAAGAAGACCGTCCACACGGAGATCCACTGGATTGGTCGGATTCGACGAGCAAAGAGTAGACGGGAAAAGACGGCGGTCCATACCGTGACGGAACTGTATATAATGGCAAAGAGGGTGGGTCCAGCCAAAGTAGCACCGGTGTAGTTCATGGCCTGCGCCCCAATGTCAAAAAGGGCAATCCCGGATGCCTGTAGCTGTTTGCGGAAGGAGGAACGGGCTGAAGGAGGGGAGGAATGCGAAGTCGACGATGCGGATGACGACGAGCAGAACCCCAGCGATGCCGGTCCGGCGTAGTAAAAGACCATGTAAAGTTGTGCAGTGGGATCGGCGAGTCCGGCTTCCTTACAGACGGTCATGAGTAGAGGTTGACAGACCCCCGAAAGGACGTAACAGGAAGCAAAGAAAGCTACGAGAGCCGTGGAAGGCAAGACGGAATCTGACATGATGGGGTGAGGTTTCCGAGTCGTGACGGATGGGACAGTGGCGATTGACTCGCTTGGAGAAGCACTGGCACGCGAGGGTCGTTTCACAATCGACACGGCCCCTCGATAGATCATGGAACGTAAGTCAAGTCACTGTGTTTGGGATTCCACTCGATCGCTCTCTGCTTCTCTCAGCTACCTGGCTTGGGTAGCTGCAACTTACTAGAGGCAACGCAGGAGTACAAATCAAGAACGCTCGCCGCCGAGACGTCTACCGACAGTACGCGCACGTTGGCACTGACTGGGAGACTTTCGATTCGTCACTGTCGCGATCGAAGGGAAAAGCTGGCCTTTGCGTAACCTTCTACCTCTTCATCCTAACAGTTGCTCAGAATAGCTAACTGAATGTACGTGCCCGGTGCCCCGGTTTGTGAACGGAGCAAACCCGACGCGGCGTTTGGCGGCAGGGCTCGACGACGGTAAGGTTTTGAAATTTTGAATTGTTCCCTGCGTGCAAATTCCTAGTCGGGATTCCTTCCATCGCCTGTCCATCAGTCCGTGAATCCCGGGACGAATCTTGTGTCCCGACATGCCCACCATTGTTCACTGTCCGAATGGTCCGCGATGGTGATGGATGGATGGATGGATGAATAATCACAAAGTCCTTTTGACCGTGACAGTTTTGATTGGAAGATCGTGTACAGTAAAAGCATGGCAAAGCCAAACGAGGAACGGATCTACATTGGTGGATTGGATCCTGCTCGATTGACCGTCCGAGAAACAATCGAACGTCTGCAATCGTCGTTGCTAACTGTCAACGACCCCAACGACGTCGGAGCCGCCTTCGGAATACGTGACCTCCACGAAGGGCCATCGTACGTGCAATTTACGGCAGTCCCGATCCATAACAATCCCAGCGACGGTATTCCCGCGCAACGTACGCCACTTGAAGCCGTCGCTAAACTTCTTCACAACGTCAAATGGAAGGGCTGCAAACTGAAAGTACAAGCGGCCCGGCCCCATTTCTTGCACCGACTGACGGAGGAAATTCGAGTACGACAGATACAACAGGAAAACCAAGCTTCGCTTACCGCAGACGCGACAATACCACCGTCAGCATCGTCAACACCAGTATCACCGCGACCCGAGTCTACTCTCCCGCGACATTTGAAAATACGGCGCGGCTACGGCGAAGAGTCCTGGAAAGTGGATACCAAACCCGTCGACGTGACGAATTGGAGAGACTTTTACAAACAGACTGCTCGACTCGCACGTAAACGAAACCACGTTGATCCTACAGTGGACGCCAAAAAAGCCGTTTCGGCTTCGCGCAAGGCACACTGGAACAGAGCCGTGCGTCTGCGCTTTGACCAGTCCGTCGCCGTGCCTACGAGACCTCCAACGGTGGAGGTTGGACGGACGCATCTTCAAGCTGACAAAGACGTGGAAAGTGACCAAGAGAGCTCTTCGTCGGAATCCTCCCGTACAAGTGACCAACCCCACGGTTCCTACGTATGGTCGGACGACGAAAGCTCGTTGGACGATGAGAATCTTGACGTACGAGCCCATTCGGAAAAGGAGTCGAGAACAGAGCAACATGCACAATCAGCCTCCAAACCATTGTCCGCAAACACTTACGTTTGGTCGAGTGACGATTCCTCGGAAAATTCCCAGTCGCCTCCGGCACGAATAAAATCGACAACCAACAGCTTCAACGATGTTCTTCACGTCATGGCCGTGGACGAATTTGCCGCCGGACTCGATGCACAGCGTACGACGAGCAGTGATGATGGTGACAACGATATCGAAATCAATGGCGACGCCACCGACTCATTCGTGCCGACAGCCGGAACCGCATGCGCTGACGAAGACACCACCGACCTGAAAGACGATATCCAGTCGAATCTCAATGTACTGGCCTCCATTTTTCCAAGCTTTCGACAAGTGCACCAATCACATCCTGTACAAGAAACACCAACAGACAACAAGCCAAATAAGGCATCGACGGGGTGGCAATCGGGTCAAATGCTTCGGTACGATCCAACCAAACCATCTGCCCAACAGTTCCTGATGGATAAGGGAACCACCGGGAATGACGGGCAAGATCAAACGGAAGAAGATGACTCTTCCAACAGCACAACGAAGGAAGACGGCAACATCTCAGCGGACGAAAAGCAAGAGCAGCCGGAGATAATGGGAAAACCCACCGCAGAAGGTCTCGCTACGGACGTGTACGAGCAGGGCAAACTCGAGCAAGTCTTTCGGGAAGCGCGGGAAACGGACAGAACACCCATTGTAGTACAGACAGAAACCGAGCCCGGGCTTTCGCAGGAGAGGGGTTTTGCGTTTTCGTTTGCGCTCGCCAACTTACCAAAGGCAGAAGTTACGCCAGATCCAGATCCAGGCTTTTCGTTTGGGTTTTCCGTGCCAAATCCATCTATGGCGGAACGAGGCGCCGGCGAGAAGCCAACGGGAAGTCCGCATCGTTTGCTAGTCGAGGAAAGTGCGTTGCAAAGAGAGAACTCTGTAAAACGACGGCATCGTGGATTGACGTTTCCGCCCGAAGTTATTGACGAATACGTGTCTCGATTTTACCACATGGATGACGGAGCTCGCATATTGCAAGACCCCGAGGGCTATCGCAACGACGAACGTGTCAAGGAGGAATGGAACAAGGAACGGAAAGCTCTGACGCTGGACTGGAAACGCAAGCACAAGTATGCACAGTCGAAAAAGAAGAATCGGATGCGGTAGCTTGAACAATCGTAGTTTGATTTTGGGTGTCGTTGTGAGTAGTGGTTTACAGGTTGGCGCATCTTTAATGTTTACATTAGTATAATGATGGTACATTCGCGATTACGGATTCGTATGGATGAGTAGAAAGCCCACTTGGTGGGCTACACATGCTCACTATTCAAACAATGTCATCGTCATCTACGTAAAAGGAAAACCCGCGAACCATCTCGCGAGAAATTCAGCCATGGCGATGCTGGATAAACCCGACAGAAAAAGTCTAAACCAGAAAATCCTGCCAATGTTGGTCATTTACCGAGACTAAGGCACGACAGGAAGCTTTCGTCTCACCTTGGCTGTCGTTGACCCACTCCACGGGTATCTTTGCAAGTAATTGCTCGGGGCCGAATTCTATCTGGTCGAATTGGTGGCGGACAAAGATGGGAGGCGAGTCCGCGTTGTCCTTGTCGTGCACCAGCTCCAAGGCCAATCCTCGGACGACGCCGTGTTCGCAATTGTGTGTCCAAACAAGCTGGATGGTTTCTACCTGTGCGTAGGCAAAGCCGGCCCGTCCTTCTCCCACCGACACCCCATCTACGAGCCAGGTGCCGGTCTGGTAGACTACCACGTCGTTCTCATCCAACACAGCGGTCAAGTGCCGCTCCCCTCGCCCGTACATGGATTCGTCGGACTGATACTCAATCGCAGTGCTCTGCTGGAATATGTGTGTTGACGACGAACACTTTGTTTGTGTGCTCAGAGTTCCGCCGGGACGAGGCGTAGGAGTTATTAAAGGGAACGAACATGCCGAGCGAAAAAGCAAACGGCAGTCCAGGCACCAAATCCACAACCAAAGTGAGGACGTGCCGAACAAATACCGCGGAATCATGGACATTGACTGTAAGCTATTCTTCCTACTCTACATTGCCGGCGTCTTCCTATGAACCAACAGTAACAATAAACCGTGTCTGTCCAGTACCTAGCCAGAAATGGTCACGTCTTCGTTCCAAGCCTAATATCGTCTGGAAAGTCGTTGATTGTGCTCACTCTCACGCGTTGGGGAGTCGATATTGTCAGGGTTTAGGGTTTGACAAACAGAATGGCAATTTGCGAAACTGTCGAGCAACCAATTTCCAAGCCCGTGCACCATTCATAATCAACCCTTACATGTTGGTGTACCGCACCATGGCGACGACCAACGATACCGATGACGCCTGGGGCGAAGTGTTTGCCTTGGCGGAAGGAAAGGATACGAAAGTCTCCTACGGTAAAATGGAGGCGGAAGCGGACCCGGAGCGGTCGGCGTTGGCGTCGCGGGCCCGACACAAACGTAAGCGAGACGTCGTGTCGAAGTCGGCGTCGTCGCCACTGAACGAGGAGGAAGCGTACACGGCATTCTTGGAATCGCGCACTGTCATAGGATCATCGATTCCGCAATGGATTCGCTTGGGCGAGACGTTCACTTCGCACGCGGTGTGCAAGGGATGGGCCGTGTCCCGAAAAGAATATAAGCAGGGCACCTGCCGTCGTTGCCGACGTTCGGCCGTGCATCACCTCGCCGAAATAGATCCAAAATTTCCATGGTGGTGTATTCTTTTCGTTGGAGTCCGAAATCTGCGTTGTATAGCTGTCGGTAGTATTCTACGGCAAGCGAAAGAGAAAGAAGGGTCTCTGGAGGGTCCAGATACCATTCTTCGATACGTCGGAAGGCGAATCTGGAAAGAATTGGATACGGGCATGATACACGGCAGTATCATTCGCTTTCCCACACTACAAGCAAAGTGGAAGATTTTCCGATCTTCTCTTCATTCTGTGCTACATTCCAAGGCCGACAAAGAGTTCTTGGATAAGGAAACGGCCTTTCGATGGATTATCCACTCGGACGCCATTTACTACCAGCTGTACTACTTGCAACTTACACGACAAATACCTCTACTTCCACATGATGCTGATACCGTTAGAAGGATTCCTCATCCCAGCGAATACTTTGGGCAATCGCAATTTGCTACGGATCATCAACAGGCCAAAATAGCTTTGCGTCTCTTTCTGCAACGGACCGAGACCAATACTCCTCGAGCATCCGATTGGACGGATCGCTTTGGTTGGACCCACCGCAGCAGTGCCAAGCATGGGCACATTTTGGAGACTTTGCACGAATATCGTATGCTGGAAACGGTGCTGCTGTTCGACTTCTCGGGTCTAGTCTCCACAACCGAAACCATCACCGCCTGGTTCGCCCAAGTCTCGCCGTCGAACCAGCTAGACCAGCACGACACTCCGGCACCACCACTTTGGATGGCCTGGCGAGACTCGTGCCGCGACTTTCTTTGCCACTTGTACGCGTATGCTACAATTTCGCAATCAGTCATTTCTCAGCTTCCATCTCTGTTATCCAAGTACGGTATGCATCAAGGAATCATTGAGGCGGGAGCAGGGACCGGATATATTGCAAATCTTTTCATCCGAGCGGGCATTTCGACCGAAGCGTTCGACGTGCACCCAACCAACAGTGGTTCCAATTCATCATCCGTGCACAATGGGTATCACGGTGCAACCCCTTCATATGTCTCGGTACGCCAAGGCAAGTCCAGTGCGCTCCACAAATATTTCTCGCACACATTTAGCAAGGCTTTGCTACTGTGCTATCCACCCCCGGACTCAACCATGGCCTACGACGCGTTGCGCTCCTTTGTGCAACACGGAGGATCGCTTTTCGTGCACGTTGGCGAATTCCGGGGCCTTACCGGCAATTCAACTTTTGAGCAATTATTAATGGATGACTTTGCTTTGCTGCAGCGTTTCCCTTGTCTACCGTGGGGTACTGACGCTGCGGAGCTCACTATCTGGCGTCGTCGAAAGGCCAGCGACAACACGTCCAAAAGTCGCCTACTTCCTTGTTCGTCTTGTGGAACTAGGGAATCGGTACAGCGCCTGCGACTAGTCCGCTACCTTACCTACTGCAGCGCTGAATGCGCACAGCAGCATCAACCTTCAATAAGCGAGCATCTTCGATGGGCCTTCCTCCCACCGATGCGGATTGATTGGAAAGACGACCGTTTTTTTGCGATTTTGTAAACATAAACATGCAAATATTTCGCAGCTCGAAACCATTTATTAGTGTCATCTGTACATTTAGCCATGACAATCACTCATTGCGTCGCAACACTCGGCGTGTAATATAGGCTCGAAAAACGAGCATACTATGATTCTGCAGCCAGTCGTAGATACCTCCAGATATCGTCACGGCCCAGCTTTGTTTCAGCCGATGTCAGAATGACTGGTGCGTTACCTACACCATTTTGTTTCATGGCTTGACGAACAGCGTCCACGACATCACTGGAGACTTTGCCGGCCTTTTTGTTCGAGGCTGCGCCCTTGACATTCTTGTCCGCTTTCGTCAAGACCACTACATAGGTTGCGTAGCCCGGCAACAAGTCGCCAACGCGTCGCATAATCGATGCGTCCTCATCGGTCGGACCGTGGCGACCGTCCACTAAATGAAACAAAACCCGCAGTGTTTTTCGATTGGCGATATAGGCATCCATAAAGATGGACCATTCTTTCCGCAACTCCTCGGGAACTTTAGCGTAGCCAAACCCGGGTAAATCTACAATATTGAACGAATCTTGATCCTTTTCTCCAGGTAAAACGTCACCATACTTGAGCTCCTTTTCGCGTCCGGGCTTGTCGTTGACGGCGAAAAAATTGAACTGTTGCGTTTTCCCGGGGCGTTTGCTCGTGTACGCTAATGATTTGCGGTTGGTTACCATGTTGACTAAACTGCTCTTACCGACGTTGGACCGACCAATAAAGACTGCTTCGCCACGATCTGATGGTGGGCATCCTTCCATGGTCACGGCACCCGTGACAAAAATTACCCGTCGGACCAATGCGTTGGAAAGCAGTTCGTACACTTGATCGTTGTTGTCGGCAGGAAAGGTCGTCATAGCATTGAGGACGGAGTATACCACATTGCAGGGGAGATCCACATCAATACCTGGGCAAGACTCTACTTTGCCGGCACGACGTCCAATTTGGCACTGTGCGGCACCCCGTAAAACGCGCTCCCACGGCATATCTACTTCGGCAGCAGTCAAACCACTTTCACGGACCATCGGCCCCAAGGACGCCAATCGCTGACAAGCCAAGACTGCTCGACTGGGTTCACCTTGAAAGAAGTGACGAGAAGAAATTGATGCCAGCGCTAGAGCCCGATATTTGATCCGGTCCTGATTGCCAGCTTCTGTGAGAGCTGTTCCTTGCAAAGGCAAGGAGAGTTCGTCGTCCAACATGGCGATCGCATCCGTCACGTTGTGAACGCGAAGCAGCCCTCGGATTATGGCGGCACTCTCCATGGGCATCATCGACAACCTGTATTCTGTTCGCCGTTCTTGAATAGCTTGAGTCGCGACCTGATGGTTTTTCATGTGCAAAGCTGCTACGGCGAGACGGGCGAGTAATGATCCCTTGTAGCCGTAGGCAAATACTTCGTCCGTCTCGTGCAACAAAAACTGCGCAATGGAATTCATGTCGTCGCCATCGTGACGATTTTGAGCACGCTTGATAGCCCGCATCACGTCATCCGCTGTCGAGCTCGGTGTAAGTGCAGGCAATGTCGTGGAGTGCAAGGGATACGAGTTATGTGCAAATTTTTGGAGGTCAGCGCCGTTCCGTTGCCGAATCTGCCGTTGTTTCTTACTGGCTCGTTCCAAAGCCTTTCGCTCCGGTCTAGATAGACGGGATCTCTCTTTAGATGATGCAATTGCGATAGTGTTTTCCCCGTTGTCAACAGTGGAAGCCGTCTTGCTGATCTTTTGTTCGGTGGTCCGTTTTTTGTAATTTTCATTGTTGTGCGGATATTCCTCTTTGGCCGCCCGATTTACAACCACAAATAGCGGTACTAGCTTCTGTCGAGATGGATCTTTCGGTAGGAGGTTCATTGATGGGGCTTTCATCAATACTGCGGGTGAAACAAAGGCCGACGCTACTACAGGTGTCGACAGGCACCAAAGCAAACGACGCGTATACGAGAGGATCAACAAGCATCGTCCAAACCGCCCGAATCGTGCCATTGCGGAATGTCTGGACGAATCCCTTTCTCCTTCGCAAGATCTTTTCCGAGAGGAGCTTCCTGAGTGGAAAGCAATACTCTAACAAACGGGCGAAAGAAGCTCGCTCTAGAGTCTCTGGTCAACCACAGACATGTGATGTATCTGAACTTGTGAGCTTCTCGGTCGACGGCTGCGGTTTCGGTCTATAATGTTGTCTCGCTCTTCTAAGGAACAGGTTACGATATCAACGATTTGATTGGTGCAGCTTTTGTCTGTAGTGACGTCGACCAGCTCGAAAGACTTCCCAGAAAAGGCTATGGCAATCCAGAAGCCGTGAGATAGGGTACTGGTACTTACTGTTAGATCAACATGACATCCATTTTGCTTGCAGAGACTTTACGTTAGCTGGTCGTATTGTTTAGTTTAACCGGCATCAACGAGCAGGAGACAGACTGTCATGAAAGGGGGAAATAATCTTTGCTTACAGTTAAAACCTCTCTACGACTGGTAATGCGAAACCGAGATTTGCCTAGACTGTGAAGCCTAAGGACGGTTCTCTTCACCTGAACAATCCGCTATGTAGATTTGCTGCAGCCAACTCATCGCACGATGGCCCTCCGGATTGGGTTCCTATCGAGCCTATTTCAGTTCACTATCCGCACAAGATCCGAACCGTAGCCTCCCATTGCCTCCACACACTCCATCCGTGTGGGTTTCTGCAGAAGCCACGATCGGTCCCCTCCGTTCGCAGCGTAAACGACGGAAAACGTAAGACCCTTGTCGAGCGCGAACTGTTGTACCGCGCCTTTGACCGCTCCGACGTTTACCGTGCCATCCATGCAAACCGACCAGTCTTGACCTGGGTCCGCAGCCTTTTGTTCAGCAAATGAGAGATAATCATGCCCCGCCAGAATACCGCCCGGTCGAAGCTTTGGGTAGTACGCCTGAATGTCTTCCGTGGCACCGCAATAGTCATGGCGGGCGTCGACGTAGACGAAGTCCAGTGACTGATCCGGAATTTGCTGGGCCGCTTGCGTCGAAAGCATCCGGTGGAAGGTCGTAATATTTCGCCAAGGCTGCAGCAGGTCTTGCGCCCCTTGAAACAGCGCATCCTGTTTGGTTTGATCAAAATTAGCCGAACCCTTGCAGTTTTCTTGATGGCCCCACAAATCGACAAGATGGAAGCGTTCGCAGCTGATCCAGGCTTGGAGGATTTGTTTCGCGTGCGAGCCACTCTGTACACCAACTTCGGCACCGTGTGTGAATCCGCGCGCTTGCATCAGTGCTCCCAGATCGGCCCGTGTTCGCAAGGCGGGGATGCCCGCCGGGCCCCGGTAGACGACGTCCGTCTCACACGGTGGAGTCGTCGTCGCCGCACCTTTACAGTCAACAACGGGCGTCCTCATCCAGCCTAGCTGTCCATGAACCGTGAGCAACAGCCAAAACAGAACAGCCAAAGCGGGAAGTACTATCACGAGAAGCTTCCATACGGAATCGTTTCGGCTCGCCCTAATCCTTGTGAGAGCAGCCAATACCTTGACCATTGTATTCAATTGTTTAAGAGGAGATTATGACAAGACGCTGATATTGTCAGATGTGCTCAATGATGTTGATAGCTGCGGTTCGCTTTTCAGCTGACGTAAAAAGTAACAGTAAACTGTACCGCTGGGTGCTATTCATGAAATGTATTATCGACATGGGACTTTACGATAAAAACTTTTGACTGTGATTACCGTTCGTAGAAATAGCCGTTACTCACATATGAACCACTATTTCGAATAGAAATTTGTCCGAACTGTAAGTGTCTAGAAAGAAGATGAAACGCCGGATATTCCGGACCAATGCGTTAAACTGTACTGCTACATTACATTATTTCCAGTAGTGTTCCGGGCGATGTAGGAGAGAGTTGTATTCCGTTGGGGACAGATGATACATTGCTATCGTACCGGGGAGATCGACATTCATACCTGTGAAGGGTTCGAGTTTGCCAGCCAGTCGTCCAGTGTTGGACTGTGCTATCCCGGTACACACGCTCCCTTAGGACAGAGCAGGCAAAGTATTTTCGTGGACCATTGGCCGCAAGGACGCCAATCGCTGACAAGCCAAGACTGCCCGACTGTGTTCACCTTGGCAGAAGTAATGAGAAGCAATCAATGACTTATCCTTACCTAGGGCTTCGACCAAGCCTTCATCCTTCCGAAAAAACGTCTCCTTTCGGTTATAAGACTTTTGGGTGGGCTCAAAACAGGGAATTTCGACGCGCGTAGAATGCCCAACGACAACCTACAGATACTTTGGTAAATGGAAGCGTCTAAGTCCTGCTAGTCAATATTCCGCACTATTGCCAACTGGTAAAATTGTCTGCTACTCCAAAGATTGGATCGTCATCTTCTTCAAATTTGGCTCCTTTCGCAAGCCCTTTTCAATTCACTTTCCGCACAAGATCCGAGCCATAGCCTCCCATCTGCCCCACGCACTCCATGCGTGTGGGTTTCTGCAGAAGCCAAGATCGGTACGCGCCGTTCTGACGTTCGGCGTATACGACGGAGAATGTTAGCCCTTCTTCGAGCGCAAACTGCTCTACCGCTCCTTTGACCGCTCCGGCGTTTACCGTGCCATCCATGCAAACCGACCAGTCCTGACTGGAGTCCACAACCTTTTGTTCAGCAACGGAGAGAAAGTCATGCCCCGCCAGAATACCACCCGGTCGGAGTTTCGGATAGTACGCTCGAATGTCTTCTGTTACACCGCAGTAGTCATGGCGGGCGTCGACGTAAACGAAGTCCAGTGACTGATCCGGAATTTGCCGGGCCGCCTGCGTCGAAAGCATCCGGTGGAAGGTTACAATTTCCCGCCAAGGTTGCAATAGGTTCTGTGTCGCTTGAAATAGCTCGTCCTGTTTGCTTTGATGGAAATTAGCCACATCCTTGTAGTTCTCTTGATGGCCCCACAAATCTACAAGATGGAAGCGTTCGCAGCTGGTCCAAGCTTGGAGGATTTGTTTCGCGTGCGAGCCACTCTGTACACCAACTTCGGCACCGTGTGTGAATCCGCGCGCTTGCATCAGTGGTCCCAGATCGGCCCGTGTTCGCAAGGCGGGGATGCCCGCCGGGCCCCGGTAGACGACGTCCGTCTCACACGGAAGAAATGTCGCCATCGCGGGTATCTCCGTCCAACCGAATGTTTCTTGCGAGAACAGAAATGCCAGTGCGGCGAGCGCCGCGACGAGCACAATTCGTGAGTGCTTAAAGCGGGTTGCTGGAACCGTTCCGAACGAAACTTTTGTTCGGGCCATGGTAAGTAGTTTAACACCAGAGATGGAAGCTACCGGCCGACGTTTCGGTGCGAAATGTTAGATTTTCCGCTTCCCTCGTTGGACCTGTTTACGTATTTACCGTTTACTCCAAATACGCAACGTTCTCGAGAACGAAACACTTGATATTATCGGTTAGAGTGTTACGGAGTACTGCGTTTGTACAATTGCTATGTTTCCGGAACCGCATGTGATTGGTCTCCACATGTTTACACGACCAAGGTGGACTGGGATATAATTGGAACACAGGAGATAAGATTGGAACATAGAAAATACGATTGTGTCAATAAAGGGGTTATAACAAGACACATGGTGGGATGGAAGAAGAATCTCTACTCACCATAGGTGTTGTGCATGGGACTCATACTTCTGAAGGTATGTACCGTAAACAACGGAACTTTGTACACAACGGAGCTTTGTATCTTTTCCAAAAATTCATTTACATTTGCCACAGGACCCGCCAAATCAAAGTCAGGCTTAAACCCTGACCCCACACCTGGATTCGTCTCATTCACAGCTTCAAAACGATACCATTAATTCTAATACTACTATAAAACTGCAATGTACACTTTGGTTTTATAGTTGGATTTTGATGTTGAAATGTAAAATAGGGTTCAGGGTATACATGTGGGGGAAAGGCTGCCTATTGAGATTATGGAAGTTGTGGAAGATTGAAGATGAGCTGGCACTTTGTGGGATTGTTCACTGGACTGAACAACAGATTGACTAGATTGTAGAGAATGTAATCTTCCTCTCATTCTTTTATAAGTTCATTGATCCAAATTGCACTCTATGCATAGGTCCTCGTATCCGCTGTCTAACCTGTGGGGAGCGTCGTCAACGAGTTGAGTTTTACAGTCCCGTCTCTTGGGTGTATTGCAGGTCGTTCGTAACGCCCATCTCCGTTTACCACTCACTGTCATAACAGTGATCCATCCTCGGTTGTGCTTTGGTAGTGCTCCGTAACATAGAGAGTGGAAAAATCCGTTTGATCCGCTAACTTACATAGATATCGCTTATTAAGATATTTTCGTATTTTGTCTTGAGACAAAAGCGTCTAAGATTGTTGTTCGAAATTTATATTCGATAGTTCTTTCATTGTCGTACTTATGTAACACAAGACTGTCGGGAATTCTCTTTGTCTGTAGATCTTTTCCATATGACTGTAGCTACTCTTCTACTAGCTATAAACCCTTATCCCTCCAATGAAAACCCATCCGTCGCCCGGTCAAAGTCACCGTTACAAAAGTTTCTCGGTGACACAATTAGTCTGGCGAATTTGTCTCGGTCGACTTCGGTAACGACACACAATGTGCAAATACCAAAAGGGATCGCGGTGCATCGTATCCCTCTCTCTCTCTGTGTGTGTCAAACGCGGCAAGCCAGTGAGAGTCAGTCGACAGCGCTGATGCAACGAAAGGACTTCCATTATGAACGCCTCGGATCGGCCCACGCTACTCTCCATTGAGGAGTTAAGCGTCCTCGTTTCATCCCCCGTTCGCACGCACTTGGCTGGTGCGTATCGTGGTCTGTATCCCGCCGCCAACGATCCAGCACAAAAGCTGCAGCACGAACAGCATCTCGAAAAGGTGCTTGCCGCCATGAAAGTTTCGCCCCGGACGTCGACTTTTCGCGTCAATACAATCCGCGCAACGCGCACAGAGGTTGTGGACAAACTGGTTCTCGCAATGAATGAGTGGGCCGAGCGAGAAGGCCTCTGTACGCCCAATCCCTTGCCAATCTCCGTCGCGGCTCATGCCGTGCTCGAGGATATCGTATCGGTTGATATTGCCCAGTCTCCGACGACACTCTCCTCATGTCGAATACCGCCCCTCCAGGTGGAGCTCGACACCGACTCATCGTTCGGGGACGAGGCGCGACGCGCCCGCCGTCACCGCCTGGGCTGGCCCACCACGTGTAAGGTGATTGTTTGCGATCGCTTATGCGGAGAAGCGGTTCTCCGCGGATCGCACGTTTTCGTCCGCGGAATCCTCGCGGCAGATCCCTCCATTCGAGTGGGGCAGGCCCTGGCCGTCTACGCTGACTTGCCGCAACCCCAACGACCGTCTTGGCCTCGTGGACTTGCCGTTGAGTCCTACACTGGAACCTGCGTCTTTGTGGGAATCGGCCAGGCGTGTTGCACCCACGCCAGTTCTTTCGACAGTCACAGGGACTGGGTGTTCGCATGCGCTCCCTGCCACGAGTGGGGCCCCTCCTGCCCCCACTTTCCGGTGTACTGGACACGCACGCTTTTTTACAAAACCTACCTTCCACCGTCGTGGTACACGCACTGAATCCTCAACCCGGCGATACAATCCTCGATCTCTGTGCCGCTCCAGGTGGCAAAGCCTCGCACGTGGCGAGTTTCACAAAAAATCAGGCCGTGATCTTGGCCGCTGATCGGAGTCGGTCCAAGGTCGTCGCCATGAAACAACGCTTCCTGGCACTAGGATGTACCAGTATCGTACCCTTGCATCTTAACGCAACTGCATGCTGTATGGACGAGCCCGGGCGGCCTCGCTGCAGCGTGGCCGAGGTACGTACGCGCCTGTGGATGGGTGTCGGAGTAGCAGCTGTTCCTTGAGGAAGTGTGTGTGTTTCGCCACTTTCTCATTCTGAGCAATAAATTTGGTTTGTTAGATCCGCGCCGCGGCCAAAGTCTCGGAGAGGGACGGACTCTTGAACGTGAAATACTTTTTCCCGGGATCGTTCGATCGTATTTTGTTGGATCCACCCTGCAGCGCTTTGGGTCTACGCCCCAAACTGCAGATTGGACCGACCCGGGTGGACGATCTGCTCGCTTTTGCCACATATCAGCGCAAATTTGTCCCACCGGCAGTGGCCTTGCTGAAACCGGGTGGTATTCTGACTTACAGTACCTGTACCTTTCACGTGGAGGAGAATGAACGCATGGTGCGGCATATTCTGGACGACTATCCGGTCATGGAGTTGGTGCCCATCACCATTGGCGTTGGTCTACCGGGTTTGCCCGGACACGGATTAACGACGGACGAATGCCAACGTGTGCGACGATTCGACCCCACCGACAGTGCCGATACTATGGGATTTTTCATCGCCAAGTTTCGGAAACGAGCGACTACCGCCTACTGTAACAGTACAGCAGGATCACTCCTATAATTTTTTTAAGTGCCTAATGAATCGAACAGTTGTTACTGTTCCCACCAGTTAAACCCGCCAGCGCCGCCGGCTCCTTGTCCGTAGTAACTCGATGGATCCCAACCAGTAGTCTCTTCTCCCGGACGCACCGGAGGCTGTTGCGACTGTGGAGCTCCCGGAGGCTGTTGCTGCTGCTGATGGTGAGCTTGTTCGGCCTGATAGCCTTGTTGCTGTGGCGCACCGTATCCGTTGTTATGGTAGCCTTGTTGTTGTTGGTGGTGGTGCGGCTGCTGCCCACCGTAAGTACCGTAGGGACCCGATGGGTGCTGCTGTTGTTGGTGTTGCTGACCAGGATAGGCAGGAACGCCAGGCGGTGGGGGCAAGTTGGAACCACCAGTAGGGGGCGGGGGAAGATTGCCCGATGGTGGTGGGGGAGGCAAGTTGCTTACGGCGGCGGGCGGCGGTGGTGGCAAAACAAAAGCCGGCGAGGCCCCACCAGGTGGATTGGGCGGACCACCGTTGGCCGCTTCCGCCGCCGAGGTGGGTTTGGGGCCGTCTAATTCGGCCATGAAGGACAAATACTCCGTATCGATTTCTTGAGCATTCTTCTGGTCCGTCGGCGGCGCCACTTTTTGTCGACAATCCCTCGTCGGGTGACTCGTGTCTCCGCAAATGGCACACTTGACCGTCAGCGTGGGTTTGTTGACCGAAAACCGACGGGGACACTCAAAGGAGCGGTGTCCTTTTTCGGCACAAATCTGACAGAACTCTTCGTCCTTGAGTGTGCCGTTGAGCAGAGCCAACTCTCGCAGCTGTTGTTGCTTGTGTACGTTCTTTTCGTCGTCAATGACGACGAGCATTTGGTCGATCATCTCGGAGGCCGCATCCACGGCCCGCTGGTCGTCTCCCGTAATGACAACGTGTAGGGGTTCGTTGTCGCCTTCCATGATTTTTCCGTCACGTCGTCCCCGGGCGCCATCCTTGACGGAACCCCGGCCCCGAATAGCAATCTTGCAACCCGTCTTGGATTCGAGTTCCTTCTGCGTTTTCCCCCGCGGACCAATAATGAGACCAATAAAGTTGTAAGTAGGGTGTTTCTCGATAGGGATGCGAATTTTTTTGGTGCGTTTGCGGACAAAGAGGTTATTCTGACGTGTGGCTGGATTGAGATTCATGATTTGTTCGAGCAAATCTTGACGTTCCGCGGTGTAACGTTCGCGCCAGCGGACGGCACGGGTATTCCGGCGCTTGCCGTCGGCCCCGTAGACTGCACCCCAAAAAAAGAGAGCGCACATGGTGAGATACGTCGGTCCAATCAATATCTGTGTATGTATGTATGCATGTATACATATATATCTGTACAACAAAGCACCAACACGCGACGAGACACGAGGATGCGGCAAGAAGGTCCGAAGGAAAGGCCACACGGACACGTACCGGGTGGTGGGGACGGTGATCGTTCGCGATGTCCCCGGGGCAAGGCGTCGACCCGGGCCGCTTCTCGTTCCAAGTGTTCCATTTTCTCATTGACTTGACGCAATCGTGCTTGTAGATTGCGGTGCTCGTCTTGTTTGTGCGGTGGAATGTTGGCTGCGGACGGAGTGGGCAAGACGGGAAGATGGCCTGTGGCGGGTCCGTAGGGATTGTGTTGGGGAACGGGAGCGAGGGGAGCGTCGCGAGCCCATCGGGATTGACGCTTATTGGCATCGTCGTCGTCGTTGTTGTTGTCGTCATTGTTGCTGGTGGTGCCCCAACGCGACTTGCGTTTGCGTGGGACGGGTGTGGGCGCACTGCCGGTAGCGGGTTCTGGCTGCTGTTGCGTGTGTTTGAGATATTCTCGGCGTGCTTCTTTCCATCCCGGCCAATTCAAGACTTCCTTCCAGAGGTCTGGATAAGGACCGTACGTTTTCTGTAGGCCTTGTGCAGCGGCGCTCGTACCGTTGTACCAAGTCTTCATGGGAACGTGATCGGTCCGGACCGTCATGACGTACTCGGCGGCTTGTTCGCTGTCTTGTCCCATGGTGACTGACTACGGGGTTTGTATGTATCTGTGTGGAAGTGCACGTACGGGGAAAGTTCGATGGCAACGTTGGACACGAATACGCAAACTGTTGGTGTGGATTGTGTGGCAAACGTTTCGTTCGACTACCGACTGGTACTGTAACAGTAACACAACCAGTAACTAGCAAGTCGGGAATTCGAAACGGCCGTATGGTGCAAAGAGAGGATGCTTGCTCTACCTATCTTTACTCCGTATTGTGTAGGTCGGTAGGTACGGCAGTTCATTCACTGTGACTGACTGACAGACTGACTGACTGTGACAGTGAAAAATCAATCAATGGTCCCTGCATGTGGGACAGCTGGACAGACAGATACTGGGATTCTGTAGTTGGGTGTTTGGACTTCCCAAGCGGTCCCGTTGCGACACTAGAGTCCCCTATACCTCTGAAGGGAACCACCAACCCAATGTTGCTACTTCAACATCCGACCAAACGGACAAAGATCCCAGTTTCGCTGCGGCATGACGCCTTTTGGCGGTACTGTTAGTTACAGTTAGCTACCTAGTTCTGGGGGAGAAGTTCGTGGCACTGTTACTGTTGGTATGGGGTCGGCCCTCGACAAGAAACTAACTGCCCGTAACACAGTCGGCACGGTACGGATACAATCCCAATCCCTCCTTCCCCGCCGCATCCCCGCGCCACCCACACTAACAGCGACACCTATACACACACATTAGATCTTGACCGTCAACACCTGTTGCTCTCTCTCTCTATTTCTGCCTTTGTTGCAATCACGAGTACTCCCATCATGTTGCGTTGCGCTGCTACTGTCTGGAGTCGTCAGGCTCGTCCGGTGTCTTTCGCGTCGGCGGTGCGCTCCATCGCCACCGTCACGGCCGACGACGCCCTCAAGTACAGTGGATACATGCAGATCGACTTTACCATTCCCGAAGATACACCCGTCTACGATGCCGTGCAAAAGTTTGCCGCCTTTAACATTGGCTGTCTCGTTACTACGGATAAGGCTGGTACGTACTCATACTCGTCTCGTCTCACGGAATCAACCTGGCGATAGGAGTGTATGTGTGTAGCTCAAACCGCAGACGTCCTCGTACATACACTATAAACGCTTCTCACAAAACAATTGTCGCGGCCCTTGTTGTTTTCTCTGTCTGCCTTTCTGGCGTCTCCCTTTTCTTCTCTTTCCATCAGGCAACATGACGGGTGTCGTCAGTGAGCGCGATTACATTTGCAAGATTGCCTTGTTGGGACGCACGTCCAAGGAAACACCCGTCAAGGAAATCGCCACCCGCGGCGCCAACATTATCACCGCCAAGGCCGGAGAATCCGTAGAATCATGCATGGAGAAAATGATGAGCAAAGGCATTCGGCATTTGCCCATAGTGGACGATGCCGAAAAGGTCATTGGCATGGTCTCCATCAAGGATCTCGTCAAGACCGTCATTACGGAAAAGGAACAAACCATCAAGGTATTGTCCGATTTTGCCCTCGGCAAGGGGGGACACTTTGGTAGCGAGTGACAATGACACGCAATAGATAGCAAATAGCTGATTTACCAAAACACTACTTTTGTGAAATCCCCGTTGTTGTATTATCTACCAACCATACAAGATTTCACGGATTGCGCGACCAACATTTACGAAAAGGAAATGCCTAGCAACACGGCAGTATCTGAACATTGTTGGTGTAGCTGCATCCGTTCATCCTTGCTCAACTCATCGTACCGACCTTCCAACAATTCCACCATGATCTCCATGGCACGCTTGGGCTGCCCATTAGTCAACAGCTCCTCCACGTGCTGTAGTACGTCACAAGGCGCCACTTCGGTTTCAGTGCGTACCGGCAATTCCGTGGGCGTGTCTTTTCCCACAGCACCATTGGGGTTGCAACCAGAATCCGTCACGGAGACCTGTACGGCAGCGTTTTCCTTGTCACCCTCCACAGCAACCTGGTTCGACAAGTGCTGACGGGCTTGGCGACGTGCCCGGACTTGGGAATAGCTTTCTTTCTCTAGAATGCGCTGTGCGCGACCAAATACTTGCGCACCCGCAGCTTTGCCCGAGAACAACGGCTCGTGGGGTTCTTCGTTGTCAGAAATCTCTTCGGCGGCTTGCGAGTAAAAGCCGTCGTGACGGGATAGACCAACAACCCCACTTTGTGACAGGACGAATTCGTGCTGATCCCACTTGCTCTCGACGCCTTGCGTTGCTTTCTGCACTTTCTCCATGACCTCGCAAACACTGTACGTAAGATCACACACACACACAGAAGAAAACAAAGCGATGAGCACCAAAAATTGCGTCACATACAAGGGGGCTGGCGCGTTCACAATCAAACGCACCCCGGAGCTCCCAGCGCAAAGAGCTTGCGCAACTCTAGTTTGTCGAAATAGCGCTCCACCGACGTGTCTTCTGTGAACACAGTACGACGGATTCCATCCTTGTGCACTTGCTTCTCATACATCTTTTCCTCCACGGTACCAGCAGCGATCAAGCGATACACCACAACGTCACGAGTCTGGCCAATCCGATAGCAGCGATCCACAGCCTGTGAGTCTTCGGCAGGAGTCCTATTGGAAAGGAGTGAGAACAACAATAGTGTCACAGCAATAGCACATTCCAGGTGGCGCTGCTCTTGCAACGCGAAACGAGCTTCTGAGACGTACCAGCTTGGATCGTAAATAATCACTCGGTCGGCACCAACGAGGGTAAGGCCGACCCCAGCTGCTTTGGTTGACAGTAGCATCGCGTCCGTTGTGGAAGTGTTTGAGTTGAAGTCGTCCACAAAACGCTGTCGGTCTTGTTCTTTGGAGCTACCGTCAATACGCAACAGTTCCACCCCCTCGGATAGAAGCGTTTTCTCTATGATATCCAACATTTTCGTACTCTGCGAGAAAATGAGGGTTCGATGGCCGTTCTGGCGAAAGTTTTCGATCAACGACAAGAGAATACAGAGCTTGGCCGATTGCTGGACCAAATCATCAGGACTGGCCGTAGCAAGTAAACGTCCAACATTGATTGCGAGTTCTTCTGCTAGAATAGGATGCCCGCAGAGCTTTTTCAGCCATGTAACGGCTTCCAACGGCGATCTGGTTTCACCAGAAAGGATCGAGCTTACCACTGATTCCTTGGAGTCCACGAAGTCGGAGTACATTGTACGCTGTTTTGAACTCAAATGCGTCCAAACAACAAGTTCGTTTTTCGACGGAAGTTTGTCTATGAGAAAGTCAACTTTGAGGCGTTGCAGAAAGTACGGCTTGAGCTTCTCCTGAAGTTCCTTGTTCACCCGTTGTCCCAGTTTGATTGCATGTGTTGTCGCATTCTTGTTGCGAGCGTCTTCGATTGGTCGAGCGAAGTAATTCGTGAAAGTTTTCAGCTTGTTGAGAATCTGCCCACTCGTTGCCCAATCAAAAAGTGCCCAGAGTTCCTGCAAAATAGAGGGCATTAGACCACGCACGGGGCACAAAATTTGGAGATCTCGAACTCTTCCAACATACCTTAAGATTGTTGAGTATAGGCGTTCCTGTCAGCAAGAGCCGATGCGTCTCGCGACTGCGGCAGATCCGGCGACAAGCCCGACTGGTTGCGCTGGTAGGATTCTTGATTTGGTGACCCTCATCCAGCACCACGTAGTCGAAACAGCAATCACTTTGAACGAAACTCAAAGTGGCCGACCGGACTTGTCCGTAACTCGTAATAATCAAATAATTTGACGATTCGTCTTCCAAGGCTTTAAGCAAAATTCTATCGCGCTGTTGACTCTGGGTGCTGGAAAGGACAGCAATGCGAACATCGTGAACGCACTGGGTCAAAACATTCTGGGCCTCTTTTTCCCAGGAGCGTAAAACAGAGACAGGTGAAACGATGAGTGCGTTCCGTATTACGCCAGTTCGCATCAATCCTCCTAAGAAGGTCAATGCCATGTATGTTTTACCCATTCCCATATCATCTCCTAGCACACCTCCGATGCCAACCTGATGGAGTGTCCCCATCCACTGGACACCACTTTTCTGGTAGTCAAAAAGCTTTTGAAAGAGCCCACGAGGTATGCGCAGATCTGGCCAGTCGACTTCTGTTGTGTCGCTTTCCTGGGCACGCAATAACATTTCATTGCTTTTCCGATCACAAATCCAGTTGGAACCCAATGGAAGCTCTGTGGGATCCTCTTTTTCGCAAAGATTTGGGCCATCCACGCTTCCACTGGAACTCGAGTCTCCTATGGAAAGGTCAAACGACTCTTCCACTGTATCCCGAACAGCGCCGTCTATCGATGCTCGAGCTAACCTTTGAATCTCATCGTCCAAACGTGAGTGCTTCAAATCCAATTTACGAAGGTGCCCTTCCAAGGATGAGGAAGTATCGGAAAAATCGTCATCACCGAGCCAACGGGTCGGACGCGACAACGGAAAGACTTCGACTTCCGTACCATCTCCACTATCGCTGCCGGATGAATCAACAATTACCCGACGACGTCGACATCGATCTAACGAAGGTACTGTATGGGTACGGCTCGCCATGGTCTTATTCCACTATATTTAGTTGACAGTGAACGATGCCTCTTTTTCCCATTCACGTTCACGCCAAAAATTGAGCCGTGGACATAACTTTTACAGTTAATTACAGTTACATCAAGGCAAACAAATATATCTACCCCTCCGGAGTTCTCTCACCCTCAGTCAACTGAATAGTTTGGCTTTCTGTGTGAGCCTTGTAGATGGGAGAAAGAAGCTAACAGCAGAAAACAAATTTGATTCAGACTTTGTTGAAAAAAGTAATAAAAGGGTGCTCTTTTATATTACAACTTTAAGTTGACGATTGTTTCTTGTAATGCTTGATCCATCGTCAAGACTTCGGGAGAACCGAGACCTCGCCAGCAGGTAATATGTACGAGCATTAGCTCGGAATCGTTCACGACTACTTCATCATTTAGCACTTCGATTTCACGACAATTGCTATATTTGTACATGCCCTCCTCGTTGTCGAAAAACATTTTAAAGTTGATTCCACAAATGACGCATCGATCCCGCATCTCGTCGGCAGGTACGGTGCTGTTATCGGGGTCAAACTCGTCTCCGGTCGTGGTGGCACCGATAGTACTTTGTTCTTTTACTTCAGTAGTCTGCAGATCTTTCTCTTTCGTTGCAAACGTCCAAACGAGGTCAGTGGCGTACCAGCCACGCTCTTCGGTACGAGCCATAGCTTTCTCTAGCTGATTCCGTTTAAACAACGCATCCAAGTGTTTGGACAGTTCCAGCTGCGTCCGAAAGCGACGACCATCAGCGGAGCTCATGAATGGTAGACCGACTTCGTATAATATGCTTACTACGGCCGCGTTTTTCTGTTTGATGCCGTCGTTGGAAAACAAGCTTTTATCTATTGCAAAGCCACCAACTGGCATACTGCTTCCAACTGCAGCGTCTACACCAGGAAACGAAAGATTCGACTTGTTTTCTTTGCGGTCTGCCTGATTTTGCAGTCTTTCCATAGCGGCTGTCACCAATGAAGCGGTTGCAGATGCCGTCGCTAGGTAATCAGTCATGGCAATGACTTCAGTCCGAGTATAGCAAACATCTGGCGACGCCCCTTCACGTACTAGCTGTTGTAGTCTTGATACGACGTCGTGCGAGCCCTCTAGCGGGTTCCAACTCAGTTCACTCCAAGCTTTGGATTGGTCGAGGACATCTTGCGGGCGCGTTTCGGCGAAAAAGGCTGGAAGGATCGATGATGTACTTGAGGTGTCGTTTGCGTTGGAGCCACCCGATCCATGCCGTATCGCATCTTCAGCAATTTGTTTGATATTAGCCAACAAGTCAGGGTTCAATTCGGCTAAACGTTCTAGTGACACTTTGTCGAGTTCGTTTTGAATATCGTTCTGCATGTCGTCCAGAACATTCTGCATTTCCCGCCGGAGGGAAGAAGGCAAAAGTAAACTCCCGTCTTTCTAAAGCCAGATAACATTGGATATTGTACTAACCGTGAGAGGAACAATAATGTACAGGCTGGCAGTATTCTATAGACAAACTTGTTTCTACATACCGTTCGACTGATTCCCGCTACTTTTGCTGCACTAGATCCAATTGCTTTATCGCTTACACGTTCATCGAAGCACAACCCCATGGCTCTCAAGTGATCAGTTGAAAAAATCTTGAATTCACTCCAGGTCCTCCAGACCTTTTGAAGCTTTATTCGTTCCGAATCATGTAGCCTACGATGGACCTCAGGAATCCAGTTCGCGGCATCGTCTTCTACAATAGGAATGTACTCTCCCTTGGCGTTTTTCAAAATGGAATCCAAAACGTATACCAACGGGAGCATTTTGTCCTGACTCGTACCAAGCAGCTGTTTGCGAATTGTGTTGTATATCGCCATAGCCGATTTTTTGGAATCAGCGTGATCCTCGGCAACCATGGAAAGACTATTTATCTTGACCTTGTCCTGAAAGCGAGCAAACGATGACAATTGGTCAGAATACGAACCACAAAATCGAGTAAATGCTATCGAACTGCCAACTTACAGGGAAGGATCCTAGCTGCTCCACCATGTCTTCGTAATCCTCTAATTGCTCTTCGTCAATCGACTCCTCGTCGTCTTCCACTTCTATTGGTTCATGAGCTGCCATGATGTCAATTATTTTGCGTCGATCGCGATGGTGAAACTGTCGACTTGGGTTGACAATGAACGAAGCCGAGTCTGTGGCTTTGGCAGCGGCTGTTTGACTGACAGTGAGCAGAAAAACCCAAATTCGAATGAGACAAGTTTTTTGCATAAATAGAATTAATCGATCGACGCGAGACAGACACATCGTGTCCAGTCACTACGACAGTGTACACATACAGCTACCTGCATGTTCCTGGTGAACTTCTCGTTCGGAAAGCAGGATACGCCAAGACCCAATGGAAATAGATTCAAACTATGCTCTGGGGAAGTAATAACAGGCTACGCATCATTATACCTAGAGTGTCGTTAAACTCTGCAAGCAAGCCTTTAGTTTTTCATGTCTAAATGCTAGACAAGAAACAAAGGCCAGGTAAAGCGCCGCGGTCCTGCTAAGCCCGACTGCCTCAAGTATCAAAATCCTGGTATCAGCAAAATCAGATGGTAACTCCTGCGCTCTTCAGCCACACTCCCGCGGCATGTTCCAACATGTCTGTCTCTTCCCGCGACCAGAGAGCCTCCACATTTCCTTTTCCAAGCAATTGGTGCATACAATTGACTGCGAACGTCTTGAAGTCTCGGACGGCATCGCCTCGGCTAACTTCACGTTGCCAGATCTGCTGAACAGTAATTGCACGACTTTCCCGTGGACTTGGGGAAAACATATACGAAGGCACTTCTTTAGGATTAGTAGGATGGAGCGCGGCACGGTAAAGTTGAAAATCTGATGCGAGTGCGCTGCAAGAAGCGATTAGCTGAAGAATCTTGCTGCAAAGCTGTCTGTCGCCGAGTGGCGAGGTGGACATGCAAAAGCCTGCGACTGCAACTGGAGTGATAAAAGGGGACGGGGTCTGCCCTGTTTGATTTTTCATAATGCGATTCAGTATTGACTCTACAGCACTAGCATCTGAAACCGGTGGTCTACCCTTTGGTCCTCTTTTCAGCGGAGTTACAGTGTGCGGCTTTCGAAAACGTGAGGACCGCTCATAGTCGCTGAAAACGCTTTCATCTCCATCGACAGGAATAGTTCCAATAGTAGCCGGGGAGGTGCGAGCATCTACTTCAAAAAGAATCCCGCCGTTTGTCTCGTATTCATCGTCGTACGTAAGGAGTGCAGTTGAGGAATTTTGAAAGCCATTGGATGCTCCGTATGGTGGCGTCACCACTCCGGATCGTAGTGACCTCGCCAGGCCCCGTTCTTTCATTGCTTTCCGGGCACACTTTTCCAGTTTTGACGCCACATCCGCAACGTTGATATTCACGTTCACTGGTGCTCTATTTGTCAAGAGGGAGAAGCTACCTTTGTCTCCAACGAGTGGCTGCGTTTCGTTGATGACCTCTTCGAGCATCGAAGTGTCCACTACAACTTTGCTTTCTGTCTTCGTCTCTTTGTCCGCATTCGACGACTGTCGAAAGCGCTTACTTGATGGTGGTTTCAAAGTTTTGTCGGCGCTTATCAAGTCCCGTTTTTTGCTTGGTATCACTGGGGAAGAATAGGCATCGACTGTTGCTTCCAGCGAAGAATCTTCGTTGTCTGAATTGTCATCGCCGTCTGCCTGCCCCAGCGATCCCACCGAAAAGCGTGAGAAGCGCTGTTTTCGACCATCCATACCAGGGCACGTGCGACGTCGAACCATATTCAAATCTTCGGGACGATCCCTGTGAAAAAGACTATGCTTGTAGATCCAGACGTTACGCTCCCGGTTGATCTTCCGGAAAGAATAAAAGTTTAGCTGGCGCACAAGAGATTGAAAGCGATTGTGGCGGAAGTACTGCGGCAGTGTTTCCGATTCTAATCGATTTAGATCTGATCCAATGATAAATGCGTCGCCGTTCGGCGTCCACTGCATAGAAAAGAAAGATAGAAGTTAGAATAGGGAGCCGATAGAAATAACCTGATAGCTAAGAGATGGGGTAACGTGAACGAAACTCCTCCAAGACCGCACGATGACGTCAACGAAACGAGTGAAACGTCATAAAAAAATCTCATAACCCAATCGCATGTCCGGTTCATGGGGGCCTCAGAATTCGAGCACGCCGATTGGCTCGCTCGATGAAAGAAGATTCGAACATCAATGATACGTCCTGGCCCGGTAGAAAGTTGAACGTGAAAGCCAGCTTTGACGATGTGACCCAGTCCGGATCATCGGAGGGAACTCTTTTTCGGACCATGGGGGCCAGTAAACCGTGCGTTTATGGTATGGATGAGATCAAAACACGCCTCTAGTCAACGCGATAACCATCCAAACAAAGTTGGATTATCTGCATCCGAACGCTTTTGCAAATGGGTTTCCAAAACAAGGATTATCCCAAAGCAAACCTCCGAAAGAACAAATATCCGAAGCAATGATTTCGGCGTGTGTAAACGATCGTACTCAGCGACCGTGGAGCCCTCAAGAAGGCTTGGCAACCTTTGTTTCTCCCGAAGCTGATTGCTTGAGATGGCCATGGATGAAAGAGAAGAAGCTTGTAACTTTGATCGTCCAATGATTTCGAACTTTTGAAAGAACAAATATACTATAGAACGACCAACTTTCACTTATCCGATGTATGCACAAAACGTGACGATTGAAAGAATCCCTCACTGACTTTTCTTGGCTTCTCACATTTTCTGAAGATGCAATAGACGAAAGCGCTCCGACTGTCTTGGCAACATCCAGTACAGCAGGCGTAACTACAAAGCAACGTACCGAAATGACCTTGTCAGGAGCACCGTTGACCATTTGAAAAAGTTTCAAAATAAACCCTGAAGGAGGCTCTGTGCCTCCTTCTTGATTCTGTGTCGGTAAGTGGCTTCCACGGTTGATGTCGACATTTTCGAGGTCGTTCATCGTCTCATTGCCTGTAGCTGTTGTTAGTGAAGGAACTCTAGAAGGTACCAAACGAAATTGTGGGACGCTTCCGTTCGGTACTTCCGTTTTCATTTCTCACCAAAAACTGCGATCTCGATTTTGCGCCTTTCCCAGTCCTCGTTGGTGGCGCGTCGTGGCTAAAAATATAGATCTCGACTTTCCGGCGCGGATCCGGGTGCTATGGTGAAAAGGATTCGCTGCAGCCCTCCAAGTAGCACATGCCTCTAGTTAGGGTCTGTCGCTAGCCAAGCACTGCTACTGACTTTGACGTGTCGAAGCATGCAGCAGGATGATTTTATTATATCGGCAACCTTGAAAATCGAACGCAGATAATCTAGGCATCAAGACTTTGACTCTGACGTCTTTTCGAACAACATTGGGACCTGCTTAATTGGATGCTTATGATGATTAGTAAAGGGTTCAGGTCCGTCAACTTCGAAGTGGTCTCCCAAGAAAATGCTTCTAGTACTATGATCAAAACTTCCGGCGAAGGCTCCTGGAAAACGTCTTCGTTCTACCTCGATTCATCTGGGCGCTCGAGCATTTCGGTGCCTTTACGTCTCACATTTCCCTCCCAAGAGAGCATCGACGATTTTTTATCCAACACTCGAATTGACCTCTCAAACAATACCGATGTAAAGGAGGAACTTGTGGCCGCCGATCACGGTGACAAGAAAGATGCGAATCCCTCGGAATATCAGCTTTCTATTGAAGCCAAAGTGACCCTGACTGTGGGATCCGGCGAAGCTGTTGCCGCAGCTGTTGAAGACGTTCTTCTTCAAAGTTTCGCAAAGGAATCTCTTTCGCTCATCCTTAAAACTACAATTCTTATGCGAGTTTCTCGAGCAAACGGCGAAAAGCTGGATACCGAAGGCGCTGCTAGCGTAAAAACGAACATCGAAATCGCCGCCGTAGTGAACGAATCACTTTCAGGGCTTTCAAAAGAACAACATGCTCGAGAAATACTGGACGCGCTTCATCGGGGCGGTATAGTTGGTCTCAGTACAGCGGAAAATAATTCTCATCGTCTACGCCAGACGAGACTAACGCCCGTGATGTTGCACGTCGCATTGACTCATGCATTTTCCATTGCCGTTCGAACCGTCAATCCAACTTCCTTCGAAGAGACGTTAATATCCTTGACAATACGGCATTCAAATACTCATAGCGAGCCAGTCCAGATTACGAATGTCGCACTTCATCCCAGCCATTCCAGGGTGGTCGACAATGGTGAGTGTGACAGCGCACAAAGGCCGAACCTTGTCGTTGACATGAGCAAATCCGTTCAATGGGGCTTTGCCGATCAAGACGACACTAACCTACCTCGCGTCCTCGAGCGGAATCAAGCTATATCGTTAATTCTACGGGTAATGGCTTCGGATGACGTGCGTTCGCGCATTTTTGTTTCACCCATTTCCGTCACTGCAAACGTCGGTTGCTACGAGCCAAGCAAAAGTCAGCACACCGTCTTAGCGGCAGCAGATGCCCAATGGACCAGTGTACGATCCGCTGTGGAGCCGTCGGATGCCTTTCGTGTACAAATAAATGTAGTTGAGACGGAGGTCAAAGTTGGGGCTCCGTTTGTATTGCTCCTGAATGTGTCCAATTTGAGTGCCGATCCTCGGGATATTGAGCTTCGACTTGAAAAGAGCAAATTCGTCGAAGACAGTGTATCTGTTATTGGATCACAAACGGTCCTCTTTCGTGGCTTGGATGCAGGTTGTTCACGGGATTGGAGTTCTCTTGGGGATGAACACCTCCTCGCCATGGAGCAATCTCTATACCTGGGAGAAGTTAAAGCCTCTGAAAAAACCAGTGCTGAGATCCGCTTCATTGCTTTGCAGCCCGGGACATTGAACATACCCAGTTTCGAGCTGCACGACAGAAAGAGTGATAAATTTTACCGATGTGTGCATAATGTAAGAATTGTTGCGACTGCATGACATCGCTTGTGAGTGCTGAAGTCTCGACAAGTTTCAAAAGCAGAATGAAAGGTTAAAGCAAATTCCGTGTCCCGCATAAAAGGTTTTGGGCTCAACTTGTTCCAGAAATCTACGGTGATTCAGGCTTGACGTATGTGAAAGAATGCGATGTTTTTGGATTCAAATAAAACCAACGGCAATGTCTCGAAATGATTAGCGGCTTTGCTTTGTTCACGGAAAAGTACACCAGACTTGTAAGTATTGCATTGCAAAGCATTGATCACGCTAGAAGGCAACGGCGGTCCACAACAGGCAAGGATTCGGTTCAAATTCCCTATTTATGACTGATGTCGGTAGCAGATTCATGGGCCATGGAAGAGCGACTGAAGAGCCTCAAATCCACTTCGCACTTACAGTTAACACGAAAGCGCCGATCTGCCGCCCATCACTGTTAATGCCAAATATATTTTTCCAAGACGACGAGGAAACCATTCATTTTGAAGCTGGCCTAGGCTGGGCTCTCAGTGAGGCAATTATCTGATCTACCATCCGAAAGCGGCTGCTGAGATCAAAGGCGACACCGCTTATATTTCTTGCAAATGATCGGATGCTTGTTGCTTGACGCTTTCAGAGTCAATTATCTCAATTTCTCTTCGTATCTATGAGACGACGTGTCGGCTGTTATTTAAGACATACATTGTTCTATCTAATTCTAACCCGATGACAAAGTGACTATTGCTTTTTAAATAAAGCATAATTTTCGTCATTTACAGTAATAAGTCTGTCAACGACTTGTTGTTTGTCGCACAATGAAGAGATCATATTACAGACTTGCACATAATCAGTTAGATTTCCATAAAAAAATATTGGGTTTCCAATTTCTGGCTTGCTCGGAGAATGGAATAAGTAATTGTATATGATCAAGCAAAAATGATGCAACGATCGGCCTGTTTATATTATAGCCCTAAGGGTGCTGGCGCACGCGCGATCAAGCACATTTTCGATCGCTCATTTTTTTTCTCTGAACTCGTCCTAGCCAAAATTTCCGAGCATCGATCGAGGACTGCCTCTTCACGGTCAATGCCAGAACGTCATTTCGACTCCACAGGTATACTGACAGTGGATAACAAACAGTGTGGTCGAGATTGATATCGAGAAATTGAATCAAGAAGGTTTGATATGACTGAGATAGGCTCTGTGTTGAATAGAGTCCAAATATTGGAAAGATCTTTCGATGTGGTCCACTCTACTGGAAAGCCGCCGGTTATCCAGCCCGTCCACCCATTCAATCGACCTCGAACTGCCAACAAGAAAATAGGCTTATTGTCAAACCATGTATCAGGAAATGAAAACTCTTCGGAAGTAACAGCGGAAACGATTGAATCAGATCAAAGATCTCTGTGTACTTCAAGCAGAGCAGTTATCGAGAATCGAGACGAGTATTCCGTCGGCGAACCTCGAAACACAGTAATATGTCGAATGAGATCTGGAGTGAAAAACATCAGTCCTGGACAGAAGTGCCAAGAGAGAGAGATCGTGGTAACTCCACCTGTCTCATCCGGCAACAAGAAAACGGTCGAAATCCCAGGCAGAGTAGCGTTGCCTATGTCTTCCGCGTCGGTATCCTCTGCTTGTCAACGATCGCGTATCGCTCGTCTATATGGAATTCGATCCAGATCGCCTGCTCTGGTACGTGGCATGAAGAATTTGGAGCTAAAAAGAAATCTTGGTGCAGCCTCTGTCGTCATGGAAGAGGAGAAGGCCAGTGGTATAGGGTCCTCCTCGTCTTCCCGTTCATCTCTAAGCAATGAAGAACTTGGGACAATTGCACAGCGTGCCTTGCAGCTGTCCGTGATAGCAGCGGAAAGTAAACCAAATCGCAGAGAGAATTCCCCATTGATGCAGTTATTGAAAACGAATCGTATAAGAAAAGTTGCCTTTCACGGAAATAACAAGGCGTTTGCGATTGCTTCAGGAGTTGAGTCTTGCCATCCTCACGATGCTGGACTCATATCTCCAGTTCATCACGTGTCGAATTCTAGTGCAAAAAAGAAATTTATTCCCGGGCCGTCCAAAGAAGTCTCGTCAAAGCTTTCTCGTGCAGAACGCATTGCGGCCTTGAAACGACACAATAGGCGGATGGCACCAAGCCCTGTAAACGAGCATGCTCTCACTGAGCCTCACGATTCTTCGAAGCCGATTGAGACAACTTTCCGTCCATCATTTGGGCATCTGATGAATTTGCATACTCATATTCGACGAAATGATGGTAGCTCAACTTCATGTTCAAACACTGCTTTGCCTCTCAGAGTCCAAGGACTGAGCCAGGCAACACTTCAACGACTCTCGCCATCGCCAGAGGAATGTTCGCAAAACACCGTCCAGTCGCATGCGAAAAATGTCTTTCTCGAGGAAAATGTTCAATCGGATAGAATAGAGTCGTCGACCATATGCCGTTTTCTCGTTCGTTCTTCCGACGAAATGGTCCTTAACCATGGTACGCCTGGAACAGAACTAAACTCGGAAGCAAAGATGCCGAGGTCCCGTGTCTTGATCGAGAACAAAGAGCGCGGCTTTGTCGATACGAAGAGCGAGTCTGCTCCTTTCGTCAGCTCATGGATTCCGGAAGGGAGTTCCAAGACTGGTGCAAGAACAAGAGTAGAAAACTCCTTAGTACGAGAGAAATGTGGCGCTCAATTGTCAGAGAATAGCAGTTCTGTACCTGACCACGAAGAAGATATTTTTTCTGGTCTCGACACTTGCAGCACAGTAAGTCGAACCGGTACTCTTAGTGCTCTGTAGCTAGTCACTATGCTCACAAATGTCTATTGCACCGGCAGACTAAGAAAGCACCTGAGGTAGCGTTGCCTCCTTTGCATAGTAGAAGCTATGTAGGGAAAGCTACCGAGACTGAGATGACAGGAGTTAAATTGAAGAAAATAGCTCATGTCTCATCGGAATCTACTGCATCTATGGGGGCTGATAACACTACATCAACGGACGGCTCAGTCCACTTCTTTGAAGAAAATTCAGCTGAAAGTGGAGAATTATATGAAGGCTATCCACATTTCAGGCAGGGTGGAGTTTCTGATCACGTCCCCGCTCGCTGCTCACAGTCAGGAGGCGATTCCGCAAGCTCAACACAGAGCACTTCCACGCCGTCAGTAATATCAGGCGATAATACGCTAGCAGGAGTGGCGACAAATAATCAGGCAATAAATGGAGAGGGCGACTCGCTTTTCCTCAATTTGGGTTGTGCTATAGCAGATTCGCTCGACCACTTGTGCAAATTGACATGTAAGTAGGAGCACGTCACCATTTTGCAAGCGCGAGAATGTTAGGCTTACGTAAGTGGATGTTTGCCTTACAGACCAGGAATGCAATTTAGAAGGGACTGCGGGTCAACAAAACGACAAAAGCAAAACGAGTTTTCGGGATGAAAGGACAACATCTTCCGAGGGGTACACGGTACATTTGAACGACGCTGTGAGCACACAGAAGGGTACTGGAAACAACTACGCCACCACTAAGCTCTCTTCTAGGAATATGATCGGAGTAGATACAGCAACAGAAATTCGTGGAGCAGCTCAAACAGGGCTAGAGTGGAACAGGCGATACCTACAACCTAAGGAAGAAGCTTCCCTTGGAACTAAGGAAAAGACAGAGTCGATTTTGGTCCCGAGGAGAGAAAAGCTCGATTTTAACGAGGAAAGAAGGCAGCAAGCCCGGGTGAAGTTGCTCGGTCACGCAGCTAAGGCTGTTTCGTGGAGTGTTTTACAACCGTCAGCGCGATCAGAAGGTGATCAAGAGTGCACAGAAATACTGCTTCAGGATCCCAATACCCTTTTTCCGGCTAAAAAATCGTACCCTCTAAGAAATGCGGCATCGGAGATACCCCGGAACAACCAAACATCCCTGGCTGCATTCTCATACAGGCTTCGAAATCCAGGCATCAAAGTACTCAAACTGGGCCGGAAAAGAAAGTGGCAGAGTCGCCACTTGACTGTCTCTCGACATCCAGAAGGATCCGGCCTCGAATCCAACTGTCCAAGTGCCTTAGTTTGGCTCAAGGAGCCACCAAAAAAGGTGTCGGTCAACTTCAAGGAGGGTTATGCAGGCCGCGGAGGCTTTCTTTTTTCGAAATTGGTACACATTGACACTGGTTTCGCATCGTCAACATTCGTTCCTTCTATCCCTAAGAAATGGGAGAACGAGTTCTCACAGCTTGGCGTGGGCCTTGTGTGCTATAGCATGAGAAATGGTAGCAATAGATCGCTCATCTTTTGCTTTACAACCGAAGACGAAGCTGGACATTTCCGAACAGCTATGCAGATAGTGAAAGATGCTGCCAATTGACGAGAAATTTTGGACGAACAAGAAAAAGATGCTGTACTGAAAATGGTTCAATATTAGATAGCTCAAACAGTAACACTAAGCGTCTGCTCTTCTAAAGACACGAGGCTTGACATGTCATAGGGGGCCAATTGCTCTGACATCGCAAAAAGGCGTTACACGACATTTTCGACTTATTTTTTCTTAAGCATGGAGGAGAGGAAACCAAGGCCACTGCTCATTACGCCTCCCGAACCAGTCCCGGCAGAATTAGAAAAGTTTATTTGTTCCCTTGAGTTTTTTCCGCGTAGTTGTATCTCCTCGAGAGATCGATCAGCTTGGACGGAGAGCAGAATGAAACGTCGAGAAGATGGCAAAGGCGCCAAATGAAATAGAACCGATTCCCCTCCAAAATCTGATGTGTTATCCAATCCATGACCGTCGGTAAAAGCGTTTGCATCTGACTGTCCAAAGAGCGTTGAAGTGAACAAATCAGTTGCGCCTAGGACATAGGAATACTTCCTCGCTAGCTCCTGAGATACCGCTTCCCACTCGTCCAAACGGAATCGTGAACAGAGCTGATTCTTGTAAGAATGGATCATCGCTTCCAACAAGGCAAGTGATTTGTCGACGAGGATCTTTGCTCGGTCGTCGTAACCAAACTGATTTCGTTCGAAAAAACACAGCCTCAAGAACACTACATCAGCGTATACTTGAAGCAGAGCAGGAAGTGTGAGGGTATCCAAATCATCAAGGCTCCCATAACATGTTTGCAGTATCGACGATATGAAAGAAAGCGACTGTTGTAGAAGAGCGGCACGAACTGTACCTCGCAACGTGGCAATGGCGCCTTGAGCAACTCCAAATTTAGACGCATATTCCGATGAAGGCACCGGAGGCAAAGAGTCTGGTGGGCAGGTTGACTGATTTAAAATCGAGGCAATCTCCAAGATTGCTCCCACAACGTGTGGAGAAACATTCGTAGAATCTGGTGCATAAATTCGGCGCCACTCTTCCTCTGAAAATTCGGAACCACTGGCAAATACGTCGAAAGTACAGTCTTGATAAGCTTGTACCAGGCCTGATACGGAATATTGAGCCCACTCGTCGAAGCAATGCCCAACAATATCGTCTAGAGCTAGTTGTATCGTGCCAAGAGCACTTTGCGAACCCGTAGTGTCATGGCGCAGGCCGCGTGCTGTAAGTAAAACCAATTCATGAAGGGTGACACTGAAAGATGGACAATGCGCTGTGTGCGGGTCTTGATCCATAGCACCTCCACCAGTCTTGGTCAGCAAAAGCGTATCGCGAATCATTTCTCCTCCACGAAACGGAGTTCCAGAAAAGGCACTTTCTACAGCTTCCATGGCTTCGTCCAAAGAAATGAGGCCATCGTTGTTGTCGTCAGCCAAATCGAAGGCTGATTGCAAATCAACATAAGAAATCATTCCCATGGTATGATGAGTCGGATCGGCAGCGCTAGTGGCGTCCAGCAACGTGGGTAGAGCTGTCAAACGAAACTTCAGCAAATGACAAAGGCGCCCTACTATCAACTCCTTGGTTGCATCGATATTTTTGCGTTGCGATTTCGCGTCAAGGCTTTCGGGAACAGCAACCATGCGACGTAGTTCACAAATAAGCCTTCCCATAATTTCGGAAGTTTGAACATACAGTGATTGCTTTAAGCGACGTTCACTTTCTTCTCGTTCTTCGGCGTGCACCAACAATTCGTGCGCGTCATCACTCACCCTCAGTAGATCCTGATCAAGTTGGGTTGCAATCCTTAATGCGTTACGGTAGGCTTCATGCGGCAAAAGAGCCGACAAAGGCGGGGCATTACCGATTAAGGCTCGTAGAGTCGACACAACCTTGGCGTGTACGGATTGAAAGGCAGTGGTCAATAAAGAATGAACGAGAGACGAGAAGGTATTCGAAAAAAGGGCGCTCCAGAGCGAGAATTGGCGATCAACAGGCACGCGATTGCTAGAGTCTGTCGTCTGACTCGAGACTGAATGTACGTCGACCATACTTGCAACTGCTTCCTCCCAAGTGCAGGTTCCATTTCTGTCCAATAGTTGCCGACATTCGGAGCCGTCTGTTTTATCGTAGAGAGATTGGCGAATCTGTCCCAAGGCACTAGCTGTCGTACCCGCAATAGTGACCAGGACGGACTTTACCTTGGTCCGGATCAGTGGCAAATGCGCCGCAAGAAACTTGGAGCATTTCGCGCGTATCAATTTCGCGTCGAAGGGGGGTAGCGTTTGCACAATCTGGTCGATAGTAGAGTTGCTTTCGCCGTGCGGAGTAGGGAGCTGGCGGAGAACGAAAATCTGAAAAGGATGCAAAATGACGTCGTACTGTAAAACAAGAACAATCTTGGACAGAATTTCCTCGGCATTGTCCGTACCGACATGCGAACTTTCCATCTCCGAATCGTCAACGTTCTCATCCTTGGTGTTGACTGCCAATTGACTCAATAAGGACGCTAGCAACTTGGTTTTGGAATTAAAATACCAATCCACAAGGTACGTAGCCCTATCTTGCTGAAGCTGGGGATCAGTCAAAAGCCAATCTAAGGCAGACAAGGCTGATGCTGAGGAAACGACACCCACGTTGGGATCAAAAGATTCCTCGTCACCGTAAGATGCCGCTTGCAGCAAGTTCTGTTCCGCTATGTGTGTGATATGACGAGGCAAACTTTGCACTTGTAAAAATACCATGCGCATTTGCGTTTGCAATAGCACAAAGCCTGAATGATCTTTGACAATATCGGCTTCGATTTTCGGGAATGCTCTCGCCGAGAGACTCGGCTGGCGAGCCAACACCGTGGCGAGTGGATATTCGCTGCTTTGTGAAGCGATCAAGGCGAACAGCTGGATCAAGGTAGTGGCAGCCTGGTGTATGTCATTTCGATCCACCGCGCGGTAAACCACCCGCGGTAGAGTTGACAGATCATGTCGTAGACGAACTAAATTTGAATCTGCAGCAGTTAGCCCAGCATCCGTCTTTTCTTCGTCCTTCGAATCAGCGGTTGCGTTAGCGGAAGACAGGGAAAGCTTGTCGATTAGCCCAGGCAACGCGTGCACGAGATCGAACAACTCTTGTGAACGCTCTTTCATACGAATGACTTCGTCACTGCTGCCGACTAGTTCGCGATAACGCGACGCCAAGACGAGTCGTAGTTCGGTTCGTTTGGCTTCGGCCTCTCGTAGAGCCTGCTGGTGTACCTGTCGCATTTCGTCAATCGTCATACTTTTCGCCATGGATTGCGAATACTGCGAATTCGTGGTACCAGCGGGTGACGAGGTTGGTCGCGGCAGCGGAGGCGGCGGTAGACTACTACTCGTCGCCGCACGAAACCCGGACGTCCGCGACACGGACGAGGATGCCGCCGAAGTGACCGAAGAAGATCGAAACGACCGCGAGGGTGGTAGATCGGGAACAGATCCATCGCTACGAGATCTAGGGTAGCTCATCTTTCTGGAAAGGTACGGCTGTGCAGAGGGCGATCCGAGCCGTCCCCTTGCGAGTTTGGGTACGTTTACCGTGGATCGACTAGTACCTCTAGTAGTGCAATGGAACGGTCTTCTGCTGTTTGTGCCCAGGTCACAATATTCCCGTGCCGTGCGAACAACACCAGGCCAACACAACCCGGATGTACTATCGGGAATGAAAAACTTGACAGTCGCGGACACCATAAAGGGAACATATTTCCCCGTTATAAAGCTATCTATATATGCACTGATTGTACTGTTAGAAAGCTTGCTGACAGTGAGGTATTTCGGTGATCTCCGACCCTTGTTTAGATACCTAGATAAGGCCCTAAATATGCATAAATAACCCGGAAACTAAAGAGAAATTAAACTTGCACTGTGTCTTTAATGTCTCCGTTCTCCTTGAGATCAGCATCGCTAGCCGCACCAAACACATCCTCTACACCGCTTTCCTCTCCGCTTTCATCCGGATAATTTTCGGGAGGTATACCTTCGTCTAATCCCGCTTTGTAAGCATCATAATCATCAGCTTCCTCCATTTCCAATGCCTCATCAGCTGCCTCCTCCATTGGAATGTCTTCCTTGAACTGTCGCGCTAAATTGGTGCACTTGACAATCATACAATGAATGGAATCATGCCCTGACTCCTGCAACATGTCAAATTCTTTCATCAATCGCTGGTACACAAGGTCCAAAGTTGAATCCAAACTGTACTGTCTGCCAACATTTCCCTTGATCAAAGCCCATACAAGCTCAATTGGTTGCAGATCGCTATGATATGGTGGGGTGAACAGAACTCTATGTCCCTGCTCCTCAGCCAACCTCACACACTCAAATTTTTCATTTGCAACAATCCAGGCCTTTGTCCGGACTTTAAGCACCACAGCAGAACATTCTGCCTCCGTCTCAATACCTTTGGAATGGAGATAATCAATACACTCCTGCTTTTGCATCTTCCCACACTTTGGAACATGACTCCCATATACCTTATGATATGCTGCATTGTCCATGTGAATAAGACAAGGCTGATGCAGGTTGGGTAGGAGCTGATTTTTCCACCAAGTGACAAAGTTTTCACCATTGAATACTTTATGGTAGTCACCTTGGTCACTACCCTTCTTCTGTGGACAGAATGCCCAAATGGTTCCTGGCACCAACCCAGCCTTTTCGGATGCAAGTTCAGGAACATCAACAAAAGGATCTGGTCCCTGAATTGCGGCAGCAAAGCAGTATCGCCGACCTTTGTGCTTTGACTTTCCATGCTGGATGTCCAAGACATCCTTAGGGTCCCAAACACTCCTGTCGTTCTTGTTATAGTGCTCATGAATACAACTTTCATCCATGTACACATTGCGCAGCCTTTCCCCTTTTGGTAGTGCTTCATTGGTAAAGAGAGCTTGAACATACTCATGGCGTTTGGCAATCATTGATTGATTTGGGGCAATGTTGTTACGTCGGCCCCGCCTGTAACCATAGTCTTGCAAATATCGACGCACATTGCGAGAGGCTGTCTGGAAATCTTTCTTTACAAACACTCCCATCTTCGGATCCATTGGAATGCATAATATGCCTTCTTTAATAAAGAAATCCAGCACTTCACGTCCCGTTACTAGTTTCTGAAGTTTCCGTTCCCCTCGAACAAACTCACGGACGGCAATCGAAACGCTCTTTGTTCGGGGGATCCGACTTGATTTTGCGCCACTATTTCCGCCTCTCCCTTGACCATCCAATCCACTAGCATAAACAGAGCGGTGTAGGATGTACCCTGACATGATTTTAGTGTAAACCTTTGGTGAAACGCCAAGCATACGGCACACGGTATTTCGAACTTCAGGAGCGGGTGTGTTCTTACACTTATTTTTGGATTTTTTCAGGAGATATTCCTTCTGGAACCTAAGACTGGCCACAATGATACGCGCCGAGGTATTTCGATCGTAGTCTATGCCCTGGAGTAGCAAGGAAGCTTCTCTTTCCATAGGCAAAAGTACCTCAAGTGTGCTTGGCATCAGGGCCCTTGTCTGATTGGACGCCTTTGGAGACTTCGACCGGACCGATTTTGCCGCGCGTTCTGGCCCAATGTCTTCCAGTGCATGCTTTTTAGTGCATCCGTCAGATTCTGTGTATTCGTCTTCCTCTCCCAAGGAGAAATCTTCATCCGAGTCCACCATGGTGAGTTTTATTATTTTGGCGAGTTTGGCGATTTCGGGTCGAAAAACACTCGTGACTGCAGTCACGAGTTGGCAAAAACACTCATGACTGCAGTCACGAGTGACGAAAAAAAATGAGAAAATTCGGTATTTGGGATGAGCAGGGGTGAAATTTTCGCTATTTGGGAAAAATCACACTGTTTCTAAGTGTTTTTATTCTCGCGGGAAATACTTTCTAAGTAATCTTTTTAGTTAAGAAAAACCCCTTATCCTATGTTAGATCACAAGGATTGTTTTCATGTGGTCATCCCTTCACATTCACAGTTAGATGCCTCCAATGGTGAGGACTCGGGGCTGGCATTGACCCATGCAAACGATTACTAACTTCCAACCAACAAAAGTCAGAAACACAACTACTATGAAGCTAGAAATTGTTGGCCTTGCTGTCTTGGATGACAAACGTAGTATAGAAAATTACTTGCTGCCAAAGTACATTGCAAGTGTGTCATATGTCCGTCACTCTGGACCGTCGGCATTTGGATGTCACGTCGCACTTCATCCCTTCAATGCGGAGTTTGGTGCAGAGCGGGTACCTATTGCCGTTGTAGATTGCATCCAGAGTGGGCCCCACACGACGCGCTTTCGGACAGCGGAAGGCTGTAATGGCGCTGCCCTTGTTTGGAGAGCCTCCGCCCACAGACAGCTTGTTGATTGTCAACTACTCCTTTGACACGCACGCGTTGGAAACCTTGGACATTACTGTCCCCAGTAACGTGACGTTTGTTGCGCTCCTGACCGCCCTTGAGGATTTGTATTCTGATTTTTGACGACGGCATACCGGTGACAAAAGGTACAGCACTGAACGTATTGACCGGTAATACGCACATGATTCCCTTCTAGCAGGAGCGAACCAAACGCCAAGGCTTCGGCAGTGTCCCATTTGATACCTTCGCCATTTCCCGACGCGCCTTAAAGATTTTGGCCATTTGATGGTACAATTTAAAATTAGCTGGAACCGTTCCGGCTCGGATTCCTATCTTGCGCAAAGTCCATCCCATTGCCGGTAGGACGAATACGACTAATCTGCGACGGCCCTTTGAAACCAGTCCACCTGGAGCTCAACCAATCCGTCTCCTTTTCCACATACATCTTGGAAGCTTCCAATCCTTCTCGTAGCTTTCCAGCGTAAAGTCACGGATCTCTTAACATCTTCTTTGGATAAGGTTCCTTCTTCAATCAATCCTTTTTCGAAAATATCCAGGGTTGGTGGGTGTTGAGAGATTTCCTTATAGAGTTTGGGTTGTGCAAAGGCCGGCTGATCCAATTTGTTGGGACCATTACAACGGTAGCAGACCATCTCGATAATGACATCCATGCCCCAGTCGTGATGCCATTCGACGGCTGTCTCGAGTGCCGTCGATACTGCTAGGGGATCGTCGCCGTTGCAGTGAAAGGTGGGGCAATTGAAGGCCTTGCCCAACTCCGACGAGTAGGGCACTGAGAGCGAATGTAGGGGGTTGGTGGTGAAGCCAATCTGATTGTTGATGATGACGTGAATGGTTCCACCGACATCAAAATCGGGCACCTCGGCCATTTGCATGGTCTCGTAGACTACCCCTTGCCCGGCAAAGGCGGCGTCTCCGTGCAATAGGATTGGTAAAACGTTACGATATCTTCTTCTGGCTGACGGCCTTGGCAACATGCCCGGACAGCGAGAACATAATTTTTTTTTAGAATGCACTGTGCCGGACCGAGTGCTTGCTCATTCGCAGCTTTGCCCGAGAACAACGGCTCGTGGGGTTCTTCGTTGTCCGAAATCTCTTCGGCGGCTTGCGAGTAAAAGCTGATCCCAACAAACCCCTTTGTGACAGGATGAATTCGTGCTGATCCCCCTTACTGTCAAAGCCTAGCGTTGCTTTCTGCACTTTCTCCGTTTTGTCGCCGCTGTCCAATATCTCAGCCAGTGTTGTACTTCACGTCGTGAACAAGAAAGAGTTGGCTGCTGGGTGGAGAGTCAAAAATTTCATGGAAGGAACTGGTGAATTGAATCTAAATGGCTATGCATAGTATATGGGGTTGTTCTTAATTGAAATATTTACTTAGAAAGTATTTCCCGCGAGAATAAAAACACTTAGAAACAGTGTGATTTTTCCCAAATAGCGAAAATTTCACCCCTGCTCATCCCAAATACCGAATTTTCTCAAATAAAATTTTGGACTACAATAACTCATCCTCTATTAGAAGCTGAAAGTTCCACTAAAGTCCTACTACAAACTTCGAATCGAGGTTTAGTGTCTGGTTGGAGCAATAGAGTGAAATAGAGCTTTCCGGGAAAGATATGATCATATGTTCCCTTTATGGTGTCCGCGCCTGTGAACTACTCGAACTATGGACACTAGATGTGAAGAGTTAATGATGCCTTTAGGCTCCAATTCTACAAATAAGTCCCATATTGATTGTGAGATCCCATTCTTAGGAACGACTGTAACATAGCGCCAACGAAACCTTTCCTTACGCGTAAAGTAAAATTGAAAGCGACAAGCAGAAAGTGACCATAGTTAACTGTAAACTTTGCCAAAGCTCCATCTAGTTTCATTCTGCATCGGATAAACGTCCTGATCATCCCTCTACACTTCGACGGCTCTCGGCACCAGCGCGTAACAATGCATCGGCGAAAATTTCCGCCTCAGCCTTTGCCAAATTTCCGCTCGCCATACGGGCCAACTCCTTTCGGCGAGCGATGCCCTCCACAGTCAATGCCTTGACGCCATTGTAACCCTTTTCCTTCGTTTTATCACCAACGGATTGGATAACAATGTGCAGATCTGCCGTGGCCGCAACCGATGCGCTATGCGTAATGCAAAATACTTGACTCGATTGCGACGACTGAATAGCTAACATGTTGGCAACGGCGACCGCTGCATTTCCACCAACGTGTGCATCAATCTCATCATAAATGACCGCCACCGGAGACTGTTTCGAGAAACGTTGTTCCATGTCATCGTCACTTTCGTCCCCCGCAGCCGCCGCATTGGAAGCACTACCGTCGATCATAGCACCAATCGAACCAGGCAACGCACATTCTATCGCGAGCAAAATTCTTGCCTTCTCTCCCGAACTTGCCGTTGTGTGAATTGGAGATCGTCTAGGGACCACGCGGTTCGCATTAGTTCCGGTAGCATTTGCGGACGACAATGCCGAAACGAGCCAAAAGTCAACCTCATTCGTGCCGAGAACTGATCCTGTCCCGTAGGCAGACGGCTCGTCACATCGTCGAACCTCACTGACTTCTACTTGCAGCGCCATCCCTTCCATCCCCAAGCAAGGTAAACGGTCGGTCACGACTTCTGACAATCGCTCTGCCACTCGTCGTCGTTCGATAGTCAACAACTCGCAGGCGTCCCGAAATGAAACAAACGCTTGTGCTTCTTGCTCGATCGAAGCCGGCAGTAGTTGCAATGCTTCCACGTTCCCATTTCGCTCGTTCTGCAATGCTTTGTGGCACGATGGTAACGTTGTCGGAGCTATCCCGTGCTTGCGTGCCAACGTGTTCCATTCCAACAAGAGGCCGTCGACAGCCTCAACCGAACACGGACAAGTTTGGCGACACTCCTCCAAGCGATTCAAGAAGTTTGATTCCATAAAGCGAGAGCAGTTCAGGAGGGTAGATTCAACACTATTCAGAAGCTCATGGGATTCTTCAGCTGCTTGTGATATCTTTGAATTGGGTGATTCTTCTGATTGGGCAGCGTCGAAAAGTAGCTTACGAGCGCGCTCTAAACTCGACATGGTCGATTCAGAACGCGACATCGACGACAAAGTTTCAATAGCGTCATACGCTGCCACAATTTGGTTGTCTGCGTCTCTTATTGCGTCTCGTAGCATTACGATGCAATCATACAGTCGAGACGAAAATATATTTGGCCTTCTCGAGCCATTTTCCATCCAGGTCGCCGTGGCCAACTCTGCACGGGCAGTTTCCAAGGCTGACCCATTGGAATCCTGTAAACCCGACGCAAACTTACAAAACGACATCACACGAGATTCAAAGGCATCGATTTCGTCAATCCAATGTGTTAGTAGTTCCACGTCGTTCAGAGAGTCGGACGTATAAGATGTTGGCAGCACACGGCTAGCAAGTTCTGCTTCTAGGACCTCCCGTTCCCGACGGCAGACCCGGTACTTTGCTTTCGACTGAGTCATATAGGTTTTTACTTGCGGCTTTACCGCGGTATCAAGAATGGCCATGAGGGATGTCGTCTTCACCAAAGCATTTGCTGCTATCCCAGCATCGACTGTCGCTAGCAGAGGACCCGCGACGGTAGCCAAAGCTTTGAGCGTCACGCTTTGGCCATTGATTGAACAAGCAGACTTTAATCGCAGCTTCGCTCTTTCTGATGTTGCTAGCGACGTTGCTAGCGACCGTCGGAGACATAGAATTCCGCAGGAAGAATTAGTTGCGGCAGAGAATAACAAGGAAGAGTTCACTCCAAGTCGTTCCAGGGTAGCTTTGGTAGCACCAAGGTGCGGATCCGTCAACAAAAGATCCATTTCAACCACAGTCGTTACACCTCCACTATACAACGTGGAATCTTCATGCGGTTCAAAAGTGGCGACAAGCGATGGCGTCGCCTTGCCTCCGCATAACAAATTGACAACCTTACCCACAAGCAGCGACTTTCCCGACCCTGTTTCCCCGGTAACCGCTACTAAGTTTTGCCCCGGAGCAATATTTATGCAAACACTTCCCTGCTTCGCGTCGTGGTCGCGAGCCCCCGCTAAATTCGTTGATCGAATGGAGACAATTTGACTCTTAGGGGGGGAAACAGCCGTATCTTCCGATACTGGTTGCGAAAGGAAGGGTTTGGGTCGTGTGTGCGGCGACTTTAAATACCCAAGCACTTGCAGTCTTTTCGATTGTGAAAATAAAGTTGGTTGAAAGCCCTGCGCGCATAAAAGAGCAACAGCGAAGATAAAGGCACACTCACGAAATCGTAAAACATGGACACTCCGAAATGACGATCGCCAAAAGATCTCTGCGAAACCTATCCTCCAATTCATGACTCATGGCAACGGGCAGCACAAAATGCTACACACGCGAGGCCCGTCTTTAAGGACACTGGTGTAGATTCTAGTAACGAAGCTGAGGACGGGTCGTTGTCAGGGGTGGTAAAACGGCCGAAATCTACTTTCTCATGGCCCGCTTCGCTGCTTAGAATCAACTGTGACATAGAACAACCCCTACCCCCACCCCAGTCTAACTGTCGAATGAAAGAGTTTCAGGGTTTCACTATCGGAATACGATCACAGGCAACGAATTTACCGGTATTCACAATCTCTCACGAAGTAGCACGCAGAACAAACAGTTAATCGTACGCCTTTCTGACTGTGAACTACCCATATTGATTCACAATGTGACCTAGCTTTCGCCAAGCGTGGAAAAGAAATTGGTGTTGTTTTCTAGCTCTGAGTCTAGATGATGGAAGGGTTTAACCTGACTTATGAATCAGGATCGGAAATCGTTCAAAAACGAATCGTAGTCCATGGCGTGTTGCGGCTGTATACGATGTGGCCAAATTTCTAAGAGTCGCTGATTGAAATAAGTGCAATTGAGTTTATAGAAAACCGTTCTCTTCAATTTTTCTATCACCGTGCCATCGCATCCAACCAAGCCGGGATCCAGTCACCAAATGTCATCAAATCGTATTTTGAAAAACCGAAGCAGCACTCTTTTTCAACGCAGCCAGCGGGTACACTAACAGACTTCAGTCGTACGTCGAAAGGCCATGGTTGATTTTTTGAACCACCAGTAATTATCCTTGGCTTGCTGGAATCGTGCAGTCAATTTTTGGTCTAGAACATATCCAAGCTGTTCAATCACTTTGATGATATAATCATTGGAGTGGTTGTTGACATGGCCATATCCTCCTTGGCCAAGAACACCCCAACTCAATATTATTCCTTTGCAATTGTGTCGATGCAGATTCCGTAGGACCATACCTTCGTATTTACTAGGCACATGCTCTCCCACCTCAAGTGACAAAACCCAATCCGCCTTGGGTAGTCCCAAAGGAATGGTCAGATCAAAGTATTCCAGGTAGTCGTTGGTATAATTAACAGCATTACCAGCCCCATCATACGCATAGTACTGTAGATCAGGATGCCGCTCGGTCAAGGCCAACTTGTACTGTCCTACACCTGCACCAAAGTCGACTATTGATCTTACGTCTTCGTCTCGAATCAGCTTGTCAATTTCATCGACGAGACGCTTTGCTGGAGGAACATGATGGAATGGTACAAGAAAGCTGCCATTAGCCGTAGTCATTTTTTCCCCTTTAGGATTTGGTGTAAGACACCATCCACCTCGGGCTTGAGTAACCTCCTTCACCTGACAGTCGCCTTCCGCCTCTAATCGTCTTTTGTTCAACAAAGCACGTGAGTGCGGAATAAGCACATCGCTGTGATCATCCATAAAGTGTACGGAGTCTTGGATGTCCTCCACTGTGTACCACTGCGGGCAGTCTCGAGGGGTTGGAACGCCAGGACACCCACAAAGACTGCATTTATCGGTTCCACCGTAAGAGTCGGGTCCGAGCAAACGTGCATTGATCCAATCAAATTCGATCTGTATCAGGTTTTGGTTTGCTGCCAAAGGTGTCTGCGGCAACGTCAGAAAGTCCCAGTTATTCCCTGAGGAACTGTGCGTTGCCGGAGAATCCTTTGCTCGGTCAATCGACTCATCGAACAATATGGGAAATTTAAAGGCCCATAAGCACAGTACTAGCACCGCAGCAATGATGCGTAGCATACGTCCACCCGAGGGTCTTTTGCTACGACCTCCCATTCTGAGACGCGGCCAAAGTTGCCGATCCCTTGCCAGTGTCCTCGATCTAGAAATTATTGCAGCATTTTGGGCCTCGAGAGTGCGAGGCCAACCTATAACGCTTTCCTCGGTTCGTTGCTCGTACGTAGTATGACAATAGAAAAGCTACATGGAAATCGACTTTGGAAATCATTTACAGGTGAGGTTATGGTCCACTGGTATACAGAGTCCTGGCACGATCAAGCAGTTCGCGGATGTGCACTTTCATATTCAATATTCACGCATCCGAGCTTACCACTACCATGTCTTGGGGAAACAGCAAAAGCGTTCACGTGACACATGACACGTTGACTTCACGGCGGAACAACGGCGGCTGCCACTGCCGGCGATAGGCCACTCTCTTGACGAGTGACCCAGTCGGTGCGGTGCAGTCGACAAAAAGTCTGAGCTGAGCCCGGGGCAGGAAAAGTAAACTGCACGAAGTTGAATCTCGAATTGATGATGGCTCCGTTGATGTCAGCAGCAACCAAACTATGGACATGCTTTTCAGTAGCAGCCAAACACTATCCTTTTGCTGTCAACAGCATCACGGGTTGTTCCCTGTGTGCCGGTTCCGATGCTATGGCGCAGTATGTCGAGCGGTATCGTTTGGTCGCCAACCTACCGAAGACGGCTCAATCCAGAAGAGTCGATTGCTATTCAGTCGGCTACCATTGGTTTGATAAGCGAAGATTTGCATCAGCTGGATTAATCGGTGTTTTTGTCAACGGATTAGTGTATCCAAGAGCTTACGCCAAACTCGATTCAATATGGGCCGGTGTCGGTTTTTCATCCGTTCTGCAAAAATCGCTTGTGGAACTCGCTACAGTCGGTATTTTTGTCAACACCGTCAGTATGACATCAAGAGGACTTCTGGGGGGAAGAGATCGCGATGACGTCGTAAAGCACGTGTGTCAAGAACTGCCGACGATAACAGTGAATGATGTTCGAGTTTGGCTACCATACAATCTATTTGCCTTCACATTTATTCCAGCGCACATTAGACCATCAACCACGGCATTAATGGAAGCAATCTGGCAAACATATATCAGCCTCCGCTCCAATAATTACGCGAATGGGCTCCCTCAGGACACAAATATGCTTGAAGCCTAGCGAAAGCCGAGCACAAATCTAGAGCCTCATTTCAAGGCAGCTTATCCCAAGAAATACTTTGTTAGTTTACGCTTACTGTTCTTGTATCCGCTCAATTGCAATCTTACAGTTAGTACGAACTGTCTGTTGATCTTGAATACAACATCCTTTTCCCTTAGAATCCGGTCAGAACCGAAAACACTCTCGTTAACGCTGCAGTGCGAGGGTCAAGACTAGACGACAAAATTGCGCACGGAATGCGGCCAATGTCCTTTCAACTAAAAACCTCATCTGAAGAACATTTTCGACTCGTATTTGTCTAATTCGTTCGAATATTTGCTTTAACTACCTGCACTGACAGTGAGGTAGTACTCATGCAAGGGAGAATGCTTATCAGAGAAATTATTTGGCAGCGCTTCTATATAAAAATCATATCCTTATTCGTGCGCATGCCGTCGCAGGCTCTACTCATAGACCCAAGGCTGAGAAGCGCTCTCCCAGTCGCAAACGCCTTCTGGAAACCATAGGGCGATTTCAGCATTCGCGGACTCAACGGCATCACTTCCGTGGCAAATGTTTCTGCCGACCTCTGCAAAGAAATGAATGAGTTTTTTTTCTTGTTTCTGACTGCGACAAAGCAAGCTAGCTTATAATCCGACATCGCCAAAGCGAGACTTACCGATGCAAAAGTCACCTCGAATGGTTCCCATCGCGGATTCGCTGGGCATGGTGGCACCCAGCATTTTGCGTCCTTCTTTGACAGCTCCTTTTCCCTCCCAGACCATGGCACAGACAGGGCCAGAAGTCATGTACGCAATAAGACCAGGAAAGAATTTCTTGTCCTTTAAGTCTTCGTAGTGCTTCTCAAGGTGCTCTTTGCCCGGGGCAGTTAGCTTCATGGCAACGAGCTTGAAACCTTTGGCCTCGAAGCGCTTGATGATTTCTCCGATAAGCCCACGCTGGACGCCGTCAGGCTTGATCATGATATCTGCACATTAGTGGTGGCAAAGAAGATGAGATACCACAAAACACTGTTGCAGTGACCAGGCAAAAGGCGAAGATAACCTTGTCTACTTGGTTGGACGAGGAATGAAAATGAAACCGCATCCCCTCGCTAATCTAATCCCAGTCAATTCGCCCCTATCTTCCCTGTCCTTTCGCTAGACTTACAAGTGCGCTCCATGGTAAGTTTCGTTGGTAGCTTACGGTTTTTTTATAGAATCTGTTCACTGGGCCGTTGCCAATTACGGTCACTACTAGTAAATATTGGAGGACTAAAGATTCACGGTTGGCGTATCTCGCTAAATTTTGTACTCATAACCGAAAAGCTCGTGTCCCCCTTTACATAGTGTTAGGGCGGTTGGACCCCCTTATCGAATTTTTACCTGGTTTTGTAGGATCGATCTAACAAAGCAATCGTTTCTAACAGAACACGCGCGATGGATAAGTTTAAATGACCAAGCAAACGGAAAATGCCGATTGACTTTAATGTAAACTCCTTCAGACCATTTGCCGTGACGTGAAAACCTGAAATGAGCTCTATCATGTGAAGTTATAGAATTATTGACAGATCGCAGTAACTCGCTACAGAAGATCTAACAGGATCATTTCGACGTCACTGTAATGAGCTTCGTTATCAGCAATCGAAGCTTCATCACAGTAGAGACTCTTTCCAGCAAACAACAAGCTTTCTGCGAATTTTAACTGTCGAAGCAACGCTAGTATTTGATCTGCTTGACTACTTCCAAGAGCCTGTAGCTTGGTCTGAAACGGCTTGTGAGCAAAAAAACTTTCACAAGAGACCCAGTTACTCGAATATTGCAACTCACCATGATTCTTGGATAGTAGGCGATCCTAGGCTTTGAATTTTTCGGGCGTTTCAGTGCGGGTTGTTCCTCTGATTGGCATTGCTTTTCAGATCGCCGTTTGTGCCCTCCAGCGTGTGACAGGGAGCGGGAGACAGAGAATGCATTTCCCAACGATTGAAAGGAAATCGCGCGACCCATTCCAGGTGCGCTGGGCTGCTGATTTGGTGTTGAAGGTGCTGCCATACCGCGGGCAGGCGTCGACGTTACCTCGTGATGCAGACCATCGCAGTCATGAAGCACGACATTCGGTGGCGAGAAATAGTACTGATGTAGATGCCAAAGTTCGGCGTTGTTGAAAGGAATTCGCCCAACCTCTGATAGTGAACGAAAGTGCAACCTTAGCCAGCGTAAATTGCGACTACGTCGCTCGGAATTCTCATAAGTTTCCTGAACGGATAGTGTATGCGCCGAAGAAGGCAGTGTATCGGTGCCGTCCATCTTCGACTTTCCTCCTTCCCATTCGCTCAATTCGTCCTCGTTCACGAAGGAACATTTTGGGATCTCAAGGGTTCCTGATAGACTTCGTTCCAACAAAGCAGTATCCGAAGGATCGACCGAGGGGCGTTCCGAAATTGGTTTCTCGTACATTTCCGTCTGAAATAGAGTTTGAAGCGCAGTTCCCAGCGAAGCAAAAGCGACTTTGGCAGCTGCCGCAACCGCCGCTGGAGGCGCTGGTCCACGGGGAATATCGCCTTTTCCAACGTTTCCGCGTCCGGCTTTAATTGCCCACTGGCGCCACATAAGCCGGAAAAAACCCAACACCTGGTCGTTCGACCAAACCTCCGGCAACCGTGGCACTCCCAGGGTGACGGCAATGGCTGTAGCAGAAGCAAAACATAAGTAAGATGAACTCAAAACGGCTCGTGAGTAAAAAAGATTTCAAAAACGTACGCGCAAGAGGGAAGCCTGTCAGCAATCGTAAAGGTGCACTTTGGTTGGAAACAATTCCGGCAACGATGTGTCGCTGAGCAGAATACCCCGCGTGAGAATTGTCGAAGTAAACCGCTTGCAACGAAGTGTTGTACGCCAACGCATACGATACAGCCTTGGAAGAATTTTGATCGATGTGTATTCCAGCAAGCCCGAGTGAAATTAGCGAACTGTTCTCGGATACATTCTTCATCAAAGCTTTGATCCCGGCGCTCGTCACGGCGTTACACCCAATATCAAGTGATTGCAGTGGAATTGATGTCAGAACAACCGCACAAAGCTGTGCGCCCCGATCTCGTAGTCGGTTATTGTCCAGCTTTATTTTCTTCAACGTAGTCGATCCCCATATAGAGTTCATTAAATTCTCAACACCTTGACACGTGATTTGATTGAAAGAAAGTACTAGCTCTTCCAAGGGTAGCCTTTTGTTTTGTGTCAGAGCTTGCGACATCAATAGAATATCTTGATCGTCAAGATTGTTATTTGATACGCAAAGCGAGCGCAGGGCAGTATTTGTCACAAGCATTCCCGGTATCGCAGCGAATCCTCCAGATGCTATCAGAACTGTTCCTAACTGCAAATCAACAATGCTGTGAATTTCAGTTGACCCCGTCAACGCAGCCTCCGTCTCAGCTATTCGTGAATCTCGATTGGCGATTGCACCAGCAACGGCCTGCACACCCATAGATCCAATTCGGTTCGCCGACATGTGCAATCGCGACAAGCCAGTGCCATGTAAAATTGCACCGGCAATAGAAAGCGCCCCCCGCTCTCCAATCTGATTTCCACTAAGGTCTATTGCACGCAATACGTAGTTCCCGGCCATAGCGTGTACTGCCAGCGCCTCGCACCCCACATCGCCTATCTCGTTGAAAGCCAGATCTACTACCGACAAATGCTTGTGATGTACCCCGTTTTGACAGAATGCCATTGCGAGAATAGTAGTCCCTTCGTCGCAAAATTCATTGTAAGCAAGCTTCAAAACAGATAGCTGTGGACTGTGAGTGATTGCCTCCTTTAAGAGGAACGCGTGAGAGACATCGAGACCCCTTCGAGACAGGTCGATCTGTACGACAAGAGAGCTAGTGAGTAAAAACAGTTTTTGAAATACACAGACATTACTGAAAAGCACGTACTATCGATAGACGACCTTGGGGTATGGCTTCTCGCAAACGAGAGAACAAGACCCTGCTCTTCCGCTGTGATAAAAGAGCTGATTCAAATTCATCGTCGATTTCTGCCTCAGCATTTTTCTCGTGTTGCGGCTTGCTGGGAGTACTGTCTGCCATCGGAAGAGATTGCGCAAGGTAGCTTTCCTCCGAAAAAACGCTTGCTCGCTTCAATGCAGTTCCCGGTTCAGAAATCTCCGTCACAGTACAAGTGTTCGCTACAGAAGCATCCGACGGCGGCGAAGCTATCGAGCTCGGTACCGAAACTTCCGCCAGCGGAAAATGTTGTGATGAGCGTATTCGCCGAGTCGTTTTCTCAATCGCGCTGATTGTGAGACCTACATTGGAGCTACACTCCGAAGAGGACATTGAAGAATGGGCGCAGCTACTGTCGGTGCCATCCGTGATTCGTAGGGGGGCATCTACATTCGGTTCGGCCTCTTTGGATTTGTTCTTTGGGAGTTTTTGCCCTTGCTGCTGCTGCCGCTGTTGTTGTTGGCCACAATCATTCTCAGTGAAGGTTTGCCGTCTTGGCTCGGTCGAGGTACGGTCGCAGTCGCTCGTACTTCTGTTCATCCCGCTGGATACCTGCACTAATTCCGTCGACGACGGATGTAAAACGAGACAGCTTTCCGTCCTACTACTCATCGAGCCGCTTCTCTCCGCAGCCCGCTATCTCGCAGTCAAACGGTGACGAAAGCTCGGGCGTCTGGTTGTCCTTCAATATGTTTCCAAATCCAGCAAGTGCTTGTTGCTGACCACCTGACTGTGAGATAGCTGCGTAAGTAGCTGGCGCTAGGACGATGACCCTAACGACGGACTTGAAGTCGAAGAAACGCAAATAGAACTAATTTCACTGGTCGATTCCAGCGCAAGCGGGCAATGTCGCATCTACCGAAACTTTCGGCAGCAGCAATTCTGGTGTGCAGGGCTCTCCGCCCGTCACAACGTGGTGGTGATCGATGTCCTATTGCGGCCACGATTGATTGGCCAGACTTCAGATGACGCGGTTTACTGTTGAAGCATTATGACGTGTCGCACAAGTGGACCTTTATTAATTTTTGTAGGATATACAGAAGACAGCAGACGTGCCTAACTGTAAGAATGTGTAAGGTACCTCCGAACAAAGAAATCAACATATAAAGAAAAAATTGTTTTATTTATTGAAAAGAATAGCCGTAGCCGTGAAACCTCTCTCTTATGATTTTGAATGATCGGAATTTGGATGATTTCCCGAAGGACAGAACATAAATGGCCTGATGGGTACCGCTGAATATCCTTTCTTCGGCCATTCACGTTGACTGTCCGACATCATAGTTCGGGCACAGAAACCCTTTTCAAGCATCAATTTCTACATAAATAGTCTATCAGTTTGATGAGTGATATGCGGTATAATCGATGTAATGTAACCGTAAACTACGCTTCGGCCATCAAGACCCGCATCCAATACACGCCGCGATGACACCTTGAGAATACTTTTTACCTTCTTTTTCTCCACATGCTTTTTATTTCAGTATTTGAGCTGACTGTTAGCTAGTTAGTTGTAAGCTACATCATACTGATCTCACGGCCGCACTTTTGATTGTTCTTTTTCGAGACTCGTAAAATATATAGTGCAAGTCAATAGGCGATTTTATCCTGGTATTTATAGTTACTTGCTTCCTCTCTTAGGGTGCGTCCGACTCACTCCCAATGCTGCTTTACTCCATAGCTCGGTTTCCATAGAGTTTTGTGGCTTCTTCGTTCAAAATGGGGAAATCATAGCGGAATGAATGAGAATGAGCTGTTTGTGAGTTCTCTTCTTGGCATTTCGAATAATTTAAGCAACAAGCAAAGATCTTTTATTATCCTTGAAGAGCTGGATGGGACACGAGTCCATCTTCGAAAAAAACGCTGTGATTGTGATAAGGTCTGCAAGACATATGATTGGCTCGTCAGGTAGGCACAGAAATTCTAGATAAAACCCATGTCCGGTCGCCATAGCTTACAGTTACACGGTTCAAAATAGTCACAAAGTTCACGGTGGTTCTCAGTTGCCTTCACCACGTATTGTTGTTACAGGAGAATGTATGTATTGTCGTGACAAGCGGGTAACGTGTACGCTCACGTGGTACTGCAAGGCGAAACTGTCTGGCGTACGTCCAACTCACGTGAGAATAATCCTGACTAATGCAAACACAAACTCGTCGTTTTGCTGTAATTATTCACAAGCAGTATAAAATACACTTGCCTGTGATTTCCATCATAAGCGCCCATGAATAAGGTTCTTTCGGACTGCCGCAGCACCTAAGAAAGATGGATCAAACCCGCAACGTGTTCACAGACGCAGATGACGAATCGGAAATTCGGTCTCGCTACGTGCAGGCCGGTCAGGAGCATGTGTTCCAACACTACGCCCAATTGTCGCCGACGGAAAGGACATCTTTTCTGCATCAGCTGCGGGACATTCAGGTTGAAAACGTTGCCATTTTATTGAAGTCAGCCGAATCTATCGACCAAGGAGAGCCCACCGACGAGACAGCTATTGCGCCTTTTCCTACCAATATTGTTGGTAGATCTACTGATGAGACGCTTGTGCGAGATTCCTACACAACGGGCATGGAAGCCATTCGAAAGAATCAAGTAGCTACCCTAGTATTAGCCGGAGGTCAAGGAACTAGATTGGGATTTGACGGTCCCAAGGGCATGTACAGTATTGGCCTACCGAGCGAACGGACACTCTTTGCCATGATGGCGCTGAGGATCCGAAAACTTGCGGCACTAGCCGGTGAGGAAAATGTTGCTTTACCGTTTTATGTCATGACCTCGCCCCTCAATCACGACGCGACAGTGGCATACTTCCATTCCAAAGAGTATTTTGGGCTGCCGGAGAGTGACGTGTTTTTCTTTCAGCAGGGAACTCTTCCCTGCCTGACGAAAGACGGTAAGATTATTCTCGAACGAGCAGGGAAAGTAGCCGTCGCTCCCGACGGCAACGGTGGTATATACCCTGCCTTGCAGCGCTCCGGTGCGCTGCAAGATATGATGACCAGGGGTGTCCGATATCTTCACGTATTTAGCATTGACAATGCCTTGATCAAACCAGCAGATCCGGTCTTTCTCGGATACTGCATCGGACAAGGAGCCGACTGTGGCAACAAGGTTGTGTGGAAGTCGCACGCACATGAAAAAGTTGGAGTTGTGGCGTCTCGAGGCGGGAAGCCTTGTATCGTGGAATATTCCGAAATCACAACAGAAATGGCGGAGAGCACGGATGATGACGGGCGATTGCTGTTTGGAGCGGGCAACATCTGCAATCACTTTTATACTTTAGACTTTCTGAGAGAGAAGATTCTACCCAACATGGGCAACATGTATCACATTGCGCACAAGAAGATTCCCTTTTATGACGCAGCTACTCAATCCACAGTTGCCCCGACCGAAAATAACGGCATCAAGCTGGAGACTTTTATTTTTGACGTCTTTCCCCTTTCCGTGAATATGGCCGTTTTTGAAATTGAACGAAGCGAAGAATTTTCGCCCGTCAAGAATAAGGCAGGGTCGGAAGCGGACAGTCCAGATACGGCTCGAGCCATGGCTTCCGATCAGGCTAAAAAATGGATCAAAAATGCTGGTGGTAACTTGATCGGAAAGGTGGATGATGGTGTTTGCGAGATTTCACCACTCACTTCCTATGGCGGAGAAGGATTGGAGCACTATGAAGGTCAGGATGTTGCCTGTCCGTTTAGCCTATGACGAAATTTCTACCTTTGCTTGAATGCTAGCTGCCAATGTATCGGAGGTGTAAATTCAAATTGAATTGTATAAACGTTGGACAACCATGTTCCTGTCGAACCATGGATCGTTTCAAAACATGTTGATTCTATTGCATTGTATTAACTGCAAGAAAAACACAAACACAACAAATGCAATTTATTAGTCCCCGGAGTTGATGTATAAATGGACGAGGGGACGACGTAGGAAACCTGAGCGCCCAATGAGGGAGAATGAAAGGGAAATTGTGATCATTATATGTCGGCATGATACGTTGGGTCTTTCATTAGCCTCGTCAGATGCTCGGCTTGTATCATAACAGTATCAAGATTGGTATCGGCCAACCGAATACAGAACTGGATTTCGTCTGGGTCTGTCAGGCTCTTGTTGGATCGAAACTCGGTGCGTGTCTTTTTCACGACAAACTTTCTCCGATTGGGCGTCGGCATCTTTTCGGCGCCTCTCAAGAGCTGGCGATACAGAGACAAGGCTTTCGCTCGGGTGGCAGGTACGACCATGAGTCTATGATATTGTGTGAAGTACCAAAGGTGGCAGGGACTTTCGTATTCGCAAAAGAGTTTCACACGTCAACGTTTTGTGGAGATTGTCATGTTGGAAGCCGGGCGTGAGATTCTTCGCTTTTTCGTCCGTCCACGACAACCCGAAGTAATATAAAGCGAGCGTATAGAATACAGACGCACACAGTCAAAAGCAGCCTATTTTATGGGATTTCCTCTCTTCTCCGAAGTCGTACGACACCCAGACCGAGACTCAACGACTGACAAGAACACCTTTCGTCGATACCTCGTCATGTTTTATTGGCTTGTATTCATCTCTCATGTTTCTTCTATATATACAAATGTCGACTTGCAATGTCTAAAGCCTGTCCCTCCAACATATGCTGGAAATGTGACAAAATCCTCGAGCCACACCTTTGACTGTGAGAGCAAAAAATGTGTGGCAATTGGTCGCGATGGCAGGGGCAGCCTACTCTTGTCGGCTATCCCCTTAACTGGACACCATTGGAAGGCATTCGAAGTACTCGAGTGCGGTGACTTTTCAACAATCAAGTGCACTTGCTGGACTTAGTGCTATCGAGTTGTCTGAAGGTGAGTTTGGAGGAATGATGCAAAACCAAAATGACGAAATTTGGTCTTCTCTTCCAACGGCCTGAGATGCTCACAAATTGCAAGTCCCACCTTTTTTCAGCCGAACTCCCTTTACAGTTAATACGTCTACCCCATAATGACGCAAATTATCGACGATAATCCACAGGCGGGGTCCGGTCGTCCGCTGCCCAAAAAGGAGGCTGATCTTTTCAGGGGTGTCGTCAAACACTACGAAATGAAACAGTACAAAAAGGCGATTAAGCAAGCCGATGCCGTACTTAAGAAGTTCCCCAAACATGGAGAAACCCTAGCTATGAAGGGACTGACGCTGAACTATATGTCGAAACGTGAAGAAGCCCATGCTCTAGTCAAAGAGGCGTTGGCGCATGATATGCGGTATGTTTATCTGCTTTTTCGATGCCGTGGCAGCTTTGGCAAGACGCCTGGATCGATTCTCACAACGCTGTCGTGTCGTCTTTTTCGATCAGATCACACGTGTGCTGGCACGTTTATGGTTTGCTGTATCGTTCCGATCGGAAATACAACGAAGCGATCAAAGCTTATAAGCAGGCTTTACGGATCGACATGGAAAACTTACAGATCCTCAGGGATTTGTCCATGCTACAGATCCAAATGCGTGACTTGGACGGCTTCGCCGCCTCCCGCAACACGCTTTTGAGTCTCAAACCCAACGCAAAGATCAACTGGATGGCCTTCGCTATGGCTCGTCACATGACTGGAGACTTGGAAGGGGCAGTCAAGGTGATTGATATTTATCTCGGCACTTTGTCCGAAGGATCTGCGGAGCTTGGGCGGTGTTATGAGTCTAGCGAACTTGCTCTGTACCGAAATAGTATTTTGGCCGAAATTCCAAACAATTACAAGGCGGCATTGGACCACTTAGTAGTGTGCGAGAATATCGTTTTGGATCGCGGTGCCTGGTTGATGCGACGGGCCGAGTACCAGCTCAAGCTCCATGACTTTTCTGGAGCACGAAATACGGTGTTGGATATGTTCGAACGCGGTATGACGGAAGACCATCGGATCCATTCTCTCTATATGTGTGCACTACTTGAGCTGACCGACGACAGCATCTGCGACGAAGCGCTGCGACTTTCGGGAACTCGTACTTTGGCGACCATGAAACCGTTGACGATAGACGAGAAGGATATGATTCGCAAAGTATATGAAACACAACTATTGCCGAGATTTCCTACATCCCATGCTGTGCAAAGAATACCCATGGCAATCCTAGAAGGCGATGATCTCCGGCACGTTTTGGATCAGCGTTGCAGAAAGGAACTATCGAAGGGTGTACCTTCACTATGTTCAGAGCTACAGTCGTTCTTACTTCTCGAAGTGAACGGGCGCTACACCAGACCAACTGATCCGGTGGATATCAAAGCGCATCCAGTTTATAGGATGATTGTGAAAATGATTGATGGGTATGCTGAATGTCTCGCTACGACTTCAAAGTTTTCTTCCAACGATGAATACGACGAACCGCCATCAACCCTGCTGTGGACTTGGTTCCTGCGGGCTGGACTTCACGAAATCGCTGGGGAGTACTCAGACGGCATAACTCTTTCGGAAAAATGCTTGGAGCACACACCGACGGCTGTTGATGTTTACGAGTTGAAAGCGCGACTTCTAAAAAGTGGAGGTGATATCAAGGCGGCTGTAGAATGCCTAGACAAGGGACGGGAATTGGACCGTCAAGATCGTTACATCAACAACCAGACAACCAAGTACATGTTGCAAGCAGGCATGGAAGAGGAGGCATTGAAACGAATTTCTTTGTTCACGCGAGACGAAGGTCAACCAGAAAAGCAGCTGTTTGACATGCAATGCTCGTGGTATGAGCTTGAGCTAGCAGCTTGTCTTGCGCAAAAGAAGGAATGGGGTCGAAGCTTGAAGAAATACAGTAAGTTGAATATTAACTACCATTCGTGCGTTTCTGGAAGGAAGAGTCTCACGTCATTGTTTTTTCCTTTCCAGGCGCTGTCGTTAAGCACTTTGACGATATCAACGAGGACCAGTTTGATTTTCACGCGTATTGCTTACGGAAAGTTACCTTGCGCTCATACGTGAGTGTTTTGCGCTTCGAAGACCGAGTGTACGGCGAGGACTATTACTGTGCAGCAGCTTCCGGGATCGTTCGAATTTACCTGAACCTGTTTGATAACCCTTTGGAGGACGATACGGCTGAACCTGACTATACAAAAATGTCCGCCGCCGAGCGCAAGAAGGCAAAAGCTGTTGCTCGAAAGAAGAAGAAAACCGCCGAGAAGAAAGAAGCAGACAAAATCGAGGCTGAGAACAACAGTAAGAATGCAAAAGGCGGTTCAACACAATTAATAGATGAGGATCCGTTCGGCAAGGAATTTTTGAACAAGGATGTGCTTGACGAGGCAAGGAAGTTCTCCGCTACACTAGCACGCTACGCTCCCAAGCGACTGGAAAGCTGGATTTTACAATACGACGTGGCGATTCGAAGGAAAAAGGTTCTGATGGCTCTGCAAGCTCTCTACAAAGCGCGGGCTATTGATCCCGACAGTAGCGAGCTCTTCACCAGGATTGTAGATTTCGCTGGTAAGAAAGAGAGCTTCAACGAGTTGAGGGGCCCTACTCGCACAGTGTTGGACGATGCTCTGCCGACACTTTTGGACAATCACTCGGTGGAAGACTTTGTTGAATCCGCAGCCACCATGGTTCGAAAAAGTTCAACCATTGCGTTGCCCTTCCGCACAGCAGTTGCCCAGGCGTTGGTGGGGACGAAAGCTGGATCAGCTGCCGATGCCGCTGCTTTGATTACGACAGGAGGAATGGATTCAAAACTTGTTACCGTGCAAACGTGTCTCGATGCCCATGCGGCTTTAAAGACGTTCGGCGCAGAGGCTGCAGCGGCGAAGAATGACTGGGCAACAGCAATTCAACAACGTTTCCCTCTTTTACCGGCACTGGAGTAACGCAAGATTGCTAGTGGTTTGATTTTTATTCTACATTTCAGACTACTTTACATCGCGGGGGGTTTGGGCGGTTTGTACACTCTCTAGGTTTCAACCGTCTCGTGGTCAGTAATCCATTGCTGACTCCAGAGTCGGACTCGTTCAATATTGCTTTCCATTTCTTCCAGTGTATTAGATGGTACTTCATGCACAATCAGTGGATCGTATGATTCGCGAGCTTCGTCTAAAATAACTTGCATGATCTCCGATTCCATGTTCTCGGCCCGTTTCTTTTCCGAATACGCTCGTGTGGTGAGGCGATCGAAGAGAACTTCGGTACGAGCACGCAGTACCAGTACCAAGTCGAACCAACGCTCGGGAAATATTTCGCAAACGTGGAAATCGACAACCACGCCCACGCCTTCTTGTTCGGCTTCTTCCAGGATGTTTTCCAGCAAGTCGATTAGTTTGTCTTCGTCCAAAATATTGGTATCCAGTTCCTCGTCGCGTCCTTCGTAGAGCTTGTGTTCTTTCGCCAAGTCTCCCGGACTCACGTGTTTCATGCCCAAGCGTTCCTGAAAATGGCGCGACGTTCCACAGTGAGTGCGCGAAGAATAGTTGCCGATGATGCAGTTGCCCATGGTTGTGTTCGTCGCCGCTGCCATCGCGTCACACGTCACCAAGGACAGAGTGTGTGTTACCAATGTCGCTTACCGCCAGTAAGGAGGCCGTGGCCGTCTTTCCCGTCCCGGGCGTTCCCGTTATCAGAACATTTGGTCGCTTTCGTTTGTGTTCCACCACGTTATCGTCACTCATGATCGATGACGGTGATGTTGTGGTGTGGATAGGTGTGGATAGGTACCGACAGGTACAGCTACGGCTAGAGCAGGGTACAGTTAGTATAAGCGCACGCAACGCAATTCCTTCCCATGGCGTTTGATTTGCAGTTACCGTTATTTGCTTGGTGCGAACGGGGTAACGAACAAGGGAACCCTGGTTTGAGAAGCGACACCGGTCTCTCCAGGAGAGAGATCTTGCAGCTACCATTCTAATACTGTTGGTTTTCTGACGAACGTTCAGGTGACAGACAGACGACGTTATCCTGCACCAGTGCACCTCTCTAGAGCTAGCTAGTAGAATAGGTAGTGTGTACTTACAGTTACTGTTTCGCTGTCAGTTTCTAGCTAGCTATCGCCCGCACTACGGCATTGGCCGGGAAAGGCTCCGTTTGGGGAACCGGGTTATCCATCCACCAACACCGTCCGCTGGTCAATCCGTTGAAAGCGAACAGCGAGAAAAGTCACCGGTAGTTTGAGAGTAGCTCGTCCGGACGACTCACAGTCAAGCAAACCACAAACCTATGCTTACTTTACCTCCACGTGTTGATGGCCTCGCGACCCCCGACCTTTCGCTCTGTATTTCGCGGACTCTCCCAGTGAAGGCGGTTTACTGTTAGAAATGCGTGTGACTGTGAACGCTTGCAATTGAATTGGGTTTTTACTTTTCGGGTGTTGGGGTCCTTCGACCTTTCCAGGCTATCGTCCAACACTACACGAACACAAACACTGTATCGCACTGTACTGCACTGTATTTCACTGCACCGCACGATCGACTTCTGAAGTGTCTTCTGCCCAGGTTGCGCTTTTTGCACATTGACAAGGATCTACACCAATTGTCCTTTGTCGAGCCGAAGCAGTCTCACCTATCCGTACTCCAAGCCATCATGCGGTTTCTACCAGCAACGCTTGTGGCCGTTGTGGCCATGGCAACGACGTTATTGGATGCGGGCGTCCTGTTCGCAGTGCAAGCGAAAAAGCCTAGCCGGACTCCACGACCCAGTGGGCGGCGTCCGGGTACCGCGGGGGGTGTCAGCGGTAGTCGTAGTAGCAGTAGTCGCCAAGCTCCGGTTTCTCGTAGACGAGTTCTGGAGGAAGAAGACGACGTGGAAGAGGAAGAGGACGATCTGGGTTTTTCAATGGATCTGGAAGAAGAGGAAGAAGACGGTGTTTACGGGGACGAGGAAGAACAGGAATTGGCTCCCCCTACTCGGAGATCGGCTTCATCGAGACGTCCTCCTCCCGCGTCGTCGCGGAATGCGAGGGCTCCGCCTTCCAGGAAACGTCCTTCGCGTCCGACCCGTGTGATTGAGGAAGAAGACGAATATGACGACGAGTATACGCGTCCTCGGTCACGGGGTCCGGCCAAACCGACCAAGCGAGGAACTCCCCCGTCATCGCGTCGTGGGCCTCCCCCGAGATCTGGCCGAGGAGGTCGCCCCGCTGGTAGACCAGGATCGGTCGTACCTTACGGAAAACAAAGTCCCGGGGCTGCGGCAACGTTCACCAAGGGTATTACTGCCTTTCGGAACTCGCTCCCCGATCCGTCTGCTGTGCGGGAAGCGGTGGGATCGTCACTAAGCGTGGCTCGCCAAACGACTTCGGGTCTCACGGCAAACATTTACCGGGAAGTCAAAGGACTCACCAGTTCGGAGCTTGAACAAGTCATGCTCAAGGCAACGCGACCGGATGACACCCCCGTTAAGGGAAAGCACGTCGAACGTCTAGTTGGCGTCACCTACCAGATTAGTCCACGCTACGATATCTACGATGCCGTCCTCCGCAAGCTATGGGGCAAAATGGCCGAAAAAGACTGGCGCACGACCATCAAGTCACTCTATATTCTGCATCGCTTTTCTGCGGATGGCGCTCCCGAGCACGCCGCCGCACTCAAAGCACGCCTGCGCGAACTCCGACGCACCCGCGATCCCAAGCGAAAAGACAAGTACTTCAACTCCAAACAGCTCTTGGCCGGCGAATCGAATCCGGAAAATATCAAGTTTCGGGCCTTCATGTCCCGCTACGCACATTACGTCTTGCTGCGCGCGCAGTGTTTCGGAGGGCTCTTTGACGAAATCTCCCAGGAACCTAAACTAGATAAAAAGAAGCCCCCTAAGGCCATTACGACAACGTCGCTCCGGTCGGAGCATTTGGAAGCTGCCGCTATGTTGCTGAAGGCCGGTGTTGCTTGCCAACTGAAGGAAGACGAGGCGTGCGAAAACACGGCGATCGCCGCCGAGCGGGTGGCTTCGGATTTAATCGGGTTGACCACTTCGGTTGCCATTGCCTTGAACCGTGCTCTCAAGTCGTCCGACCTCAAGGGAGGGGACCCCGAATTGTTGAAAAAGTGGTGTGAGTTCTACAGCGAAGAGCTATTGCCGCAAACACGGGCCATGGTGAAAAAGACTTCGAGTAAACTGGACGCCTACGGTCTGTTCCTGCCTTCCCGCATGGGCGCTTCCTTGTCTCCAGAGATGTTGCAAAAGGGACTCAATTTGGAAGGCAAGTCGTTGGAGCCGGACGAAGCCACCGAAGTGGAAGACGAACCCGTGGTAGCCACGGAGAGTCGGGAAGATATGGATGCTACAGATGAACCCGAGGCCCGCGACGAGGAAGCAGCGGACGAGGTGGTCGAGGAAGAGGCGGAATTTGACGATGAATACGAGTACGAAGAGGAAGAGTACTACGACGAAGAGGAGTAAGCTTTTAATCAACTCGCGATGTGAAAACAACGATGTAGATTTGGTCTGGAGTCAAACTGCCACATTTTCTTGTAGAGTCTGAGGTAGTGTAGTCGGGATCGGAGTTTGCAAGTTGAGTCATTGGGTGGCTCTGAAAGTCTTGAATGTGAGCATGTTTGGATTCGTCCGTCTGTTTCACTAAATTCATTTACACGCAAAAGATAAGCATATTCCGTCGTTATTGCTCTTTTCCATTCTTCTCGGTAGTGGCGTCGGTAGCTGCACCACTCTGTCCCCGGACCATGCTGGCCATCTTTTCAAACAATGCTCGTGATGTGTTGGCTCCAAAGTAAACGGCAGCTTCCGACATTCGCGACATTTTTTCCTACCGACGAATGCCAGTGTAAGTCGAAAGGACGGCAACGTTTTTGTCCATTTTCTTGTGCCAAGGGCAACAAACGGAGACTTACCTTCCAGTTTTCATCAATTGTAAACTCCTTGTATTCAGCGTTCTCGTACAGCTGCAGCAAGTTCTGACGTTGCTCGGTAAAGCAACTGGGGAAAAAGTCGGGGTAGAATCGCTGGATAGCACCAAAGACAAGAACGTGGCCGATGGGCGACAACGGAATCAACAAGATAATCACAAACGGAATAAATGTAAAAAAATCCTTGAAGGTTCGTCTGTCCAAAACGAAAAAAAACGTTTGAGAAAAAGCTCAGCATATCCGCGACGGAACATAAATGACAACCCATACGTACCGAATTGTGCGTACTTCTCGAGGCTTGAGAGTATACCCTTGTGCGGCGCGGTTGATCAGACTCAAGCAAAATATGATATCATTCCAGAAGAGGCGAACGCCCTTGACGTAAAAGGCTAAACCTTTCTTGGTCTTTTCCAGTAATTCACTCATATACCGTTTTATCGCGTCCCTGTCAAACGACAAACCAGCCACAAAGTAGTCGATTCCCAATCGTCGTTTAAAATCAATCATTTGCTCCAAGACGACCGCCATGACGTCTGTATCGAGCGATGAGCTACCCTCGTCCAGTTGTCGATGGAAGCTATCAATTTGAGATTCTAGCAACCCAAATTCTGCTACATTCAATCGATCTTGCAATGGAATGTACCCATTTTGGGCAGGATTACCCATCTCTCCCACTAAATAAGTGTATACCCTTTCGAGTTCGTACACTAGAGTTTGAAACGAGACCTTTTCCTTCATAACATCAATGCCTTCGGTGGATTCACGAATTCTGCTACGTTGCGCAGGCTCGAGATTGGCTAGGTTGACGTTGGCCACAGCTTGTCCCGGAGCAATGGCGGAGCTGATCAGCGCAATGTAATCCGCTTCCATTTTGGCCAAATCCGCGGTGAGGATCTCCAAGCGTTGACGAGCCCTAATTATTTCTGGAGTTTCTTCAATTTTGGCCGTCACGGTTGGCTTTTCGACCTCACGAACTTCTCCCACAACGGCAGCGCCCGTGGCCGACTCGATTTCTGCGTCAATGACAGCAGATGAGCCAATATTGGCATTTTGGGGATTGCGCTGTTCACCGTCGAGAGATTCAGGATCTCGTCCATTGATGCGTGCCCAAACCGCGGTTCCGAATTTTTTCATGGCAGCTTGGTCTTGTAATGCTCCGTCCCAGTCAACGGTACCATCATCGCGCACGTACAATTTGGGACCGGGTGAGGAAGGATCTTCTTCTCGTGGGATTTCTACGCGAATCGAAGGCAAACTGATGGTAAAGGAATCCATCGGATCGATTTCCAGTTCGTAGCCTTGAATGACTTCCAGGAGAAGTTGACGCGTACGAAACAAACGATCCAATAAAGCCTGACGTTGTTTGAGTGAGTAGACGAGCGTACCGGCACCCACATCCGGTTCCACTTGTCCACTGGGAACGACAGCTTCGTCGGTAACCTCGTCGTCGTTCGTCTTGGGAGCCTCTACAGGCTCACAGCCCAAATCGCGAATCCGGCGATTGAGCTGTCCGAGTAATTTTTCGTAATCAACGGCGCGTTTGCGTCGCCGAGACACAGTTTCGTCCTGTTTGTGGTGCGAGGCCTCCACCGTGCAAGCGAATTCGGCCGCCGTCAAGTCTTCCAGAGCTTCCCGGACCCACATGAGATCTTTGAGTTTGCGTAGCTTACTGCCCGGTGCGGAAGGCGCAATTTCGTCGAGAGGTGCCGCCTTGGCGAAGCGTTCCGCCGCTGCCGCACTCGCCGAGATCAAGTTTTCCCCATTCGGCGGCGGTGGTGGAGTCCTGCTGCCGTTGCGGAATCGTTCTTCGCTGCCTTCACCCGCAACTGCGGAACGTCGTGTCGTGCGTGTACTACTCGAGAGCATCTGGAAGCGACGCGAGTGTGCTTCTAGCTCACTGTCAATTCCGAGCGGCAGTTTTTGGTGGCGTGGAGACTGTTGCCGTAATGCCGGACTCAATTGTCGAGACGCGGGAGACCCGTCGGTTGCCACCAGTAACGGCATCGTCACGAATGGTTTGTGGGTGGAAAAGGCGTCGGTTTTCCAAAGCAAGCTAGGTAACAATACCCATAGGACTAGTTGCAACCAGGAACTGCAGTGCCTGAGGAAAGCGGACATGATTGTGATGTGTTGCGGTAAGTTTCTACGTTACGAGGAAACGCAAAAACTTTGAGCGCAAATCCAGGAATCCACAACCCAGATCTTGCGTTTGATGATTTTCTCCCACGACGAAGAATCGGACCGCTATTTCTACGTTGATAGTCGGTGGATGTTGAACGGTTTCGAGTAAGAACGACTGGTAGTGAGGTCGTGTGTGGGAATCGATCACGGAAGGAACTGCAACTACGATGACCGGGATGGTGAAAGAAACACGTCGAGAGGTCAAGCTACGGCGTTTACTGTTCGATACTATACGGGGGACGAGAATTCGCCGAGGTTACCTTACAGTTACCGTTCACCGAAAAAGCACTCTAAACGATGCCCGCCCTCCTACCCCTCCACAACCCCGCGTACAGAAGAATAGACGCAGTGTCACTCTCAAGGATCCAAACTGCGGATATTCCAGTCTGACTCGAAATTCCGCCCGCACGTCGTGCGTCTACGACGAGAGATGATGTCGTTGACTGTGACATACACGATCCAATCCCCGAACGGAACCCGGATATGAAGTGTAGCGGGTAGTTTCGCAATGACATGACACCAAAACCTCACGACAGTGACTGTAACTGCCCCCCCCCCCCCCTAACCGTAAATCGAGTGCTCGTGTCAGCATTTGTTGGCGGAATCGAATTGTGTGTAAGAGAGTTTTCTGCCCCCACCGAAGACAATTTAGACAATCGACCCATGTTGTCCGTCACCAACAACGCTAGAGCCACCGTCGTGACTCTAGCATACAAGTCTCTCTCTTGCACACAATTAGAGTCCGCCAACGAATGCTGACACGAGCACTCGATTAACGGTTAGGGATGCGTGCGTATCCACAACTTATCCAAATTCTGTCATTCGTTGATGCCGGTGCCGCAGCACCTAAGCTTCAACTCCAACGCAACGTTAGCAGCACAAACACTTCGAGAATCACCGAGTGCAAGAGATAGGACCAGGCGCCGGGCAGTAGCGTTCCCTTCACTGCCAAACAGGGCACATCCCAGCTTTCCTTTACATGATCACAAATCCTCGCACCGTGCCCGTCCATCCGAAACAAAACGCTGCCAATTGGAAACAATGCGTGTGATGTCATAAAGAGTGCAACAGAAAAGACGAGACTGCCAAGGGCCGGTTGAATGCAGAACAGCCACGTACGGCTGTGCGTCGACCAACCACCCTCGGCTACCCAGATTAGAGTGCACAAACACGTCGCGAGCAACGGTATGACCACGACGGTACCCAATAATATCATTCCAATCACGCCCACAATCCAATAGGCCGTTCCCGAATGTAACCCTTCTTTTGAAAGCATAATCGGTATATCCCACAAGTAAACTTGTAGATGGGAACTTTTCAGAAAGTCAACCAATGCTCCCGAATACGTGATTCGGACCACTGGCAAATAGGTGGATGGCAACCACAATATCGTCGACAGCACACCTAGTTGAAACAGCAAGACTTGGCGTCCAAAGGTCAACTTCTTTCGGAATAGTTGCTCATACATTGCCGGCCGTTCGTCTACTAGCTCTGGAGTGGAGATACTAGTAGACCCTCGCCGTGGGAGTTGTGATGCAAGAGGCGGTTCCGTCACTTCCTCCAACGCCATCATATTCGGCTCATCGGGATCGACTAACTGCCAAGGTCGCTCCAGTGCTCCTGGGGGCAGAGGAGCTGGCGTTGACGAACGAAATCTTGGAGTGCCTTGGTCGGAACGTGACAGCGGTGTGCGTTGCGATTTCCGCGGTGGCCATCGCAAGACGACGGCTACTCCAATCGCACTGACGACACCCAAGGCGTAGGCGCCCAACGGTCCCAAGGCACGATTATGTGTGCGTATGACGGTATCCGTCCATTGCAATTCCAAGACTGACGTGGACAGATCCAGTAGCGCAAACGTAAATACGGCAAGCAAGGCAAAGCGCATACCTATTTCGATTGCCCTTCGAGCGTTGACGGCCCGGATGCGTCGATCCCAGTTCACGATGCGATTATAATCGGAAGCGATAAAGGTCGGGCTAAGAATCATAAAGGCGCACGGAAGAATGAGCGACGTCGACCACAGCGCGATCAAGAAACCGTACTGTTTTCCGTCATTCAAGTATTCCAGAATAGTTGCCAAATTCTCTCTATGCACGACCGTATCCGTCAAATCGTCCAGAAATGGAAGATACTGTTTCTGCCAGGCTATCGAAACCTGCAAATGCGTTTCGGACCATACATCCGACATGTAAGCACCCCATATAAATCCTAAATGAAGCAAGCAAAAGGCTCCAGCCAAGACGGTATATATTGGACCTTTCCGGTAGCCATATCCAGCACAATTATATCCGTTGACGTCGGCGAAAGAACGGTACCAGGAGGACGGTGAATCCGCTGCCAGTTCGTAGTCGAACCCTTGGGCCAACGCTGCTAGCGGATTCGATAGCGCAATCAATCGAGAAAAATTCGTTTCTTCCTCCTCCGTAATCACAGGACCCGACGATAACGAAGGCGCCGACGTGTCGCCCCGCGCTAACAAAGGAGTCTCCATTGCACGTATATATTCTTACAGTCAGTTGCTGTGGATTGGCAGAATCTGTCTAGAGAGTGTGCCCATGGAACCAATGGGAAAAATCGGTCACTGTCAACGCTTTCAGCGACTCGTTCAAAATGGAAGAAACGGCACCAACCCTACTAAACGATGCCCTAATGGGGGTAACAAATCATAAGTTCCGGGACTGACTGTGAGTGTGAAATGGACAACCTTTGGACATTCAGCGCAGTCATTTTTCTTCGTGACCTCCGTAAAATCCGAACATGTTGGTTTCGAGCTTTTAGTGGCAAACGTCATACGTCAAAATGCAAATATCAGTCGGAGGCTGATTGTCTAGGGAGCGTGCCGGAGTTTGGATCGGAGCGATGAAATTCAACAGAAGAAACTTTCGTGGAATGGAGTGGCGTAACGCCAGTCGCACCTTTGTCGCATGTCTGCATTGGAAGCGAACCGAAATCCCCCACGGGCCAATTTACACTTAGCTGCACCTTTGACGAAAACAATTTCATGGGTTTGGCTTCGTCAGATGTATATGAGTGCTTGATGTGAGGCATTTTTGTGGTGGGCCAACACGTTTCGTTCCGACGATCTGCATACGAGGGAGGGTGCTTCAAGCGGCGTCAATCTCCTTGTTGGGCAGATGTCTGATAGGAGATACCGGCACTCGGCTACTGTTTTCAGTACAAGGGTTTCCCTTTCTATCGCAACGGAATTTGCTCTTTTTTTCTCAGGCCAGCAATGCAAGTGTACATATCCGGGCCACAAAGGGTTCTTTGGTGGACGACTCACGGCACCTCGACTCGGAGAACATCACTAAAGCACCCACGTTGATTTCAACAGCATTGTGGACGACGGCTACCCCGGCACAGCTTCTATTGCTCCTTCTACTGCAATTCCTTCCACAACAAGTCTCCTTCCATCAACGCCTTTGAATCAAAATGATTCGTTGGATTCTGATATGGGTAGCCAAAAAGATATCGGTGGCCCGTTACTGCGGTCCTTTGTTATTCCGATACTTTCGTTCAGCATTATACTATGGCCGTGAGCAGACCCTCACGACGATGTGCAGTACTTTGCGGTGACATCCTAGACACAGATTCGATTCCGGGAGAAATGTTTGACTCGTGCTCGGTAGAATCCGTGATGAATGATGATGACGATGCTACAGTAATGGAACTTATGCCAGTCTGTCCTACGCGTTGTATCGATCAACAACATATTCCCGTGGAGAATTCAGCATCGCGAATACTTCATTCTGATTTTATCCTAATGCGGGACTAGTAAATTTTTTAATGATTGCTCGACTCGGTTAGAGGGAGGGCCGAGTGTCGTTGACTACCACATTGGCTTACAAGTTACGGTGGCTGTTAGTCGAACTAACTTTTTGGCATAACGATAGTTGTTTTTCCACTGCAACGAAACGTTATCTCTAATAGGGAAAATTGCGAAACACCCGGACCTCGGTCTATCAAGCGGTCGCAAACAGAAATCCTGTGTGGAGAAGACGTTTGACTTCGACATTTTGGACAACTGTTTTCACAATCAAGCAGACGTTTGTCCGGTTTGGAGTTTGTGATCGTTTCATGTTATTCTAATATCCGTAGGGATTGCGGCGTACTCGTCCGTCCGACAGGAATGAAGAGCCAACATCCGATCCGAATTGACGAGACTTTTCATTTGCCCGTGTGAAGAATAGGGTACTGGTCGGGGTGCATTCGAGCCCAAGTCTTTCTCCGGGGCTCGGAAATGGTAGGGATAGGAGACGTTGTCCAGTTACCCCACACGAGTACGCTTCGAACATTTGTTTGCTGCATTGCGGTTTGGGGTAGCGGTACGACGGGGATGCCACGCTCGGCAGTCCGGGCGTTCGCGTGGCGACCGTTTACCGCTCGGGAGGGTCGACATTCCTTGTGCTTCTGGCGACCTTACGGTACGACGGGTCCCGTCGCACCCACTGTATGGCAGCGATCGACAAGAATACGAGGACTCGCGATGGGGACGAAGCCTACGTCTTTGTCCGAGTCTGGATCGTTGGTCAGCACTGATCGAGAGCGAACCTACGAACAGCTATTTGATCTGCAACTCCCCGAGGGACGGTGTGTCGGCTTGCGATGGCCGGAACCAACGATTGCAAACGACAGCAGACAGACAAGTGATCTGAGTGTGGAATCAATTGCGAAGGATCAAAACCATTGGATATACAATGTACTTCACGTAGACGAGGTTGCCTTCGGCCTCCGACTGTCCTCCGAGGCGACGCGACAATCCTTCTTTATAGGGCGTTTGGCTATACGTCACGCATTGGACTTGCCAGATATTGGGGATCCGAATTGCTGCGTGTTATTGAAAGACGAGTACGGTCGACCACAGCTCCCACCCGGTTATTTGGGTTCGATTTCACACAAGCGCAGTGTTGGAGTAGCACTCGTCGCACCCGACCCGGCCATGTGTAATAGTGGTGGTGGCGAACCGGCGCTTCGACCGGGGAGTCCTCAACGTGGCATTGGTGTGGATATTGAAGGATCCGTGCCGAATCCCAAAAGTAACATAGCACAAAGAGTGTTGACGGCTCGCGAACGCAACGAATTGGGCCTCATAGAGGTAAGTCGGGCGAGAGAGGGTTTTGTACGACCTATACATCGTGATTACGGGTCGTTCTCCCTAGATGCTAATGACGTAGGAACTGTTTTCTCTTTCGTATTTGTTTCTTGCATACGTCATCCGTTGGGGGGGGCGCTGTGTTCAGGGTATTTCTGCGGCAGAGGAGGTGCTGTTGCGATTCAGCATCAAGGAAAGTCTGTATAAGGCCATGCATCCGTTGATTTGTCAATACGTCGGGTTTCAGGATGCGGAAGTGCGTCCTTTGTCGTCGGGTACAGTAGAGGTTCACCTAACGCTACCGTCGGGTGCACACACCGCGTTCGACTCCATCCAAGCGCACTGGCGCCGGGAAGGGGACTTCTTTTTGACCAGCGCCGCGGTGACGCGGCCAACCTAATGTAGTGATGGTATCCGTGGATACGGGTGACTGGGTTTGTGTGTGTAACAACGGCAACACCATTTCAGTGTAAATGCTACTAGTTATAGAATTTGAAAAACAGTCGGTAGCTAATGCTCTGCTTACTAGAGTGACTCGATATGTCACTTTGGATTTTCATTCGACTGTAGCTCCCGTTCCTAGTCAGAGGAATTTTACAGGTAGTTTACAATACAGGTATCGGTGAGTCCAAAACGTCCGGACGGGAGCTTGTGGTTAGGCCGGCGTTTACTGTTAGCGCGACGCACCGCACCACTCGAACAGGCGTGGGTGGGGGTTGGAATTGTCGCTCTCCCGCACCATCGAGTCGTTTCCGGGAAAGTCACCCGGATGCGACTCCGACCAAGCTTCTCTCCGGACACCGTCGGCGTGGGCATTGTTGCGCCTTGCCGTTGTTGGTACAACTCTCCCGTTTGCTGATTGTTACGATTAACTATTGTTGCGACGACTCGGCGGTTGTTTGTATATTGGTGCGACTGTGAAAGAAAAACGTTGTCGATATGAGTTCCAAAACTGTCGACGCTACCAAAGCCGATGAGGAGATCGATTCCGACGTTGAAATGGAGGGCATGGATCTGGAGGACGACGACGGCCAAGTCGACGAAGCGGGAGACGACGAGGAAGCGACCGAATCGGACAATGCACCCGTTGAAAACGAAGAAGACTTTGCGGCTTTGGCGACGGAAGAAGCTCAGGAGATGGAAGAAGCGCGTCGGGAACGTACGGAACTCATGGCAGCCGAGCAGAAAAAAGCCATGGGCAGCAATCCACAGCCCTTGACAGCGGCGGAGCGATTGGAATACATTCTCGCACAATCGGACGTCTTTGCGCATTTTCTGGCCGGTACGTGAGAGGACAGTGGGAGGAAACGGGGAGGCCAGTCACCCGCAACGACACCGTACTCGCGTGTGCGTGTGTGTGTGTGTGTGTACTAACCATCCCACACTACTCCTGACGAGTGTAGATTCGCTCACTAAAAAAAATCATTGTTCTTTCTTTTACCAACGACAGGATCCGTCGCAGCGGGCAGCAAAAAAGGCAAAGGTTCGCGAGGCAAAAAGGGACGCATGACCGAGGCCGAAGAGGACGCCCAGCTTCTCAAGTCGGCGCAGTCCAAGCGTCGGGTGATCCGGGTCGACCAGCAGCCCTCCAACCTAGCCCCGCACTGTCGTATGCACCCGTATCAGCTAGAGGGACTCAACTGGCTCATTAAATTGCACGATCACGGGATCAACGGAATACTGGCGGACGAGGTACGTCAATCGTCGAAACTTCCAGGCGTCGGTCGTTCCCGTCGAAGCCTACTACTCACTCCGATATCTCCCTTTTCGAGTATAGATGGGTCTTGGCAAAACGCTCCAGACTATTTCGCTTTTGGCCTACCTTCGGGAAAGCCGCGGAGTGCGGGGGGCACATATGGTCATTGTCCCCAAATCGGTCGTTGGCAATTGGATTCGGGAGTTCAAAAAGTGGTGCCCCTCTATCAAGGCCATTCGGATGGGAGGAACCAAGGACGAACGACAGAAATTTGTCACGGAAGACTTGCCTTTGGATCCCAACACTGGTAAACGAAAGTTTGATGTCCTCGTCACCTCGTACGAAGGTTTGCTCCGGGAAAAGGGCAAACTCTCCAGGATTCCGTGGAAATACGTCATGTAAGTACGACCGCAGCGCGGCACCCACGGTGCTAATAGGGCGGTCCAAAACTCTTTATTTCACGTTGTGGTACGCTCACGCAGTCCTGTCTTCTTTCCTCACAGCATTGACGAGGCGCACCGTATCAAGAATGAGAATTCGTCGCTTAGCAAGGTCGTCCGGACCATGAAGACCGAATTTCGCTTGCTCATTACGGGAACTCCTTTGCAGGTACGTTCGTGTGTTTGAGTGTGTGTGTGTGTGTGTTTGCGTGTAAAAGTCGAAGCGTCACCACGCGTGCGCTTATAGTGACGAACAGGAGGACCGTCACTAACATTTGTACCCTATTTGATTCACAGAATAATCTGCGTGAGCTATGGGCGCTTCTCAACTTTTTAATGCCCGATATCTTTGGAGACGCTGAGCAATTCGACGAATGGTTCAGTTTAACGGACGCGTCGGGCAAGGAAAACGTAATCAAGAAGCTCCATACCATTTTGCGACCGTTCATGCTTCGGCGCGTCAAAAAGGACGTCGCCACTTCGCTCCCGCCCAAGAAGGAAACGAAACTCTACATCGGGTTGACAAAAATGCAACAGGAATGGTACGTTCGTTGTCTCCAGAAAGATGCGCACGAACTAAACAAACTTGGTGGTCCGGATCGCAATCGCCTTTTGAACGTTCTGATGCAGTTGCGAAAGGTCTGCAATCATCCGTACCTATTTGACGGAGCCGAACAGGGCCCACCCTATATTGACGGGCCTCATCTCTGGGAAAATAGTGGCAAGATGCAACTTATGCACAAGCTATTGCCCAAGCTCCAAGCGAAAGGATCTCGCGTTCTCATCTTTTGTCAAATGACCCGCGTTCTTGATATACTCGAGGACTACTTTCGATTGACAAAATTGGAATACTGTCGCATCGACGGTAACACGGACGGTGAGCGTCGGGATTCTCAAATGGACGAGTTCAACGCCGAAGGCTCAAGCAAATTTGCCTTTCTTTTGAGTACTCGTGCGGGGGGTCTCGGTATCAATTTGGCGACCGCCGACATTGTTATTCTCTACGATTCCGATTGGAACCCCCAAGTGGATCTCCAAGCAATGGATCGTGCCCACCGCATAGGACAAACCAAACCGGTACAGGTCTTCCGGTTCGTGACGGAGGGTACCGTGGAAGAAAAAATCATTGAGCGCGCCGACCGCAAGCTATTCCTCGATGCCGCAGTTATTCAGCAAGGGAGATTGGCCGAGCAGCATTCGTCGTTGGAAAAGGGCGATCTCATGAAGATGGTACGGTTCGGTGCCGATCAAATTCTCAGTGGAACAGGGGGGACCTACACTGACGAAGATATTGACGCTTTGATTGCTCGTGGAGAAGAGCGTACCACCGAAATGCAAGCCAAATTGCAGACTGACGCCCAACACAATTTGGCCAACTTCAGCTTGATGGCCGAGGACGAGGGTGGGACCGACACATTCTCTTTTGGAGGAAAGAATTATCGCGATTCGGAAAAGTCGGCCGGAAATTTTATCAACTTGCCACAGCGACAAAGGAAGCGCAACTACGATCTGAGCGGCTCTACGGGCAATACTGGCTTGTCAGGCAGCATGAAAGCGCACGCCGCTGATGCGGCAGCCAAGAAGAAACGCAAGGGACCAGCGTTACATGACTACCAATTGTTTAACATGTCACGACTTCATGCATTGATCGAAAAAGAGCGCGCTCTGGCGTCTGCGAAAGAGCAGGAGGTAAAGCTTATTGGCGAGTTGCGTCAACGTGCGATTGAAGCTCCTCCGTTGGGAAGTGGTCACGCTCCGGGGTACAGTCGCGAAGAGCTTTTGCAACTGGCTCATGCGAAAGAGCAAGGTCTTGATACAAGCTTTGTTTTGTCCTCGAAAGAAGAAGCCGAACGAAGGAGCCTCTTGGCGGAAGGATTTCCGGATTGGAGCCGAAAGGACTTTCGCTCCTTCTGTTTGAGCTTGGAACGCCACGGACGGTACGATTTCAATAGTATTGCGCAGGACGTTTTGCGTGAAACGGATAAAGATTTGCAGGAAGTCCAACGCTATTTTGTGGCCTTTTTTACAAACTACACGCGAATCAATGACTGGCAAAAGATTCTTGACAAGATTGAACGCGGGGAAAAGAAGATTCTGCGACTGCGACAAATCCGTGACGCTATTCAGGAGAAGGTGGAGCGCCATTTGGAAGACGCGTTTGGTCCACACTACGGAGAGAACGCTAAAAACGGAGACGAATCCCAAAAGTTGCCGCCTGTATCTGAATTGCTGCACTACTCGTGGCCCCAGATGAGGATAAGCTACGGTTCTAGTGGCCGAGGTCGGGGATATCAGGAAGAGGAAGATGCCTTTCTTGTTTGCATGATGTACCGGCATGGCTATGGAGCGGCAGAACGCATTCGTATGGAAATCCGCCGCGCTTGGCAATTTCGATTCGACTGGTACTTTAAATCTCGTTCGGCGCAAGAAATCCAGAAGCGATGTGACATGTTGGTGCGCGTCGTGGAACGCGACAACGCTGAAGTGCGAGAAAAAGAAGCAGAAGAAGAACGTAAGCAAGAACGGGACAGCTTTACCGTCCCCACTCCACAATCGGCAAAGGATAGTTTCCAAAAGGTTCCTGAAGGAGCGGTTGCCCAGTTTGCGTCTAACTAAGCAAGTCTGGCGAGATCTCGAACCGACAACAGAACGGTAAATGACCAAAAGTTATCGAATGAATGTATACGTATTTTCTTTATATGATATTAACAGAATTACGGTAGGGATCTCGAACCAAACTAGTTTGGTGAAATCCACCCACCTCCACACGTTTTACATAAACCGGGGATCTCCAACCGTACTCGATGAAATCAACCTGGTATCACACAAAAGAAATCCTTCGAATTGATTGTTTCCATCTGGCCAACCCTCATACAACAATTCATGTCCTTGTTAATCGTTGTTCATGCATTGTTTTCCTTTTCACGAGCCTCGTGTCTTTGTTTCGGTACGCCCCCCACCACAACCGCGCGTCGACTGAGTGTTCCATGGACCGCTTCTTGGACGAGGAATCGTGCGCAATCCATTTTCGCGAGGTGATGATCGGGATGATCGCCATGCTTTTGGTGTTGCACAAACCACTTGCCGCTGGGAGGGCTGTGCTCGCCCAACAGAACAGTACGCACCACGAGCGAATCGAGATCCGCGTGTAGTTGTTCTGCTAGGCGCACCGCTTGTTCCGCCCCGCTCAGGTCCTGGTACTGCGTCCAGCAGACAGTCCGGAAAAATCCAGACAGACGCCCACCTTCCCGACTCCACTCCATGGGCGGCCAGTCTTCCGCAATGCCAACCGAAGAGAGCAGCGCGAGGCGGCGCACATCCGTGGCCATCATGGCTTGTACGATGCGTTCAGTTCCTGCCTTGGCGATACAGTCTGGATGAAATGGCTTGCGATTGCCGAGACAGGAGACGACAGCGTCGACTCCTTCTAAATGGATCGCCAGCGGATCCTTCGTACAGTCCAAACAAATCAGTTTGAGTCGCTGTCTATCTCTTTCGGTAAACGCGTGCCTTGTGCGACACCCGCAGTTCCACTTGCGATCGTCCAACGATGTAATATGGTTAGAAAAAACACGGATTTCGTTCACTTCATCGGAAGCACGTTCCAAAGCAGCCGCGACAACGTGCATTCCTACTTCCCCTAGATCTCCCGATGAAAAGAAAACACCCAGCGTTTTGGATCTGCCACGTACGTTGACCTCCACCGATTGGTCTCCGTGGCTCATGCTTCTCTGTCGATGCGAGAAAAAGTTTTATACCTGGCGCGATCTCCTTTTTCGTCGACTATCCATGCCGAAGAATGGGTTTCGGTTGGGCTCTGGGTGTTCAAAGGCCTAGTTGGTCACCGTTTCTGAGGTTTTTGTGAGAACAATCTGGTTGGCCTGGAAGGTTTCATGCGTCGACAGCGTTTCACAGAACTCACGAACGATACACACAGGCTTCGAACGAGAATGCGCGAAGTCCTTTTTTCGATCTCGCTCGCTCACCTTTCGTTCACGCAGCTATGTTTTGGATTTGGATTGTCAGAAATTGAGAATTCTGATTGGCTCCAAGTTCTAGACCAATCACCAAACAGACTGGTCCAGTTTCGATCCATCGACGAGACATACCATATAGGGGGGAAATGCGGATGGAACGTTCCGACGACGGAATCTTGCCAATCAACGTTTCAAAGACACCAAGTTCCCGCATATCGGCCGATCCCGCAAGGCTATTGCAAAATAAAAGATCGACGCTATTGGCAAAAAGGAGAAAGCAAGATTTAGTCGATAAGTCTTAAAGATTCATCATTGTTCCTGTATGGGTTACGACTCGAGGTCCGTTTTCGCCACAGAGAATTGCGACCGCCCGTCTGTCAAAGATTGAAGTGCCGTTCCTTGCCCTAGGTAACGGTGACCTGGGAGGCCAGCTAGAAGGTAGAAAAAGGGTGGATAAAGTGTAGTTAGAGAGTTATCCGTCCAACTTCTACTACTACTACTACTGTGGTCCCATGGAAATCACGTCGTCAATCTTGAGAATCATCTTGACCACTTGAGTTGCCAACTGAATTTGTTGTTGCTTGCCAATCAACGTTTCAAAGACACCCAGTTCCCGCATATCGGCCGAATGGTAGCCATCCGCTTCGTTCATCACGTCCATACCGAGCCCAATTACGGGATTCTTTTCCTTGACTTGCCTCGACTTGGCGGCCGCCACTTCTTCAATCGGCGAGAGGCCAGCGTTCTCCGCCAAGGCCAGCGGGATGTCGTCCAAAGCGTCGGCAAAGGCCCGAATCGCGTACTGGTCCACACCGGTTACAGTGTCGGCGAATCGGCTGACGGCCAAGGAACAGGCGATTTCGGCTGAGCCGCCGCCGTAGACGACCCGATTGTCCCGAATGAGATTGCGCACCACACACATGGCATCGTGCAACGAGCGTTTGGCCTCTTCGACGATCATTTTGCTGCCGCCGCGGACTAAAACGGTGACCGCCGTGGTATTGACGGGATTTTCAATGACCAGCATGCGTTCGTCGGAGGTACCAAAGGTAATTTCCTTCACGCGACCGGCGTGTCCGAGTTTTTCCGCCGATATTTCTTCAAAGCGCGGCACGATACGTCCACCCGTAGCCATGGCAATATGCTCAATTTCGACCCCGCCGACCCAACGCACGGCCGCCAGGTCGTTCTGTAGCAGTAGATGATTTGCTTCGTCGTCAAAGCCCCATTGACAAATGACGAGGTTGGCGCCGCTGTCTTTCACTTTTTTGACCATGTCCCGAAAGTATTCTTGTTCCTGTTGGTAGAGCTGTTCGTAGGCTTCCTTGCTGTCAATCTCGAGCTTGTGTTTCGTCTTTGGTTTGGGTGGTTCGAACGGACAAGTCAAGATGCAGAGTTTGGCGTCTTCGATAATCTTGGGCATTTGCGGATGCGCGATTTCCTTATCAATAACGATACCGTTGACGAGTTCGGCGTCTTCCAGACTCCCTCCCGTCTTCCCTTCTACACGTATATGCTCAAAGTTGACGTCCCGCCGTTCGAGATCGGCAACTTGCAGGACGGCGCGGACGGCAATGTCGGCCATTTTGTGCTTGTGTTGGTGCAGGATCTTGCTGCTGAGTGTGGTCATCGCGGTCGCAACGAGGGCGGCGTGGTTGTTGACGGCAATGTCCATGGGCTCGGCGATTTCGGCGAGCGTCTGCATGGCCACATCGGCGGCCTTTTCCAGTCCTTCCGCCACGCGAATGGGATGAATGCCTTTTTTCAAAAGCACCTCGGCTTGTTCCAGGAGCGCTCCGGCCAGAACGACGACTCCCGTCGTGCCGTCACCAATTTCGTCGTCTTGGGACTGCGAGAGCTCCACCATGAGCTTGGCAACCTGGTGATCAACGTGCAGTTGCTCTAGAATGGTGGCTCCATCGTTGGTAATGGTAACGTCGCCGTCGGGACTGACGAGCATCTTGTCCAGACCTTTGGGACCGAGCGAGGTGCGAAGCATGTTGGAGATGCTACGGGCAGCGAGAATGTTCGACTTGGTCGCTTCCGTGCCTTTCACACGGGCCTTGGCCTGTTGCTCTTTTAGAATAATGAACGGCCGGCCGTATTCATCTAGTCGGAAACAGAAGAAGTGGAAGAACACAGCGGTGGTGAGTTGAGTATTTGCGCGAGTGTAGGGTTTGTGTTTGTTTGTGTGTGTGACACTGTCTCGATTCGTGTGCTTGTCGTTGTTGAATACTGCATTGCATCGCATCCCATCGCACACACGCAACGTACCGTAGACCATCGACATGATGAGGCCGTGTGGTTGTGTTTCTTGAAGAGAGAGAGAGAGAGAAGCAGAAAATGGAGACAAAGGATCGAAACTGTACGAAATCTAGACAAAAGTGGAAGAAGAATCTAACTGTTAAGGAATAAACTGTTGCTGCATTGGATGGATCACGTTCGCCCATTGCCCCCGGTGCGCATCGTCGTCATGGTCGAACGGCTAGCGGAGGGGGGGTTTTCGTTCGGGTCCTTCCCTGTCGGTTCGTCGTCCCCGCAAACGGGATCCAGTCTCCTTGTCGTCTGGCGTCGATCGTCGTCGTGCACCGGTGACACGAGAGCGGTACCCGACGGTAAACTCGGACGGGACTGACTGTGACATAGCTGCATTACCTGTAAAGTAACAGTTCGCAACAGCGAACAAGACATCCGGCGATTGGCATAAAACCATGTCACGAACTAGACTCCACTAGCTGACTGCGAAAGCACACCAAAGCACACTGCAGCATTGCCCGACCTGCGGGACCCACCATTGACGGTGAACAATTCCTTGTTCGCGCTTGAGTTTACTGTCACTTACTGGGATATTTCCATCTATTCCCAGTAGCACACGGACTGGAACTTCGCAACACATAACGATAGCACAATGCGTTCGATAAGCCTAACGTGTGTGTAAATGCGGTCTAAAAAAGAAATATACTTTAGTGGGATTTCTTCTTCTGCCAATCTACTCGTCAGTAGATTTGGAGTATTCGTACAATGGTCTCGTTACGTTTGGTTCTGGTGTGTACGTCCTTCCCTTCGTTTATTCCTTCGAAAAGCAGGCCATTCCGTAGACTAGGAGAGACGAGGTTGGTGCCTGGTGTCGACGTTTAGCTGGGCGCCGCCGACTTGTCCACGTCCACCTCTACGTCTTCTAGAATCATATCCTGCAGGGGTTGTCCGGGGGCCACCAACGGTAGACACGGCGTCCGCTCGATGCGCACGTGGAACAACACGGGCTCGTCCGGATCGTCAAACAGAAATTCTTTCATGCGCGCCTCTAGGTCTTCCTCGCAATCGCAGTACACCGACTTGATGCCGAACGCCTTGGCCAGCGTGGAATAGTCGGGGTTGGCCGAGTTACGCACGGCAATCAAGCGATTGTCGTGGAACAAACGTTGCCAGTATTCCACCATCATTTGACCGTCGTTGTCCAAAATCATAATCTTCACCGGGATGCCCTGTTCGGCCAACGTCTTGAGTTCGGTAAACGTCATGTTGAAGGAACCGTCACCGTCGACAGCAATCACCATTTTATCGGCGTTCGCCAGTTTCGCACCGATCGAATAACCCAGCGCGACACCCATGGTTCCCAGCGACCCCGAACTCAGCATTTGTCGCGGTTGCGTCCAGGTGATCAGCTGTGCGGCAACCATCTGGTGAATGCCTACGCCGGTGGTGAAGATGGCGTCGTCCATGGCGTCGGCCGCCAACAACTGCCGATCCAGCTCGGCCACGACGGATTGCGCCGACGCGCGGGTGCGCGTCGTTTCCGTCGTGCTACCGTCTTCGTTCGTCACCGATACGGTCTCCGACGGAAAGGATGGGATTTTGACCGGGTATTCCTTTTGCAATTCCTTCATGCGCTTGATCCAGGCTGACGTGTTGGGCTTGCTGTCCATGCCGGCCAGGAATTCAATCATGGTTTCGAGGAATTTCTTGCCCGTCGAATGCACAAAGAATGTTGGAGAAATCTGCTTGGCGTTTTCCGTCAGACGAATATCCACGTGAATGACCCCACCGCGGCCTTCTTCTTCCGCCACACGAGCTTCCGGGACGAAGTCACTCATGCGGCCAGTAATCCGATCGTCGAAGCGGGAGCCCACACAAATGATCAAATCAGCTTCTTGGACCATAAAGTTGGGTGTCGGGTGTCCGTGCATGCCGACCATGTTGAGCGCGAGTTCGGAGCGCTCGTCGAAACATCCGAGTCCGTGCAGCGTCGTGGCGACGGGTATTTGCAAGCGATCGGCAAAGATCTTCAACTCGGCACTAGCGTCGTTGCAGCCTTGTCCGGCGATGATCACGGGTTTCTTGGCCTTCATGATGAGATCCGTAATTTTCTTGGTCATTTCTCCACCAACCTGGAGGGGGCCTTGTTCGTTGGGCAGGTGTTCACCGGCGACGACTTTGCCGGTCCGTATGACACGGTCGCTGGGATGGTGATCGGCGTGGTAGGAGTCCACGGTGTTGGCGTGTGTGACGGGTTTGAGTTTGTACGTGGGGGTGTTTTGCGGCGCGGCTTCGTCCTTGTATATTTCAAAGGGCAAACCCTTGCCACCGGTTCCCAAGTGGAGGGCTTGGAAAACTTCTCCGTCCGGGCGGTACATTTTTTGCAAGCGCGCAAAGGATGTTTCGTCTCCGGGATTCTCGGCGTCGATAAATGAGTTGATGAGATCTCCGGTGAGAATCTGGTTGAGCAAATCCTTGGGCAGATCGACAAAGACGGGTCCGGGTCTGCCGTTGCGGGCTATGTAAAAGGCGTAGTCCATGACGAGAGGAATTTCAGCGGCACTCTTGATTTGGTAGCTCCACTTGGTGCAGGGTCGGGTGAGATCCACGGCTGGTGAGCTCTGAAAGGCGTCTTCCGGAGCCACGGTCGCGGCTTGTCCACAGAGGACGACCAGGGGGACACCGTCGCAGATGGCGTCCTGCAACGGTGTGATCAAGTTGGTGACGCCGGGTCCCGAAGTCGCCACGGCGACTCCTACGGGTTTATGGGGCCCGTTGATGGGCATGGATTTTGCGTATCCTTCGGCAATGTGTCCCGAGGACGCTTCGTTGGAGTTGGTGATCCATCGTATCGGTGTCACGCCGCTGGTTTCGTGTCGCGGGTGCCCTTCGTGAAACTGATCCAGCAAGGGCAGGACGGCGCCGCCCGAAAATCCGTTGACCACCGTGACGCCGTGTTCCACGAGTTTGCTGTAAATGAGCGAGGCTCCCGACTGTGCTTCGTACTGGCCCATGTAGGCGGCAGCTCCCGCACGAGCTTCGATCGCGGCGAGCTTGGCGAGTTCGGCGTCAGCTTGGGGGTCCCAGTGTTGACTACTGCTCGTAGTAGCGGTGCCGGTTTCGGTCAACGGTGAGACGCCCGCCGCCAAAGCGGATTGGTCGAACGGGTTGACGGTGACACCATTCTTGAGGTCCGCAGTCACGTCGGTCTTGCGAAGTTCCGTAGAAAACAACGCGGGACGGGGACTCTTGGGCGAGACGAACGCGTGCGGTACAAAGGCGGTGGACGCCGTAGCGCTGACGGCGAAGATCAAGGCGGCGGTGGAGAACTTCATCGTGAGTTACAATTCGTTACTGTTGGTAGATTATTGTTGGTCGCTTCGTTCGTTGCTTCGTTGGTTGGTTGGTTGATTGATTAGATCTACTAATGAATGAATTAGTCAATCAAACAATCAGTCAATCAATCCAGGTGGGAGAAACGTTGTATGAAAGTCCCAAATGGAAAACGGTATAAAAGCGAATGGGAACGAAGACTGCGTCACGAACAGTACAGCACAAAGCCAAACGCGGTTCGACGAGTCGCTACGGTGGTGCTTGGTTGTGCCTTGAGATTGTTTGGTTACAATACGAGGTTATTGGTTGGTTTGCCTTGGTGGTACCGGGGGGGGGGGGGGGGGGGAGAGTAACAAGTATCCGACGCCGCAAAGGGACTGTGAGAGGTGGGTGACCTGTACACATTCGCGCACACACACCGAACTACCTACCACGGGTACTACCTACTTAGTGGTTGTGTCGTTACAGAAAAAAACCCTCCTGGAAGTCTACTGGTACGCCCGTACGCCGGTACACTACTACACTCCGTACGAAAACGGTTGCTCCAAGGTCAGCGGCCGTCGAACGCTCCGAGTCGCGAGATTCGTCGTGATGCGAACCAGTACTACCGCGTCTGTCTGTTCGTTGTCCGTAAATCCATGGATTGGCTCACAGTCAGACCACATACCTCGTGAGTGGCCAGTACGGTTTCTACGCAATCCCCAAAGGTCGGTTCGGTGTCAATCCCACACAATTTCCGAGAATAGGACGTCACGACGATTCTTCCGTGCCACGTCAGTCAGTTTCCACCAACCGTCGGTAGGTGCTGCGCTTACCGCGGTACCTGCCGACCGACCACCAACCGTGAGTGACTGACTTTTGACTCGTGAGTCCGACTCACCGGTATCGATGCGATCGGTATTTGGCAAGCTACCGCCAACCCAGACAAGTCCCGTCCAGTTTACCCCTGCCCTGCCCTGCCCTACCCTCGCAACCAACCCACCGGAGGCGTCACGCTAACTAACATGATTCCCTACATCAGGTGTTACAAATAGTTAGTTCTCTTTTCTAACAGCAAGTCAACTGTCCATGGTCCAACCGAGGTCGACCGAATTCCAGCAATCGTTTTTCCATTGTGTTGGTGTAATGTATGCAACTGTACTTACAGTTCACATTTGGTAACAGTAACTAAAGTACATCCCACTCGGTTTACTCCACCATGTTGCGAGACGCCTCCAGTCTCGCGAATCCGCAGGAAACCCGCGTCACGCATTTGGATTGGAAGGTGACGGTGGATTTCACCGCCAGCGCCTTGATTGGGAGAGCGACCTACACACTTGATCGGGTCGACCCGGACGCCACCACGCTTTGTCTCGATACTTCCAGGCTCGAGATCCTCACTGTTGTAGATCAGAATGACGACAGTCTCTCCTTTGCCTTGGAAAGTCCCGGTGGGGATTCCGTCGCACACTCGCATTTGGGCCAACGGCTCGTCATTCGGATCGCCCCTGCCACCACCAGCGTCGCCATTGACTACCGCACCACACCGGCATCCTCCGCTTGTCAGTGGCTGCCTCCCGCACAAACATCCGGTGGCGTCTTTCCCTACCTATACACCCAAGCGCAAGCCATACACGCACGATCATTGATTCCCTGCCAAGACATGCCCGGCGTCAAATTCACCTACGGGGCCACCGTCACTGTTCCGGCCTGGGCGACCCCCGTCATGTCCGCTATTCTCAAAACAACCTCCCGCGCTCATCCAGACGACAGCCAACACGGCAGTAGCAAAATTTATACTTTTGAACAAACAGTCCCCATCAGTGCCTACTTGCTGGCCCTCGCGGTGGGGCAGTTGGAAAAACGAGACCTTTCCCCCCGCTGCGCCGTTTGGTCGGAGCCCTCCGTCGTCGAAGCCGCCGCTTACGAATTCGCCCAAACCGAAGAGTTCCTCACCATGGCGGAAGACCTGGCGGGAACTCCCTACGTGTGGGGCCGCTACGACCTGCTCTGTCTCTGTGCGAGCTCGCCCTACGGTGGCATGGAGAATCCGTGCATTACCTTTGTGACCCCCACCTTATTAGCGGGCGATCGCAGTTTGGCCGACGTGGTCGCGCACGAAATTGCCCACTCCTGGACGGGAAACCTCGTCACCAACGCGACGTGGGACCATTTCTGGTTGAACGAAGGCTGGACCACGTGGTTCCAACGGAAAATCATGTCGCGCATTCACCACGACGACCACGAACAATTGCTGGATTTGGACGCCATTGGGGGGTACCAGGCCCTGCAGGATGCCTGTAGTCGCGAAATGCCCCTGGCCTACCAAAAACTCGTACTGGATATTGGTGACGGTGACCCGGACGAAGCCTACTCGTCCATTGCCTACGAAAAGGGATTCCATCTCTTGCGTGCCCTCGAACGCCGCGTCGGAACATCGGCCTTTGAAGCCTTCTTTCAATCCTACGTGCAAAAGTACGCCTACCAGACCTTGACTTCCGACGACTTTCGTGATTTCTTCACCACGTCTTTTGAAGACAACGAGGCGATTCGAGATTTCGATTGGGAGACGTGGTTTTACGAACCGGGCATGCCGCCGGAAGATCCACCATTCGACCGCACCTTGGCCGAGCACTCGGCGCAGCTGGCCCAAGTATGGTTAGCGGTCGACCGACACGGTCGCATGCTGCCCACCACGTCGATTGCCGATTGGACTTCACTACAAACAACTTGCTTTCTGGACGCGTTGCTCCTCCAAACTAATCACAATTCGGTACCACCAAAAGACCCGCTGAAAGTCTCTACGATTCGAGCCCTACAAAAGGCGTACCGACTAGCCGACTCGCGCAACTCGGAAATTCTTTTTCGTTTTTGCATGTTGGCCGTCGCTGCCGAAGACGAAACGATTCTTCCGACCGTCGTCCGCTTCATTACCACACAGGGACGCATGAAGTTTACTCGTCCTCTGTACCGGACCTTGTTTGCGTCGGTCATGGGCCGGGATTTGGCCGTCCAAGTTTTCTTGGGGCACAAGGAATTTTATCATCCAATTTGCGCCAAAATGGTGGCTTCGGATTTGTTGTTGTCGTCGTCGTCGTCCAATTCGGGCGTGTGGGCGACAATGCGGAACACTATCAGCTTGGGGAAATCGTGGATGTGGGCCGTGGGTGGTGCTGCGGTTACGGTCGGAATGGGGATTACAATCGCCCGCCACCGTAGACGATAAGTGTCACTCGTACAACCATGGAAACGATTGTATTGAAAAACATGGCGAAGCGTATTCCTTGGCCCGTAATGCGCCACACACGATGGTCACCTTTCTCTCGAATGGCAAACAAGAAACGAACGGACCAGGACACTGTAGTTGAGATAGTTTTCTCCATCAAAACATGGGGCACACGCTGATCGGAAAAGCGTTCTATTACGGTGCAGTGCCAATGATGAACCAATCTACCGCCAGCCCGCTTGGTGATCTTGCGTAGTACGTGAATTGTAAGTTAACAAATTCAAAAACAATCATCTTTACATAGTCAAAACCCTCTCTGGGGGGAGCCATGCCTCGGTCGTCTATATCCATCAACTAATTGTTGTGCTGTACATCTCTGCCACATCTAGACGCCCCGCGAATCCACTTCATTCAGAATCCACGATTAGTTAGCTTGTTGGTGAAACGATGTACCACTCCATAGTTCATCATCTTGTGCTTGAATTTGATTGTGCAAGAGCGTCACGCATAACCTTCCGATGATTACGGCACTTCAATACAAGGAATCTGGAATGCGAGAAAATAAATGGGATTTGCAGTATATTACTCGGGCATCAGTATCAGGCACCAACCAACCTGAAAAAGTATCTCACAATTTCCAGTAGCTTTTGGGTCGATCTTCAAAACATCGCCAGAGAAGCACCATGGGCGAAAGAACAATTGCCCCACCTCTTCCCAAAGTCGTTGTCGTTGTAGGTACCTACGAAGGCGTCTTGGCAGGCTGGGAGTTATCGAAACACAATAGCTTTCAAATATCGTTCGCGACGCCGGTACACGGAGGCAGCGTTCGCAGTCTGTGTATTGCCAGCCGCGGCAGTGCCTCTACTTCTGGGAATAGCGACAAAAATCAGAGCCTACCAGGGTCTTTGCTCTCCTGCGGATACGATGAATACTTGAAAACTCACGATTTTGCCAAAAAATTGACATCATCGGGAGAAGTCCGGACCCCCTCCGAGTTCGGTACGCCCTTGTGCTCGTCCTTTGCTCCGCCAGCGTCGTCATCCGGCCTGCCGAGTACGCACTGTTTGTTGGGCTTTGCGGGTGGGAAGCTTGTTATCTACAAAAAGCGCGATTGGAGCGTCCAGCATGTACTGGCGGGACACGAAGGCGGCGTATCAGCGATGGCTGTACATCCTTCGGGGAAAATGGTTTTGACTGGAGGTGAATCGGACGGCAAGCTCAAGCTTTGGGATTTGACCAAGGGTCGACTAGCGTACGTGAGCAAAATCCAACCCGCGCGCACGAACATTCAAGGTCGAACCCACTACGATGCGGTTGTCAGTCTCGTTTGGAGCCCCGTAAATGGTGACGCTTACGCCTTCGCCTATGGATCGCATTTGACAGTTCGAGATGTTGCGACAGGAAAGGATCTGCTGGATACTGAACTTCCCTCTCGGGTCAACCAGATTTGTCTATTAGACGTATCAGAAGGCTTGTTTGTCGCAGCGGCATGTAACGATGGATCGCTGCCGGTTTTGGCTGTCCAGAGTGTAGATAATACAGAAGGGGAGCGCCGAGGCATGATGGCGATCGAACCAGTCGAAGGGCCAGTGGCGCGAGAAGAGCGATTTAAATGTATACATGCGGTCGGGGGTTATCACGTTGTAACTGCAAACAGTGCCGGTGTTGTAAGTCTCATGGACTTGCAAGGGGCCATCAACATGATTATGAGCGACGACAAGAACGACGACGGAGTTGATGCAGGTAATCCAGTGGATCCGAGCAGTGACACGGACGACGAGAGTGTCGATCACGAAAGTGACAAAGGTACAAGTGAAGATGAAGAAACTGGCGAGGAAGAGCTGGCGGTCGACATGATCGACAGTATTCAGTTAGGAACCGGAGCGCGGATTACTTGTTTGGCGGTCTATTCTTGTGAACGAGACGACGATTTATCGGATCCTCCATCCGATGCGTCTGTGGATAATGAGGAAGTAGAAACAATACCAAGAGAGAATGCGCCGGAAGAAGACCGCGAAAACTTTCAAAGAGTGAAGCGGAAATGGGAAAAGGAAGTCGTCATGGATCCGGAAGCCGTAGAAAGGGCAAGGGCCCTGGTCACAGAGGCGAAAAAGATTCAAAAACGAAAGGAGAAGAAATCAAAGAAGCACAAGACTAGATAGCATACAATATTTCAAGTGATTCTATCTTTCTCGGCAGTAAACTCGTCCGTCTGGATCTCTCGTTACGAGAAAAGCTTTGGCGTCCTTCGAGCCGTCACTCGAAGTAGCCGTTTTCGCGAGTTTTCCAACAAAAGCCTGGAGGCCGTTGCGTTTGATTGGCGGTCCCCGCTTTCCCGAGTTCATGCTGAACGTTGTCGAGCATGTTGGACAGGCAACACGGGGGAGATCCGTCCAGGCTGGGTCGTTAAAAATGAGATCTCCCTTCCACAAGTCGAAAGCACAGCGAGGGCAGTCCCCTTGTACGGCATAGAATTTTCCACCCACGTTTGCACAAACTAGACGCACGCCGTCGCCAAATTCCCAGCCTTTTATAGTTCCATCCGCTGGCAGCGTAACTCCGGTTATTTCTTGTCCTTTGCCTTGATTTAAAGCTCTGGGATCTTTGCTAGACCCTTCTAGGTTTTGCGTCAGTGCACCTTTGCCTCGTCGTACCCCCATCAGTACAAAATTAAAGGCAAGCACATCTGAAGCCCAGGATTGCAGGATACTGAGAAGGAGTAGCAGTGAAAGATGCATTGCTTTGATGACTAGAGTATAAATTCATCAGCTTGAATGCACACCGCGCTGTCGAAACAAGCTGTCGGTCCTGTCGTTCTCGTTGGTTACGTCAAGGTGCTATGTGTGGCCTTGCGTGGGACCCTTTGATTTTTCGAGGATAGAGCACGGTTGAGAACCCACGCTCCGGGTTGTATACAATACAAATTGCACTTGCTGTCGTGACCAATCTCTCGCGGAATTTAAGTGACAATGAGTGAATGTCGTAAGGGTTGGGGCAGCTTCTCGACACCGAACGTGGGACGAAATTCGACTGCTACTACCAAAGACAAAAGCTACAAATACCTCTAGTTCAAATTTTCCCAGATTCAGCTCACTCTCATCTTTAGATACCTTCCTGTCAAACATCGAGTTGATACTCGCTACCATATTTATCGCCGCTGTAAAACCAAACATTTCTGCTCCAAGAAAGCAAGAATGATTCACCGGATCCTCTCCGTCCCGAGAAGCATCGTAAAGTCAAGTCGCCTGTCAGTTGCGAAACTTGGTACGCTACCGGTCTCATTCCCAAAAATTCGAACCTATTCGTCGACGGTACCGGCAAACGAATCGAAGCCTTATCTTTCGGGAAATTCGACTCATTTTGGTTTCGAACAAGTAGCCATCGACCAAAAGGAAAGTCTCGTACGTCAAGTATTTGATAATGTCGCGGATTCTTACGATGTCATGAATGATCTCATGAGCGGTGGACTGCATCGATACTGGAAAGACTATTTGCTGGAAGTATCATCAGTGGAATCCATGGCCTCGGCGGTTCGTCGCACCAACGGGGACCTTCGTATTCTCGATGTCGCAGGCGGGACGGGAGACGTCGCTTTTCGCTTTGTAAACGCGGCAGGATGCGTAGAACGGGCCAAATCGTCCGGAGAAGACCCGGTTTCCGTCACGGTCTGTGATATTAATCACGAAATGTTGCGTGTTGGAGATGTAAGAGCACGAAAGCGCTTCGGCAATTCTCTTTTGGATGACAGCCGAGGCTTACGATTCATGCAAGGGAACGCCCAGGCGCTTGAGTTTGAAGACAACTCTTTCGATTTATATACGATTGCTTTTGGGCTACGTAACGTGACGGATGTGGACATGGCGCTACGAGAGGCAAATCGTGTTCTCAAGCCGGGTGGACGATTCATTTGCCTCGAATTTTCCCAGGTTCCCAACGAGCTGCTTCGAACGATCTATGATACTTACTCCTTTCACGTGATACCCGCCATGGGTCAGATTGTAGCACAAGATCGAGAATCGTATCAGTATTTGGTGGAGAGCATTCGGAGATTTTCAAATCAGGATGAGCTGGTGACTCGGATGAAGAACGCTGGTTTTCAGGTATCTCGGTACACCAATTTGACTGGTGGCATAGTTGCATTGCACGAAGGCTGGAAGAGCGTATAGAAAATTTTAAGAAGAGCTTTTCGGTGCTAGTAGAAATCATGTCTACAGTCTGCCCGTCACTTTTTCCGAGTATATCGTGCGCACTGACAGTTATATAAAATTCATTGATTTGAGGGTCACCTGACATCTTCCAGCATTGTTTCCGGGAGCGATGCCTGTTCGACATCTGTACGCGGTCCTATTTGCATCCCACTGTACTGATACAGCGATGACGAAACACAGGGCCACAATCATTTCGATAAAAATTGATACTTGCTACATGAGTCTGATGCTGCAATACTACACGAATCAATTTTCCGAAACATCAAATCGATGCTATTGTTATTAATACCAACACAAATACTTTTGAGCATTTCGTTTGGTTTCCTGTGCCACTTCACTCGCACATCCAACCGACATGAAACAAATGAACGACTTTGGCTCTGGTGAAGGGTACGGCCTTAGTTGCAATTGATACCGCAGCAGCCTATGTATGTATCCTCTTGAGCCTCCTGTTCGAGGTTGTCCGGTGTAGCACGCTCCTGCTCGTCGCTCTCTTCGGAAGCCTCTGCGGTTTCGGAAGCGGGTTCATTATCGGCTTCTTTGACAGGGACCGGAGCTTCCTCACGAGATTCTGCAGCAGCAAGCGTTTCATCCTGTGGAAAGTCTTCGTCGATAGAATCGTTCTGCTTCCGAAATCAAAACAAAGGTTGTCAGACCACAAGCGAATTGGAATGTCTTTGCAAGGAGCTCGGCTGCAAGTTTCTAGTTGTCAAATTCAAGAGCGCATTATACGCACCTTCTGAACAGCTTCTGCGGCGGCTGGGGCATCCTTTCCGGCCTTTCTGCGGCCCATTGTCTTGCGAAGCTTCTTAAAAACCATTGTTTGTATTTTCTGGAGTACACGGGGGTCGAATGTCAAGGACTGAAAATTGTGGAACGAACGATCCGTCCGGTGAGAGAGGGGAAGGCGAACCAAGATGAATCTAAACGTAAAGGACCGTTATTTCAAAATTAGATAGATCGCCAGAGTTTTCTCCATTTTAAGATCTTGCCTAAAGACAGAATATTACATAAGATCAACGGTCAATGGCGGTTATCGCCAGAACTTTTGTTTAAATGTGTTGTCTCTTTAGAAATTATATTGAGGGCTTGCGGGAAAATCGCTCATGCTGTTGACAGTGATTTTCATATCAAAACGAATCCAGTCGCTAACTGCGGGTGAGTATCTGGTCGATTTGTACCAGAGGATATGACTGCCACTATCTTAGATGATCACATTGTTGGGAGTCAACGGTAATGACCTCCAAACTATTTCGCTAACGCTATGCGACTCTGTCGTGAAGAATCGAAGTCCTTGTTAAGTCTCGCTGGTCAATAGCTACCATGTCTATGGTTTGCCCATGGCTTGTCCAACCAAAAGAAAAGTACTTTATCTCGGTCGACATCATATCTTGGGATTGGTCCATATTGCAAGGTAGCAAGAATTTTTCGCGTACGTTATCGAGTTATAGTGCAATATAAGTTCATGCAGTGTTTCTGTCGGGACAAATATTTCGCATTTTTGCGACAAAGGAACTACTATGAGACGTTCAAGGTTTTAAACGGCGACGTCAACGGCAACGAAATAACTTGTTGGACTACCTGCCACTGTTGCGACGCTACCTACTGCAGCCAACCACATCTCCCTCGACTTCGAAGAAGTTTTATCAGTTCCGACCTAGAAAAGAGAAAAAGTAACTGCAGAAAGCCACATATATCCAACCTAATGTAGGACGGGAATCCGGCGAAAGGACCCTCCCCTTAAACTATATCTCACTGTCAAGATGATTCAAACCCGACATTGACAGACGAGATCATGAGCATGCTCGAAATTCACTTGTCAACGACGTGCTGACAGGAGGCATTGATTTGATGATCCATTGCAATCTTTCTATTCGATCAGTTGCTCTGGTCCATACTTGGCTCCGAAGAAATCGGAATCAAAAAATTAGAAATGGATATTATGCTTCAAAGGTGCTAGTTCTTGTTATCGTGTACTATCATGGCCACGTACAAACGAATAAGCAGCTTGACGGAAGCTATGTGTGTCGAGAAATCTGTAATTACGCGACGAAAGGCGTGCGATGAGCTGCAACAGCTCTTGGCAACACCAGAAGTGCGCCGCAAACTGGCTCTGGAGGGAACACCCGCTCGGGGAACAACGCGAAACCTGAGGGCGTCTCGCCATCGGGCCTTATCAGAATTGTGGCGAAACATTGTACAGCATGCCATGGTTTTTATTGACATGATTCTCGACGATAAGAAGGTGAAGCTAAATCGAAACGACGTCACCATCCCTCTCAAACTCATCAAATTGTGCCACCTTTACGATGAAGGGATCGATTATCGAGCCGGAAGCAAATTACAACCCCCTTCCAGACTTTCTCGTTCTGAAATTAAAAAAGTGATCGCGTTTGTTTTTGGTCTAGTTGACGACGATCGACCACTGGCTCTTGCCGAAGTCGATTTGCTGGATATGCTGGCCTTTATATGTTCTCGGAGAGAGTATGTTGCAAATATGAAACCAGTGCCTGAGATGCAAATCATCTTAGAAGAAGTGGAGACTCGATTGCTCGTGGAGGATGAAAGTGTCTATCCCTCTGATCCCACTCACGTGGCATACGCATGCAAAGCGTTTCAGAACTTGATGAAAACATCGAATGAACTCGGGGTTGGTTTACATTTGCTCGTACCGGGAACGATAAAAATGGTTATGCGGTGGATTCGTCGGAAGAACAAGGAACACGTGCTACCTAGCGTTGTCGAGTTTGTACCAATACTGGAAGGCTTGACAGGAATGGTTCGTTCGCATCCCCATCAGTGCATGGCACCACTCGCCCGACACGGAAAGACCATTATTAAAGCAGCGCTGAAGCGATACAGTAACGCGCTCTCTTTCGAGCGACGAGCTCTTAATGGATTTTTCTCGTCAATGCTGTAAGTTGAATTATTTGTACCGTGATGCTAGTCCTACATTTTTTGTTGCCTTCTCATTTACCAATTTATGCTGCGTAGTATCGTGTCCGAAATCGCCGGGAAAGTTCAAGGTCTCTCGCATGGAGACCTCGGTGCGCTAGGTGAAGCGACTCTCGATTTAAGTATTGTATGGAGCATGCTTGAAATGGTCATGAAAGATCCCGACCGAGTCATAGATTCAGATTCATCTAGGTCGGACACAATGAAGAAGGGGCAACGTGATCAATTGGAACTTTTAGCTAGGTTGCTGGCGTGTGCACAACGCCTTTATTTGTTAAAAAACGTTTGGAAAGATGTTGCAGATCCGACAGAGCTGTGCAAGTCCTTTTTGGAGAACCAGCCTGATCCATATGATTTGATGCGCTCTCGAGACGAGCAATCTCTTCCCAATGAGTTTACTTCGTCGGTAATTGTTGAATCTCCTATGGTAGCCCTAATTTTGAAGCAGTTGTATGAATGGGGACATGGGGGTGTTCTCGGAAATGCAGTCGATCATCCGGTTTTTGATAGCTTGAAGAATCAAGACCCAAAATCAACGGAGATCGATTCCAGCCGAGCAGTGTTTTTCTTGAATATTCTTAGTGTCGCATCAGAATTATTTCCGAACGGTTCTTGTTGGTTTATGAGTTCAGAAACTGAATGGTTTTCAGTCGATAATGTGGACGATCCCGATGCTGAAAATGGTCAGATGCCTCTGTGTCGCCCAGCAGATATGGCACTTCTCGTTGGGGTTGTTGGCAGTATTCTTGAACGACATGGAGGTCTCGACGGCGATGTCAACGTCCAGAAAGCTGCTCTTTCCTGTCTCGATCGGCTTGCGCATGCAACATCAGTGCATTCGTTCCTAAGACGAAACGCCGAGACTGTTGACTGGAATTGTCTACAAAGTACATGGAGAGGAGTATGGCAATGTTTATTTCGGCAAGACTTCCGCTACTCGGCCTACACCAAGAATACATCAGAGAAAAGTACAGGGAGCTTTTTTCTTAGATTGCTGACGACGGTCGTTCAAGGATTATGTACAGATCCCAGCATGCGTTGGTGTACGTCTTCTACTGATCGCCGGATATCTTTCATATTGCAAAGGCAAGCTGATGTGTGGAGACTGCCCGTTTTTGCTAGGTCACGGGGTGTAGAGACTGGACATGTTTTTAGATTACTATGGGCCATGCTATCTAATGTTGGACTGTCAGAAAGTGGCGAGGATACCATTTTAAGTGTCGCCCAATTAGACGAGGAAGTCATGGAAGCGGAGCTGTTGGACCAGTCAAAGAGATACCGGCTCGCTGTATTTTGCACAGAAGTAATTGCAGCTTGTGGGCCGCAGTCCGTTTCCAGTCTAGCCTGTAGTTGTTTAGCAGCAATCGCCAACGGAAATGCCGCTTGGGCAGCTCTCGACAAGGATTCGTTGGTGTACGATCGATCGTCATACAACTTCTTCACAGAGGATCCCCATTCAAAATCGCAATCCATGTGGTCGCCTGAGGAATACGTGCAAGAACCGTTTGATGCTCGTGTCACTGTGATCCACTCGGGGTTGGTCGATATGCATCAGCGCTTGTTGCAGATGCTATGCAAAGCCATGGATATGCAGAATGAAAACTCGATTGACGTTGTTTCACACATACAGAGCCATGCGTATCGAAACCATTTTTGCTCTCGGATCGCCCGCATCTCTTTCCATGTATTGGAAGCAGCTAGAGATGTAGAAGAGCCTGCAATCCTAATGAAAGCATGGAGTCTACAATTGGAGCTCAGAATAGCCTTATCCAATGGCCTGGATCCGGGATCTCAAGAGCTGCTTGGGCTTTGGGAGAGAATATCGGAAATGTTTAAGTGCGTTGCAGTCGAGGTTTCACAGATATGTACCGATCACTCTCTTTTTATCCTGTTCAAAATTGTCCTCGGGATCAGCCAGTCTCTTAATGGGTGGTTTGCTCATACTAGCACTTCTTGTCCGCTGATGGTTGTTGAAAATGCCACTCTCGTTCGTAACGCATGCCGTGCGTTCTTGGATCAATATGTGGTAGGCGACTTCGCTGACGACAATGGCAGCTCATTGCACGACAAAAAATCGGATACCGGGATGGAAGATTCCTTATTCTTCGAAAATGACGGTGACGACTTCGCTCTTTCGTCCAGATCAGACCCTTCAACTAAAGGGCTGGACAGTCGGAAGCGTAAGCGTCGCAACACCGAAACGTACAGATATTCTCCTACAAATCCGAATGATAAAGAAGGCAGACCAAGTCCTTCTCTTCCGCTGGCCCTTGTCCTGGCCGAACTTTTGGTCGCATTAGATCCTTCAATGGAATCTTGCCGCTATGTCGGATGCGCTCTTCTCGGCATCGAAAAGATCGGGGATAACGAGACTGCTGATCCTGAAGGCGGTTTCTGTGCATTGTTGGTATGTGCAAAAAGATCATGCTTGATGCAATCACTTATACTACAAAAAAGAGTGCTCTCTGTTGATCCAACTTCCGTAGTCGAAGAGAAGTCGATGACATCGTTGATCTGCTTCGTTATTGCTGCAATTCGATCGAACTCGCCGCCAGAGTCTCACTTGCATCTGTACGGTTACGATGTATGCGCAAGCATCGTAAAGTTCATGGCTAGCTACGGTGTCCGAGCCCGTTTGACACCGTTTGAGGTCCAAGAATTGACAAGACTACTCGGGACAAGCCCTTCCCCGTCATGTCTGAGGACACTTGCACACCGGCCGCCACTTCGTATCATGCAGATGAGAGCCGCCGTATCTTCTTTTCGAGCTGGAGACGACGTCTTTCATCGCAATTTCGATAAAAGCTTCCCAATACTGTTCGTTTTGCCTTCCCTGTGCGATATTGATGATCTTGTCCGGCGAGAGGGTTGCAATGCCGTTGGTGCCGCAATCAAAATTCTACCGGAAAAGAAAGTCCATGATTCTGTGAAACGGTCGCTCTTTCCTATATTTGAGGCCCAGACGGAGCCTATCACTAAACAGGCTTACACAGACTGGTATTCTAACAAAACCCTTGGATTGGGTGAAGATCGATCCACTATGGTACACCAGGTTTGGAACGATGCTTTTCTTTCTGTCAGAACGTCAGTTCTTGACTGCTGGATTTCAATCGGGGCTACAGTTGCAGATGAATGGACCCTAAGTCAGATCATGTTCAACCTCATCCAGTACGCAAAGATGAGTCTAGAGCACGAGTTGATATCCCTTCAAGTCCTTGACGGAATAGCTAGTCGGTTTGGCTATCGACGAGCCGACTCGCTAGTTGAAGAACATATTGATGGCTTAATGCGAATGTGGATTGAAGGCGGCTATGCTATCTTGGACTTACCACTCATTCTCACAGCGCCAAATCTTCTTCGTCAAATCCTGCATTATGGAGGAGTTCCTTGCTGGAACCGCCTCAACTACAGCGCGTTATACGAGGCGGCAGCGTTCGAGTTCTCGTCTAGGTACTGTAGAGTGATTATGCCTCAAGTCCTTCATCGATTAGCGAGGCAGTCGCTTCACCTTCGAACAGAGGAGGAAGTTCAGAAACTGCTTCTGGAAGACCACCAAATAAAAGATCTCTGTTCAGTTTTCTTTGATCACGCAAACTATGAAACATTGGGTCGGTTGATTCGCGCAAATGCTGCCCCTCTCCTAGCCTATTGTGTATCGCTACGCAGCTTGGCTCAGAGGAATGATGAGACTGCTGATGAAATGGAGCGTGTCGTTACTTTGATTGTGACTGACAAAGTTTTGAATCATATCGGGCAGCGCGAGGCTCATATAGTCTTTCGCGAATTACTGCGAGGGTTTGTCTATGGATCAGAGCTAGGGAAAATATCGCACGACGACGCTGTCTCTCGTCTCCATACCGCTTTCTCGAACTTAGCAACACGTCTCTGTGATCACGAAAAGGGTACTTTTAGCGCGCTGTCTACTCTTGGCTGCACTGCTGTAGAGTTTACTTTATTCGCAAAAGTCTGGCTCCACAGAACGATTGGAAAGAGCGGAAAGGATCGGTGTTTGGTGGTGTTGGATGTCATGTCAAAGGTACTGTTAGTTAGTTGTCCTTCACAGACAGATTTATTTATATCAACAATTTCCGAACTTTTACTTTGGCCTGAACAAGAGCCCATCCACCTTGGAATTGTTGTTATTTTAAGAAAGCTTCTCTCTGATTTTTCAAAGCCTTCCGACGAACGACCGACAAGCTCCAGATTTTCTATCGTTTCAAAGGATATGCTTGGTGTAGTGATGCATGCGCACGAGACAGCGCAAGGAAAGCTGCTGGATCACACAGCGAAAATCAAGATAGCCAGACAAGCACTCTTGCAGCGCTCCTTTGGATTGATGTCTCCCCTCAACGAACCGGCGTTGAATCTTCTCGAAAACTCGATGGACTTAACTTTTGCGGAGAGGCAAGTGATTGATACTGTCACAAAGACCTACGAATTTTTTCAGTATATCTTTGAGAATTTTGCAGCATTGAATGCTATTCCCGACGCATTAGTTGGGGCAATGCCGCCGTATGAGGTCGAACCAAATGCAAGAGAGATTTTGGTACAAACAGGAAGCAACCTCTGCGCGCAAGTTCTTGTTCAAAATTTTCTTTCCCAGCAGGCAGGAGAAGGCCTTTGTAAGCTGCCGATCATAATACAGCGTCTTCGTCGTAAGGATTGCCAACCATACATAGAATCACGTGGTGCAAGCGGCTGTCGATCCTTTCCCGTCAAAGAAAGGATACTAAAAGCCGAGCTTCTTGAACTCGAAGACTTTTTGAGATCAGGATTGCCTCCTAACTGTCTGTTATACATTAAGAAGGGAGAGTTCAACTCTGTGGTCTGGCTTCTGTCAGGTTATTGTGGCCCAACGTTCTCCTCGGAAGTTCGGCTCTTGTCGACCCGCTGTCTCAGTAGAATCAGGCCATTCCAACTTGATTCCGTCCCTATTATAGCTACTCCCAACTCTCTGATTAGCTCCATTCAAGATGATGGGCTGATCAGTTTTCTTCAAGCAAAGTGCTTGAGTGTTCTCGTTAAGTGCCTTTCTGCTTCTGATGGAAATATAGCAATTTGTGCAATAGAATCTCTCTTCGCACTTTCCGGTATTGTAAAGCTGTCTGAGTATAGCCGCTATCTAGGCGAAGACGACCTCCGACTTCTTCGGCCTTTATTTTCATGTGGTGTAAACCGGAAAACGAAAACCGCAGCTGTTTCGACGTTGAGCGCTCTCGAAGTTTACAAGCTGAAAAGTGACACGTCACCAATGGACCCTGTTGATAAAGACTGGTGCTGGAACGAATCTCTGTGGCGCCGAGGGTCTGATACAGAGACTTCTTTTGAAAATTGGATATGCAAACTTGTTCCGTCACTGTTGCTGTGTAACTTTAAACCAGACAATCTACCACTCAATGGTCGCTCAAGAGAAGGACTGAACTTTTGCGTCATGTGCGTTCGGATGAGCCTTTTGGAGCCTCAGTTTGCTGCTTCTGTGTTTCCTCTGGTGATCAGCGACCTTTTGATAGGCTCCCGCTTGAAAAGTAAAGAATCGTCAATAAAGTGGCGCGCTCCTTTCCAAGGTGACCATTTTGAGTTAATCTCTAGCTCATTTGGAGCGCTTCTACCTGCACATTTTCAGAATAATGGATCTTTGACTGGCATTGAGATATTCAATCGGCGGACCCTGGAACTTGCTGTCGACACTTTGAATTTGCTTCGATTGACAGCGCAGGAGCAATTCACTCACTTCAATGGCCATGTCAAAAATTTGTCAGCATTGGAAGGCGATTCGATCGCGTCCGAAGGTAAAAAGTTATCTGACCCTGCTGTAATGGTTCCATTTAGCTGTGGGCTCCGTGTCGATGGACTAAGTATTGCCACGGCTTGTATCTTCATCAAGAGATTTGCATCAGCTCTGCTGTACGCTGAGGCTTATACTGATTATCGGTTTTGTGATCAATCTGAAAACTCAAATTTGGCGCACCCCATTTCAGTGGAAGATTCTGTGGCGACAAATGTGGAAGCGGACTTTAATGCGTCAGAGTTCTTTCGGCTATACAAGGAAGGGTTATCGGCTATTGGCGACCGTGACGATTGGATCGCCGCGGATTGTCTCCTTTCAGAGTTTCGATTTCGAGAGTTGAAGGGTGTGATCGATGCTCCAAGTGTAGCTTTGGAAGAAGCTCCTTCGCTTGCAAGACTGCAGTCTCTGGATACCTTCACAAGCCTTGGGCGCCGTTCTGGTTTCTCCTCGATCAATCTCGTTACGTGCCTTGAATCGGCAGGACTCCCCTTTACGATGCAGTCCTTTATGTCTGGTATGGGGCGCTTAAAAGGGAACATGCCAAACGAATCTGAACGAGTGCAATTGAGAGAGAAATGGTTCGAAACGTGCCTCCATGACCTGAATTGGGACATTGAACTTCTCGAGAAAGAGCCGAGTGTGGTAGCAAAGGCAGTTGCTCGACTTGAAGGTGATTGCGTTCCTCCTGTTGCTAGTTTCGGCCTTTGGAAGCTTTCCATTCACGACTGCTTTCACGAGAGCGTTGCGAAAGCAGTAGCATCGTATATTAAAGGAGAACAAGCTCTAGCTCGAGGTTGGCTTGTTGATGCTAGAATGCAATTGGCGACAAAATTTAACATCTCAATCACCAAGGAAGCTCCTCTATCGAAGGCGTTTCATATTTTGGACAAAACATGTGCCCTGAGAGAGTTCGACGTCGCCATCAGCTGGGATGAAACCAATGAGGAGCCAATCCCTGCTGATCCGTACGAAGAACAGATTGACTCTAAAAGCTGTGTTCAGGGAGCAGATTTTCAGGACTCGCTACGTGAAATAATGCTGCGACTTGCTTATTCTAAAGCCCTCACAGAAGTCTCGCAAAGGAAGCTGGAGTCTAAGCTTTTTTCACACCTCTGGAGTGTTTGCAGACAAAATTGTGAATCTCAGAGACTCCACGTCGCAGACGTCGCCCTAAAGAGACTCTTCAAACTCCTTCAGTTTGTCCAGAGAGAGGGCCCCGGGACCTTGCCGCAAGTCGTGCCGCTCTGCAGGCTTCGCTTGCAAGAAGCAATTATTCTTGAGCGGAAAGGAGACTTTGCCGGAGCTATACGCCACGCCAAACAGACAGTTAAGTATCTGCAAAGGGAAAAATTGGACGACTCAGCGGGTGCATTACTTGCGGACTCGCTAATTCTTTGCGGCGGATGGATGGCAACCTACAAAGTAGAACCGGCAAGCTCTATTCTAGAGAGCTATTTAAAGCCCGGAACCAGCCTCGCAAAGAACGCTCTCAAGCGCGGTATGACTACGGAAACACAAAAACTTTTAACCCGTGCCTATCTTGCGCAAGCACAACTTGTGTCAAACCTTTTTGACACCACTTCGCTTCGCGTTAAAAGCTTAGAATGGCACAGAGCTGGAGTGACCTTAGGAGAACGTGAAACGGAGCTAAAAACGTGCGAAAGATTAATCGACGATGCCATAAAGTCTACCAAGCAGGATCAGAAAAGAGGGAATAAGAGACTTTCAAAGGAGGCCAGCAAAGTTTCGGATGACGCCAAAGATCTATTGTTATACCGCAACACTCTGGCGCGTGAGACGTCTATGGCAAGATTAGAGCGCAACAACGTTCAAGCTTCTATTGAAACGTATCGAAGTTTGACCTCGAAATGCATCGTTGCAGCCCTTCTGGTCGGAGCCCCCGACGAGGGGCAGATTGCCTCCCGTTTCATGTATCGATTGATACATTTATGGTTCTCTTGTGAGGATGAGGGAAGCTCAAATGGTTCGCTCGTGGAAATCATGGCTGAAGCTGTGACTCGACTTCCATCATTTCGGTTCGTACCGGCAACCAGCCAACTTTTGTCTCGTGTAGAAAAAAGAAACACAGGCTCTTTTCAAGAAACTTTGCACACGTTGATCCTCCGAATGTGCCACGATCATCCTTACAATTGCCTAGTACAGGTAGTTTCGTTGGCCAATGGAAAGACTATAGGTAGTGGTGTCAGCGGACGACAGGCAGAGGTATTCCTCGAAAATACGAGCGACACGAAGGTTGATGGCGCAAATGAGATTCTTGCATCCCTTAGAACAAGCGAGCGCAAACCTCTTGGGAGGTTGATGGAGGGTTACATCTCGCTCACTGATGCATACGTCCACTTGGCGATGTATCCAACGCATGACTTCCAGAAGGCCAAAAACAAAAAGTTTCCTTTTTCAGCAGTCAGCAAATCCCACGCCGAACGCCTGGACCAATGCCTAGGCGTGGGACGCCGCAAAGTGCCTCACCCACCTTGTGTCTTGACCAAACCACCGCCAATTCGTCCAGCAAGTGACTACACCGACGAAACGGGGCAGCTCATTGGGTCTGAGAGCGTCGTTGGTTTTGAGCAAGCCTTTTCTATCACCGAGAGCGGTCTGCATCGCCCCAAGATTGTCTACTGTCTTGGATCCAAAGGTGGTCGTTTTAAACAGCTGGTAAAGGGAGAGGACGAGATCCGACAGGATGCCGTAATGGAGCAAGTTTTTGGTTACGTCAACGAATTGTTGTCAAACGGGGATCTGTCAGACAGCCTAGATGAGATCCGGCGGACGACTGGAGCTGGCCATTTGCGTTTAGTGACTTACAATATTGTTCCTTTGAGTCCAGCAAGCGGGGTAAGTGATAAAGGACTACTTACAGGACGTGCATCATCAAACTCACTTCGTTTTCATTTCTGCAGGTTCTAGAATGGGTCGATCATACCATTCCATTCGGGGAGTTCATGATGGACAAGAAAGGTCACGTCGGTGCGCATTCTCGGTATTATCCTGGACAATGGAGCAGCCTTGTTTGCCGGGAGCAGCTGCGGAAAGCACCGAAAAAGGAAAAACTTCAAGCCTTTAATGCAATTTGCTTAAACCACTCGCCCGTCTTTCGATACTTTTTCGTGGAGAGGTTTGGGCACACGCCAGAATTATGGCACGAGGCTCGGATGCGCTACACGCGGTCCGTTGCTGTCAATAGTATTGTTGGGCACATTCTTGGGATCGGCGATCGCCACTGCAGCAACATTCTTATTCATGAGGGGACTGGGGAAGTCGTACACATCGATTTTGGTATAGTCTTCGAACAAGGAAAGGTACGTTCCTTTTGAACCCTAAGAGGATACCGCTCTTTTCTTCTTAATGGAGTCGTATCGCTCAAGGCATATTTTATTTCTTGACGATAGCTCCTGAACACGCCCGAGCTAGTGCCGTTCCGACTGACGCAAAATACAGTGGATGGGTTCGGCCCAGTGGGACTCGACGGTACCTTTACCAAATCCGCCCAACGGACTTTATCCGTTCTCCGAAAGAATTCAAACGCGCTCCTGACTATTCTGTCCGCGATTGTTTCGGATCCGCTGTACAAATGGAGCGTAAGTCCAGTCAAAGCACGGCTGCGGCAAGAGCAGCAACAGCATCAGGATGAGGAAGAACAAGGGGAGAACAAACGCACATCGATGACAACCACAACGAGTTCCACCAAAGTTTCACGTAGCCAAGGACAAGAAAACGAAGCCGCGTCACATGCCATTCGGAGGATACAAGAAAAACTCCAAGGCTACGAGGATGGCACATCGGGCGAGCAACAAAGCGTGGAAGGACAGGTTCAGCTCCTGATTAACTCCGCGAAGAACAAGGACAATTTGTGTCTCATGTTCTGTGGTTGGGCGCCGTGGGTGTAATTTCCACCAATAAATCTACATTACTTCTGTTTCGCGAGACTCTACGAGAGTCAAAAAACGGACAGTGAATTACTGTAATGAACTAAGTAGATGTTGCCAAAATGCTGTTAGCATAGCGTTTACCCAAGAAGGAGCTGTTATTTTCAGTCCAATTACACCCACATGAGCTCTTTTTTCTCTTGGGCACCGTAACTGACTTCGATCGCCTGCTCCTCGTCGGTGTGAAGGTTGGGATTGCCTTCTTTCGGAAAATCCTTCGCAAGTCGATGAAGACTTTGCGGAGTGCCCAAGGGCGTGCCCTGCCTTTGATTCAATTCTTCCGCTTGTTGAGCAATGTCCTCCAATGTCCCCGACGAGCGCGACCGACGATGGGACGCCAACAGGTGTGCCTTGGTTGTTTGGAGTACTGGCAGCACCATTTTGCGATTTTCGTGCCGAAGTCGTTTGCCGATATCGGCGGGTCGGGATCCTTGATGATTCCGTGAGAGTACGGCCTCGGGATCGGCTTGGACGAGCGCTTGGATCACCCGGACATCGGCTCCGGAAAAAAGCGCTGAGTGGAGCGCCACGTTGCCGAGTTCGTCGGTGACTTTGGCCGCCCCCTGATCGGCGGCCAACAAGGCCCAGATAATGTCGGGTGAGGCGTGCCAGGTACAGGCTACGTGGAGTGGTAGACTCCCACCAGGCATGGCGCGCGTGAGAACGGCGAGGGGATGGGCATGGATGAGGGCTTGTACAACGGCGACGGGGGGTTGGCGTTCGCAGGCGTAGTAGAGTGGGGTGACACCCGAGCAACTGAGGAATCCGCCACGGGTCATGACCGCCAATTCCGTCTCCACCTCGAGGGGATTCGTTTCGACCCGACGAATGACCGCGTCCCAGTCGTGCTGTCGAATAAGTTCGTCCAGTTTATGATCCATGGGCTTCTTTTTGGCCGCTTCTGGGGATAGCTTGCCCGCGGGCTTTTTGGAATGTTCCTGTTCGACTTGATCAACGAGTGGATTGTGTCCGTGAGCGAAATGACCTTGGCGTTGCTCTTCTAGTGACGTACTGTCGTTGGAGGGCAAGCTTTCGTCCACATCCACGACGTTACTGCCGGGTTGGCGTAGACGTCGCGTGCCCTGAATAATTTCGGCGGTCGCTCGTTGCCAGTAGGAGGGGTGCTTCCGTAGCGCCCTGACCATGGCGGCTTGATGTGGTCGACCGTTTTCTCCCGCCATGCACAATGCTTCTTCCAGTGGAGTTCGTTCCCAGCGATTGCGTCCAACGGTAGCGTCGGGGTATGCCTTGAGAAGGGTAACGACGACGTTGGGATGGGCGACGCCCCAGTGTGCGGTAAGGTGTAGGGGTAGGAATCCATCCTTGTTCCGGTGTCGTGCCGCGGAGGGGTAGGCCGTGACGAGGGTGGCAATGACGCGGGGCGTGGCCCGTCCGGCACAGGCCGTATGTAGCGGCAAACGCCCGCCTTCGGAATCGGTACGTATGGCTTTGGGGTAGGCGTCGAGCAGCGCGTTGAGTACTTGTACGGCCATTTCTTCCCGTTTGGAACTGATCAATAGATGTTTCTTGGTGGATACGGATACGTTGGGATCGACGTGTACCGTGTGATCGCGACGTATTTGCTTGTCGGCCATGTTTCCGGTGTATGTTTCTTCGGCGTGCACGGCGGAAAGGTTGGTGTCCGTGGTGGCGGAGGTGGCGTCGGACGCTATGCGCCGCGCAATCATGTTGGGGCGAGCGACGGGTGCCTTGGCAATGGCGGAGGGTGAGGTCGCGTTGCGACTGTGGTTGCTGTTGTTGTGGAGGGTATCGTCGTCGGCCCTAGGCGCACAGGAGGCAAAGCAGGCTAGATGTAGGGGCAAACAACCGTGTCGCGACTCTCGCTGTCCCGCTGCTTCCGGATAGAGTCGGAGGAGCATGAGAATGAATCGACAGACTTGTACGTAGGGATCTTCCGAAGCCTTGGACGCGACGGGACAAGAGCCAGCAGTCCTCAGTTTGAAGCACGAGTGGTGGAGAGCGAGTCGCTTGGTTCCGGAAGACGAAGATGCCTTGGTGGCGTAACTGGCAATGCTGGCGGACGAAGGCAACGGGGCGGGTTCGTCCGTGTTGTTTTTGGTACGGAGTGTAGCCCAAGTCTTGACTTCCCGTGGGTGTCGACGTACCCGATCGGACGCCTTTTCCCATTCTCCCAACTCCATGTACCAGAAGAGCGGGGGAAGCTCCCGCTTTTGGCGTTGTTCCGCGATGGAGTGAAGCATCGATATAGGGAAAGTAGGTGTGGGATATGAATCTGTAGGTAGGTATACAGGAATCCGGTCTGGAAGATCGACCCTTTTGGAACTTGGAAATGGACGCTGCCGAGCAGAATCGATCAGACAAACGTGTGCACGTATTCGATATCACCACTGACCCGCACTTCCGAATGTACCCGACTGGACCAGGAGGCACGCCACGGAAGGCGACTCGTACAGTCCTTTCGTTGCGATCAATCGGTACACTCAACACACAATCTACACAACCCGCACAGCAACACCAATACGGAACCAGTGAAAGGCAACCCGCAGCAAAGGGTCGTGCTTGATCTGGTTTTGTTCCCACAAACGAAAAACCCAGGAGGAGGCAACAACGACAACAACGTCTACGACAACGGCGACTCCAGCAAGAAACACGAGGGCTCGCTTTTGGTGCACGATGCACACGGATGTGTCAATGTGTCTCTCTCACGTGAATGTGTGTGTGTGTGCGAATGTGTGTACAGGTAGGGAAGGAGGCAGGGATGCCTCTCGCGAATTGACTTGTGAACGTAAAAACGCAGGGGGGTACCACACCGAAGATACTACCGGTCACGGGGATCGATCGACGCGCTTCGGATACCGGACTAACTGGAACAGAAACTGTACCCTGTCACGGGAACTGCCCCAGCAGTACGGGAACGCGTAGATAAAAAGGGTAGGGGCGGGACGGAGTGGTTTTTCCCGTACGGTCAGGGCCGTCCGGAACTGGACAGCCCCCGACAGAGTGTCTCCGCAATAGTCACGTATAGAAGATGCACATACAAATACTTAGACGTAGAGCCGTTCCAACGCCAACCAAGCGCTTTGGTACTCAACCAAACCACACCGAGTGCGTAGAGTTCTCTACTGGGAGCTCCCGTAGGATACGCTGTCGGCATCACGAGTCCCGTCCGGGCATGCATACAAGAATGAGGAATTCCGAATGGAACACGAACCACAGTCTTGCCGATTTCCAACGAAACTCATTGACACAACGATGGAATCTAGAATACAGAGTACAAAGGTATCTAAAATGGTGTTCGTCTGACCTTCCTTCCTCCCCCCCCAGCCATTCCACAGTTACCGTTTTACTAAAACGTACTATACCACGGTAGGAAAACGCTCCCTCGCGTGGGGAGACTCGCGGGGTTCGCGGTGTTGGAGCGACCGCGGCGACATCGTCCCCTCCCACGCCGTCGAGCACCTGGATTCCGTCCATCTCTCGCGTACACTTACAGTCACTTAGCTAGTTACACTCATCGTGTGATCGATTCGTTCGCTGTTCCGGTTGTTGCGTATCCTATCTATTCATTCCCCCAACCCAACCTGTGAGTGTCCAGTAGTGCACAGTGTGTAGTGTATAGTGCTATCATCCTCGTTGTTGTTTTTGTTGATTGGCGGCACGCCAAGCAGGAATGCTGCCGAGGCGGACAACTTACAGAGAGTGTCGAGGACTACCGAGTCCAATGCACAGGCGCAGCATCATCCTCTTGCCAACCAGGAACAACACTTGTAGAGGCTGCGGCATACGGTGGTACTCGGATCTACGGATCGATCCTTATTACTACCAACCGACATGCTGCTGGTAGATACTCGATTAACAACTGTCTTGACTCACACCATTGTTCCCTAATTGTTGCTTTTTGTTGTTTTCATTGTTGTCCACTGACAAACCATCGCAGTTCTGCAACAATCATGGCTCGCGTTCCCAAGGAATACGTAGAGTGCGATCAGAACGAAAAGGCTTACCAAAAGCAGGATGCCATTTTCATCGCCCGCAAACGCGCCATGGGCAATCAGCAACGCCAAAAACCCATGCGCTTCGTCAAGTCGGTCGGACTCGGCATCAAGACACCCGCCGCCGCCATTGAAGCGAGCTTTGTCGACAAAAAGTGCCCCTTCACCGGAAACGTTTCCATTCGCGGACGCATCCTCAAGGGTCTCGTCATTTCCACCAAAATGAAGCGCACCATCATTGTCCGACGGGACTACTTGCACTACATTACCAAGTACCGTCGTTTCGAAAAGCGTCACACCAACATTGCGGTCCACTGCTCTCCGGCATTCCCGGTCAAAGATGGTGATATTGTCACCATTGGACAGTGCCGCCCCTTGAGTAAAACGGTCCGCTTCAACGTGGTCGCACTCGAACCCCAGCGTGTCATTCAGGGAAAGAAATCCTTCCGCGTCTTTTAAACAAAACACACCATACCCCAAACTATTCACTCGCACTTTTATTACCTACTGCTAGTTCTTGTGGATGCTGTCTACAGAAAATAATTGAGTATTAAACCAAGGTGTGTTTGGTTTGATCTAGCCACGGTTGCTGTGAATAGAGTATTGGAACCCCTGTTGGAAACCGGAAAGACAACATTTCTACACGTATCCAACCAATATTGGTATATATCTTTATTCATTAGCTCTAAGGTTTTTGCAGGAAATGAACGACGGGTCCCGTCGGCCGCTCATTCTTGGAAAGGTTGTAGCGTTTCACAACGAAGCGACCCATACTTTTTACTTGTCCGTACGAGCTGTCGCCGACCGCAAAGCGCAAAGAAGCAAATGAATCGTGAGAACGGTCAGCAAAGGATGCGGATGATACTGTGTAAACGGCACACGCGTACGCGGTTGTTGGTCATTTCCTAACGACTTACCGAGTAGGGATCATATCGCAGATTTGCTTCCAACGCCCGGCTCCATACCGTTCCAGGCCTCGCAAAAATGCCCTTTTCTCAACAATGGTCCACTTTCCGGTTCGTTCCTCCGTCGTATTCGGGTCTAGTGTTGCCAGGGGCGAGATCGGTAATGGTGGTGTGGTCGAGCCTACGTGGTTTCCTTCAAAATGTAAAGGCTCCGGCGATCCCAAGTCTGCGGCAAGTGCATCGTGCAACAGGAATCCATCGCCCAAGTCGTGATGCGTGTCGTCCAAAAAGTCGAGACCTTGCATAACATCATTTTCATCTAAATCGTCGAATGATTCCCTCTTGAACATCATTTTGGAAGGGGTGCTGGAACTCTTGCGAATAGGCGAAGTGACCAGAGAGGAAAGGAAAGAGGAGGCAGCTGGTTTTGTGCGCGACGTGAGCGGCGACAGCTTTAAGGGGCCATCCGTAAGGGGAGATATAAGGCATTGCGCACTGGAGGCGTTCCTGGGAATGGGCAAACTCTTGGCCGACTTGGTCGCATGTTGCTGTGGATGTTGCGAGACTGAGTTCTGTAAGGTCCCAACTTGATTCGCAGCAATAGTAGGATTTTCCATCGAGATGGACGAAACATTCTTGGGAGCCTTTATTTTAGATGCTCTTGACGAGGTCGAGGTTTTTGTCACTTCCTCTTCCCTCGCTTGCAATAGATCATTGCAAGATTCCGACTTGCTGAATGTTGGTGGATTTTCGGAAGTCACGGTTTGGACATCCGTTTCCACATCCAAAGCCTTGCTTGGGATAGTCTCGGCTTCAGGTCGGCAAATCAACTCCCCATCCCACGATCTCACCAAAGTTTTGGCAAAGTCTAACGTTGGAATATTGGCCTCCAATGCTGCTACAAACCGCTGTCGCATTTGAAGACGCATTATTCTGTGTTCTTCAGGCTCCTCTTCCCCGCCATTCGTGTAGCGCAAACCCACTTGTTGAAATGCATGTTGTATGACATTACTAAAAGCCTGGTTGCAGACGGCTTCCAGAAGTTCAATCGCATATGGGTGAATCCTACTCGCCGGATTGTTCCCATTGACAATGCGGTAGACGTTCCGTCTAAACCTGCAACGAACTTTTAGAGAAATTTCGTCGGGACCTCTTTTTGTAGTAGTACTAGTAGGAGAGACAGGAAGATTGGTCGCTTCACCCTTACGTTGTACACGAGCCCTTTTCGTAGGCGGTGTGCGACCCGACACAATCTGTGATTGTTGTAGGGCCTGGTATACGCGAGCAGTGGCCTCATCGCGGGTCAGCACGGTACAAAGACGAACTTCTTGTTCTGTCGTATTGGGAAGAACATTCAGGAACCTCCCTTGACGTTCGTCGCAGACTGCGTCGACTACGCGAGAAGCCGTGCTCTGTAAGTTCGGCATATTGCGCAAGCTCTGGAGCAGATGGTGAAAGAAGACATTCCCGAGATGGTGGTTTTCGGGTTCAGACGATGAAAGCACAACGTCTTTGCTCGTGGGCTCAAAAGGAATGACAACAGCGGCTCCGGGACTGTTGGAGGAGGCCATGTTAAGAAACACGAGAAAGGAAAGTATCAGTGTACCCAGCCTTTTTATGGTCTGACAAGGTTTTCATCGGAATAAACGGATACCGATCCCGGAGCGAGTGGGTACGAGGTTCCAATATAAACAGTGGACTTCCACGATGTGTCCGAGCTCTGCTTCTCGCTTGGAAGCGGATTTTGAAGAGCATAGCAGGCTCGTTCAAACAACGTTTCAAATTATTACATATAGATTAAAAACGAGTACGACAGAATACCGATACAGAACGACATCCTTTGCTACATTTTTTGAGATATTAATTTCAATCACTTTTATCAAAATGTTTGGTGCTAGCAACTTCGTCGAACAGACTGAACGGGAACCCATCCCGTACGACAACGAATGAAAATGTCTGTCGAAGGGTATTTTTGTTTCCGCCCTCTCTGGAGAGATGTTCAGACCGAGTTCAAAGAGGAGTCAAGGTATACAGCAAAACTCCCTCTTTGGAGCGAAATATCCTGTAGCATATTAGTCCCAATCGATATGCCGAGGAACAACCAACTGCAGCAGGAACGTTGCCAGCGGCATCAAGGACTCTCCTCCGACGGTGAAGACCGCGAGGGCACCGATGCGTTCAATTCCCCAGCTGCTGCCTTCCAGCACTGGTCTTCCCAATTGCGGCGTCGATCTCCTCTTCTTTCCACTGACAAAATGTTCTCGACGGAAGAAAACGGCGACAGCGACGGAGAGAATCGCGACAGAAGTACGAAGAAAACTTCGATGGATGAAAGTTCTGGTTCCAATGGAATCGTGGCTGCGCGCAAAGTGGACTTTTCACCTCGCCTACACTCTCACCGGAGCTCAACAAATAAATCGGCGTCTTTTCCCAGCAAAAAAGACTTGAACGTTTTCAGTGTTTCGAGAAAAGACCCGGCTATGACTTGTTCGGGCCCGAATCATCCTAAGTCTAGTCCAATTTCTTCGAAGATGACAGACAATTCACCAGCGCGTCGGCGTCGAGCCGTACATGGGCTTCGTCCACCTTCAACGCCCCACACTCCTCGATCCCCACAGCCATCTCGTCCCACATCCGTACTTCAATCATGGACGACACACCAACCAGACCCTGACTTTTGGCCCGCTAACGAAAGCATGGACGTCTTGTTAGCCACGGCATCCGTCGATTCCTCTGGCATCCATAAAGCTCAATCCCAGGATCTACCGCTCCATAGCGCCATTACACAAGCAACGTGCATTCACGAGCTGTGGAACGCGACTGTGCGTGACATAGTTACGGTAGATTCGGCTGCCTCTCAGAACGATGAAGGTCAAACTCCTATCCATTTGTTTGCGGAAAATGCAGCTCTCGCTGATCAACTGATTCTTTATCACAACCCGACAGCCGCCCAAACACCACCGGATGCGGATGATATGCTGCATGTCACTCGGTCAGGATTGGATAGTGACGCTCCACAATCCGACGATCCGACGACTTCTCTGGCGGCGGTAGAGAGGCAGCTCGTTCATTTTGGCTTACATTTACTGCACGCGTATCCAGCTGCCATGATGACTCCTGATGGGGACGGTTTCATCCCCTTCGAGCGCACACGTAAGTAATATTGAAACCAAAGCTATTGCGGCAAAGTCTGAACTCTTTAGCTAACACAAGTTTGATGCGATCCGATTGAAAAATGAAACCCTTCAAGTCTCTGAATGGATCGATCAAGTTCATCGAGAGCCAACTTGCAATCCTCGTAAGCCACAGCGCAATCAGTTCCAGTCAGCGACTGACTTGCTTCCAACACAAATAACTTCTTTCCTCGCATCTAGTACCACGCGCTGGGCATCGCAGCCGAAAAAGTCATTGGACCTCTCTTACAAAATTCGGGACGAAACGTCGTCGGACGGATCCTTGGACGTAGAAAGCGGAGTAACAACTAAGGTGCTTCCCAAACTCGCGACTGGAAGCAAGACACAAGAGAAGACGTTGCATAATCGATCTCGGCAGTTCCCGGATAAAGTGCAGTTGACTGCGCAAGCTCAATTTGCCTTTTTGATGCTGTCTTCCTTTCTCGATCATTTGGATCGCCGTCTCGAAGAAACTACCTTTCTCAAGACCCGTCGCTCCAGCCTGGCTACTTCAACACGTCCTTTAACCGGAACTCCTTCTGCTCTCCCCGACGTGGGCGCTTTAGGGGCTGAAGATTCCTTCCATGAAGCAATGGACGAACTCCGTCACATGACTGTCGCCGATATTCGATCCGAGATCGTGCGAAGCATTGCATCTATACCCGATCTGGTCAAGACACTCCTCATCATGGAAAACGATACCCAGCGTGCGTTTTGTTTCTCAACCACACTAATGCACCATGTGCTTGCGTCCAAGTACTCTGTTGGTCCATGGCTACCGGCTATGCTGCAGCATAGTGAGGAGCGAATCTCGGATTTGGCAGTCGGCTATCTAAAGCTAGTCTCGGAACGGGATATCGAGGATGGCATTCCACGAATGCAATGGGGAACTAGTGTCCGCGCGTTTCGAAACTCTGGTGGAAAAGTTGAAAGGCACGGAAAGATGGATCTACACGATGAAGTCAGTCGCCTCGAAGACTTTGTCCCATCGCTTCTATCTCTAGGGGAGCGCCAAATGGAAGAAGCTGCAACAACCAAGCTCGTTCGGAAGGTTATGGATTGCATCATCTCTCGTCCGTTCGCCGTAACTGTTGTTTTCTGCGACGCCCTGTTTCTCGCCATCCTACTTGTTGGGTTTCGTGGAGCCGTCAATTCTCTCTTGCTAGGCGGCGTCTCGAGTACCGTCACCCGACACCTATATTTGGCCAACGCTGGCATCTTCTACTTCGTTGTTAGGGAGCTGGGAAAAGTTGTTAGCCTGTGTATGATCACACGCCGCGCACGAGTCTATTTCCAAAGTTTTTGGAATTTGGCGGACTTGCTGTCAACGGTCTTGGCTTTGACAAGTACTATTGCGATGCGTGCTGCGTTAGGACCTACTGAAACAAATATGGCAGGCGATACCAACCTGCGCAATTTGCTGGCGATCACCACAGGCTTTTTGTGGCTTCGCGTATTAAATTACTTGAAAGGCATCAACATGCAGCTTGCGACATTTGTTTTGGCGATTCTTCAGGTAAGTTCAAAGTGTTGGCAAGGGACCTCCAATCTTGCGCGCTTCTATGCATAGACTGACTAAAACTAAACTGTTTTTTAAATTCAGATTACGCGAGACATTTTGTGGTTCTGCGTGATCCTGTTGACGCTCATCGTTTCCTTCGCGCAAATGTTCTTCACGCTCTTGGCCCCGGATACGTGTGTGGCTGGAGACATCCTGAGCAATAAGAAGGAATGTACTCAGTCTGAGTACTACCTCAAAGTCTACGCCATCCTACTGGGCGACTTCGGAACGTTTGAGCGTGAAAGCTTTACTTCTATGTTTTCGGTGTTTCTGGTTGTGTTTTACTCCTTCATGGTGGTGCTGATTCTGCTCAATATTCTCATCGCTGTTGCATCGGATAGCTACGAAAAATGTTTAATCCGATCCCAGAGCTTGTTTGGACGTGCCCGGGTCATGATGATTGCAGAGCTTGTTTCATTTCAGAATTTATTGCGCAAGAATCCACATGTACTGTTGGACTCGTCGTCAACGGGTCCGACCGCGCCTATCTATAGGACCTGGTTATCTGGCAATTCATGGGCAAACGGGTGGAGTCGAGGATCCATGACGTTTTTCCTCTTATCGTCAACTGTCGTGCTCGTTTGGGGTATCGCAGAGACTGCTGGATACGCAACAGGGAACCGTAATGTAAACGTGTGGATGAGCATATCGTCCATCGCGATCAACGTCGCTCTATTTGTCGGCATTGTTATCTTTCTTTCAACCGGTGGTACTGAGATTGGCCCAACACAGCTTGAAGGCTACCTTCAATTTGTCATGCTACGGCTTCTTGGGTCGACCAAAGACACTACAAATACGGTGACTGGCTCTGACCACGATGGTTGGCAGGGCCGGCTCGTGTACATCAAGACAGAGATTAAACGCCTTTCGGACGAAGCCAAATCTGAGACAGCTGCATCAACTAAATCTCTAGTAAACCTCATTGGCACTACGGAGGGACGGCTTCAAGATGAACTGTCTCGCGTAGAAATCGGCTTAAACGAGCTGAAACAACTTCTGCAGCCAGGGCAATTGCCATCCTATCAACCGAACGAAAAGAAGACAACAATTGCTAATATTCACAACACCATGAAAGACCTCGTCGAAACCCTGCATCGGATGGAGACTGCGGAAGAAGTGAAGGGAGGACAAAGTTGATCCGTACCGAATTTAATCACGAAGTATAACTAACATTGAGTTTTTCAATGACAAATAGTTTACTTGCTTGACCAGACGCGTGGGCATTACTACCGGAGACCAATTGTCAGTGGCCAGAAATGCAGCGTACGCTGACTGAACACAGATCGAGTTGATTGCTTCTACTCTGGATAATTTATGGAACAATCTTGGTGTTGTCTCGATTGTCTTTGGTTTCCGTACCCTACAATGTTCAAATACTTTGGAGGAATGTAAAAAAAGGCGTGCACCTGTTTTGACAGAAACATTCATATTAGGCGTCTCGATTTCCGGGTTGTTCTCCTTTCTGACCGCAAAGTTAATGTTTTCTGGCTCATGTTAGCTTCGACTTTCTCGCCGCTCTTGCAAATGCACTCGAGATAGAATATTTGGTATTTCTTATATAAAACAACTTGTGAAGGACAGCAAAGAAACTTACAAGTCAACTGCCAGTAAGAGCACGAGCTCACCAACGATTGAGTCTATCTTGGGTGCTGAATCCGTGGATCGTCTCATCACTTGAACATTCTGAGGAGAGAATGACAGAAAGACTACAAGTCCAGGAAGACGCCTGGAAGAATCCTGTAATAGTAGAAGCGACAGACTTGAACCGCCCAAAGTCCCCAGTGCCTGGAGTCACAAGTGAACCATTCGCCCCGCAGACGTCGGAGCGTATGGATTCTGCTGGCGAAGTAGAATCTCCCACACCTGCTAACCGATCCACCGATTTTCGAAGGGCCACGGCGACAATTAATCCTCTCCCGGAACCGCCCAACTTCTTGGCACCTTGTACTGGCTTGGATGCATCCTTGGACGCGAACTTACTCACTGAAAGTGGCAACGAAACGTCCAACATTTTACCGGAAGAATACGTACCACATGCACTCACATTCGCGATGGAGCACCGCATCTTTCTAAAGGCTGCCCTTGATTTGGTGGCTGAACGCGATCGACGCGCTCCGGAAGTAGGCATGAATGATCCGTTCGTGCTCAAATTGGGCCCGCTCAAAAAGGCTTCACATCTAATGAATGGGGTATGGAAAGTAAAATACGTGGAAATTCGACGTGGAATGTTCAGCTATTATGAAAATGCCTCGTCTAAGGACACAACTGGAATGGGAGATTTGCTACGGAAAAACATTCCTTTGGAAGTCAGCCTTTGCTGCTGTAGAGCAGTCAAGTTGCATCAGAAGGCCTTGAACTTGACACCGAATGGAGCTATTTTCGAAATGACCTTTAGTGGTACGAGGCGCTTGTGGATGGCTAACTCACGAGCAGAGCGACAAGCTTGGATGCAAACCATCAACGCTGCCATGGTGGGCGGCTCACTGACCCGGAGTGACTCAGTCACCAACCACAGCGGTGCTCTACGCGGTGTCAGTCCCCGATCCCCCTTCAAGAATGATCTGCGACTGTACTTGAGAATGCAGCATCTGCTGCGGACTGCAAAATCGCAGTCGGAGTATACACCCCACTTGCAGGAATTAAGCGCGCATCCTCTCACAGTTCCGGTCCGATGGATTGCTAAACAACAACAGGCAGCTTTGCGAAACGCGACTGGAGAAGAAGTTGCATTTAGAGAAGAAGCGGTGAATCTGTCTGTGGAACAATTATGGAGAGATTTACAACGCGACTCGGTATTGATCAATGGGGAGCTTTTCATGGGTGCAAGCGGACACGGTCCTGAGAAAATGATGGGTGCTCTGACGCGAGAGCTGCTCACTGTTTCTGACGAGGGTCGCGGCGAATTAAACGAATCACAAGCGGTGGCGTATGCTCGTGATATTCTCCTTTCAGGAAACCGTACGCGCAGTGGAGGCGATTCGTACTTTTGCGCAAACAGTTTGTGTAGAAATTGCGAGTTAGCTGTGGTTGTTCCGAGTGCCGCTATTGCGGAGCCTGTGTCAATTACAGTATCTCGCGACGGAACCGATGTCCCAGAGAGCCGCATATACAGCAGTGTACACGACAAGAGTGGATGGATCAAAACTCGGAGCAAGATGCAACGCACTTGGCGAAAGCTTTTCTTTGTCTTGTCGGAGGGAACACTTAGCTATTACGAACGCGCGCACCCGCAACCCCATCGTCTTCGCGGCCAATTGGTCTTGACGGATGGGTGCATATCGATTTCACGAAAGCAAACGAAACAGGACGACAAGCCTACAAATCAGTTTGTCATGTCTGTCACTTCAAAAGAAGGCTCAGTTCGCATTTTGCTGTTCGAATCTGAAGATCGATTGCTTGACTGGACGTATTCCTTAGAGTTCACTGCTAAGGCGCGAGCTTCGGAAGAGATAGGAAAGAAAGGACGTCGTCGGTCTAGTCACGATATAGCCGATGGCAAGGCCGATAGCATTGAAACTGCTAAATCGGCTACAAAAGGCCACTTCGATGCCTTAGGCATCGATGCATCTTTTGTGATAGACCGCCTAGCGTTGCATGAGAAAAAGATGGCTTACACAACACTGATTTCCATTCAAGCCTCTACGGAGTACAAAATTTGCACCATAGATCCACAAGGCGATGATCAACTGGATGTATGGGCGACACTTTATACGCAGTTTCTGCAGAACTTTAGAGTTGCTGGCGGACCAAACAGCAGAATCATGCGGGGTGAAGAAGTCGTTCGCATTTCGATCGCTGCAGGGATTGACACGTCGCACGAAGTGCAGGAAGTACCATCCGGCAACCCAGTGTTGATTACGACTGCAAACACGCCCTCGTCTCCGCGACGTTCGCGGAAAGGGCGTACATACTTTCGAAGTTTTGCTAGCAACGGCGATGAAACCGAGGAGGTACCAAAGGACTCGTAGACAGCTACGCGGTTTAGCAAACAAATGCACTGTACAGAGAACGTAGTCGTTTATTTACTAGTTTATGCGAGAATTCAAGTATTTAGGCTTCAATCAAATTCCTTTTTGGAATCGTACAAGACCAGAAAAGCCGTTGCCCCCAAAACATTGATGAAGGCGTTCAGCCCGAACACAAAGGTCCAATCTTGCTGCGTCCAATCCAGCACTTGACCTGTGAAGTACACCCCAAAAGTTCCGACCAATACCGCTGGTAAACTCGTTACACTGTACAACAGACCGGCCCATTTGGGACCTGCTTTTTCTTGATTGCCAGCTTCAAAGCCTGCGGCGTTGAAAGATGACAAACCGACCGATACAGTCAGAAAGGCTTGGGCGATGGTAGGGTCTTCAGGAATATGAAGCGCTAGGACACCGAGCGCTAATGCTGGACCGTACAGTCCAATGCTTTGAAAAACTTTGCGAATCAGGCTTAAGCGTTCTTCGGAAGGCTCCATCTTGCGAATAATGGCGTCGGCGACGTTACCGGCGAGAAGGCCGCCGATAATGGCTGCGATGCTGGGTAAAATGGACAAGAAGGCAGAATCCCGTACCCCAATCTCGTACTGTTCGGAATAAAATGTAGGTGTCCAGGCCAACGAGTTGTAGAGGCTCCAGTTCTTGGAACAGTGCGCGAGTAGCATTGCCCAGACGCCAGGGCTTTCAAAGAATCCGCGAAAGGGAGCGTCCCGAAAGACTTGCGTGGACTCCTGAAACCTTTCTGTAATGGTCTTTTCTGTGAGGGATGCGGTTGACTTGGCATCCGTCGAAGCAAGCGAGGGCAATGGGAGAGACCCCATTTGATCCGTAGGTAAGTCGGATTGCTTGGAGGATGGTGCATCCTGCGCAAATAGCAGCCACGGAATAAGGGCGATCAAACCTACACCACCGTAGGTGTAGAATAAGCCGCGCCAACCACCCGTAAGATCAACGACCGCCGGTGACAGTAGATACGCCAACACCGTGCCAGTCTGGAATCCGGAAAACATGGTAGCCAGGGCCACACTTTTTTCTTCCGGATCCGTCCAGGTCGACAATAGTCGCTGCATGGTAGGTAAAACTACGCTTTCGGCAGCTCCCACCATGGCACGAACCAGCAAGATGGGCAGCAAACTCTCCATTCCCGTGCTCCAAGGCGTCGCAATTGTGGCTAGACTCCAAACTGTAATTCCGCATGCCATAATCGTACGGGGCGACGCGTTTGCGACAATGAGTCCGGCGGGAAGAATCATGAGCCCATAGCCGATACTGAAAAAGCTCGAAATGGAACCTTTGAAAGTGTCCGTATAACCAAATTCGGCTGACATGGGGATAATTGCAACGGACATGGCGACCCGATCAAGTGCAGAGAGGACGGCAATAACCCAGAGTAGGGTGAGCATACTGAGCTTGGCACGTCCCGGGGTGCCCACCACTCGTAGCGGTTCAAAAGGAGTGGATTCTTCTCCAGTACTGGTAGCGAGGCTGGAAGTACTCGTGTTCGCCGTCCCGTCATCCTCTAAAAACGTCTTTTTGGCGATTCCACTCGGGGAATCGTCCGTATTTAGCGTCATGTAGAGAGTGGTGGGCATTCTGGTGATTGATGAGTAAGAAGACTCCAAAAGACTGTGTCGTTGAACATGAATGCTGTTACGGAACGTGTTTTGGGACAGTGGAATGATCGACGTCGTCGAGGTCGGCCTCAATAGCAGCGACGAGCTTTTTCTGTACCTCACTATCGAGCTTTCCTTTCGTGCTGTCGGCAGCAAAGCAAATCCCTGGGCGACTCCAACTCTTTGGATTGTTCCCCTTTTTCCGTACCAACCACCACCGCGAGATAAGTAGTCATTGTAAAGTGACGAGACATCTAGCACGAAGAATACGACGAGCCAAAATCCTCCACGAGTGAAAAGAGGGCGATGTGGTTTACTGGTAGTGCTCCGTTGAGCAGTCCGAGATCTCGAGGACGGACACAGGTCCGTATCGTCGGACAGAATATTTAGTTTCATTCTCACGACTCACGATTGACGACGAACACCGACCTACGGAAGCAAGTGCGTCTCGGTTTGGGAAAGGGGTTCCGCCCAATTTAAGCAATTCTCACGTGGGATTCTAAAAAGTCGGGCGGTGTCTCAAAAGTTTTTCTAGATAGAACCACACCCTTTCATCACTGTGTTCGACCCTTTGCCAAGACGAAATGAATACTTGCGCGGTCGCCTTTTTGTCTGGGGGTGCATGTGTTCGGTAGTATCTGCTACATCGCCATCGAAAAGAAGATCGATGATTTTGGTGTGCTCCGAATCGACCTTTAACACGCACGAAGTTTGCCCGACGAAATACGAATCAAAAGGTCGCGCCACGAAATGGAAGAACGGTTCCCTATAGATAGGAAAGCGGACAGGCGAATTGGCTCGGATCCTTCACTGTCATATGAATGACAAAGTCACCAGCAATCCCATCAACTCTCTTCAGAGGACCGTTGAGAGTGAGCGTGCATCGCGTGACGGTGCACTTAACATTTCGTGAGAAATATCGAATGCTCAGCCCACTTCCGTTCAATACGACATGAAATACAAGGCTGTAATCAACCTTCTATGATTTTTGAGCAGCCTTTCAACCATCGCTGACGTGCAATTACACGTTGACTCATCGTCTTTTTGTAGGATTGATTGTTAGTGGTACAAGAGAACAATACTCCATTATTACACTTTTAAGCGGCAAAATCCAACAATCCGCCTTATTCTCATTCTTTCATACATATATGATTTGACTATACATATGCTTTGTCTCACATAATTCTCCACATTCAAAGGAAAACAGCAAATTTTGCTCTCCAAACCATACTCGCATACTCGCCGCTAACATGCCATGTTTGGCAGGTGCTTATTAGAACCAATGCGATGAACAAAAACGGCTTTAGAAATTCCAAGCAGTTTTCTGGGCCTAATACAACATCTTTTAGGGAATAGCATTGCGGTGCCATTAGTAATTTTTTTGGACTAAACATGTAGACCATCTCATAAGAAATAAGCGTTCACAATTACATTTTTGTTGTAACCAGCCCCTTCTCCGGAGGTTAACTTCGTCAACATGAATCTCCTTTTCAAGTTATGCATCATCGCTTTGCCATTCAGCTCGGCGACTTCTGTCAGGCGTGCCAAATCAAGCAAGCAAGGAAAGAGCCCACGTAAGCCGGCCACCTACTTCTCCGTCCTCAGTGCGGCGCAAGAACCCAACGGCTGCGAATCGACAGCTCTCGGAAACGCTGTGGCGACGTTCTTCGAGGACCAGCTCTGCGTCGCTGTCAGCTATTCGGGCCTCTCCGGCCCCGAGCTCTTTAGCCACATTCACGGCCCCGCTCCGATTGGCGAAGAGAATGCCGTTCTGTTTACCCTTTCCACGGGTACCATCAAGAATGACTGCTTTACGCTCGATCATGCGCTGGAGCGCCAGTTGAAGAAGGGTCTCTTGTACTTTCACGTGCATTCGGAGCAGTGCCCCGGCGGCGAGATTCGTGGGCAGATATTTGCCAATGTGATTTAGATATTTCGAGATAGATGTTTTTGCTGTGCCGTGAGGCATCCACCATCACTCTGCTGGACGCAGATGGGGACTCAAAAGTTAGGATTGTTTTGTTGGTTGCTGTCGGAAATAAAGAAAGAGATAACCATGAAAGTGAAAAGAAAAACAGAACTATTAAAGTATAGGCCGACAAAGTTGCCATGATTTTTTTGCACTATAACCTTGACTGTCACAGATAACTTATGTTAAAAGTGGACATCCTATTGACTGTGTGGTATATTCCTGTTTATTTTATATTTCCGAGCAATGCGATTCACAGTAACACAAATACCACCTTGCAGTCACTGTCAATTGGTAGACCCCAGAGCACGATCTTCGCAGGGTTGATTGTACACAGACATGGTATTTCGGTTTCGAATTCGGAGTACAATTTATTTCATTCTGCTTGACGTCAACCATGCAAAATTCCCTATGCAAACTTCATAGAGTACCCAAATGTACAGGTCCATTCATCCAACAGCAATTTATGCATACCGTACCGACACTTTTGGTTCCACCGCGAGTCAAAATTGTCGAAGTTGGGCCCCGAGACGGCTTACAGAACGAACCCGTCAGCGTCTCCACGGAGGACAAAATTAAACTCGTACAAAAGCTGGCTCAGGCGGGCTGTCGCTACATCGAAGCTGGAAGTTTCGTCTCACCAAAATGGGTTCCCAGCATGGCGAATTCATTTCAAACAATGACTAAGTTAAGAGAATGGAAAGAGAAGCAAGGGCCAGAATACGAGCCACTGGTCTTGTCTTGTCTCGTGCCTAATCTCGCAGGCCTTCACCAAGCGATTCAGGTAAAGGCTGGAGAGATTGCCGTATTTGGATCTGCGAGTGAGACTTTTTCCAACAAGGTGCGTCTTCCAAGAATTGATATCAAAGTGCGTGCTGCGTGTCCTTGGTTGGGTCTCATCTGATACGATTTTACCTTGTCGCCTAGAACATAAACTGCAGTATTGACGAGTCACTGGAGCGCTTCGCGCTGGTCGTTGCCGAGGCCAACACCGCTAGAATTCCCGTGCGAGCCTACTTGTCCTGTGTCATTGGTTGTCCTTACCAAGGAAGGATCCCACCATTAGCCGTAGCCCAGATGGCGGAAAAATTATTAGCTTTGGGCTGTCACGAATTGTCGTTGGGTGATACGATTGGGGTCGGGACACCCACAACCACAATCGCGCTGTTGAAGGAACTGCAACACGTCCTGGGGAACGACGTAGACAAACTAGCCGTTCATTTTCACGACACACATGGTCAAGCTTTGGCTAACATTTTGGTATCCTTGGAAAGTGGGATCGCGACGGTCGATGCTTCCGTTGCGGGGCTTGGAGGTTGTCCGTATGCCCCTGGAGCGTCGGGCAACGTGGCGACCGAAGATGTTGTCTACATGCTGAATGGTTTGGGTGTTGAGACGGGGATTGATCTTGACAAGCTTGTAGAGGCTGGTGACTTCATTTGCGAGGTTTTGGACCGCCCTTCCAGATCTAGGGCAGGGACAGCCATTTCTGCCATACAGAAGCGGAAAGCACCGTAGGGGCTTTTCCAAAGTACAAAAGGCGGTACATTTAAAACTTTACATGCTCATTTATGTACATTCTTTAATCTCTTTCGTCAAAAATGACACTGCCATCAGCAGCGTAAATGGCTACACCTGGTGGCGCCCCGATGCATTCCCTGTCCACAGCTGTAACGTCTTCGGCTGAAAACCGGCACATGACGGCCGTTGCTGGACTGTGGAGAGTAATGGTAGGATACAGGTCTTCCGCGGATGGAACCAGTAGCGACAGAATCTGGCTATTTGAAGCTTTGTTAGAGTCGTATCCTATTGCCTCATCTTCCTCGGAATCAAAGCTCGGAGTCATGACTGCTGCTGCGCCCAAACCTGCAACCGGGGAAACTGAAGGGATCACCAGTACACCATTCACATTCAGAATAATCCTTGCAGTAACCATGACACCATCCCAGGTTTCCAAGGCGGAATCTTCATCCAAAAACGCGAGACATCCTACGGTAGTACCTTCTCCGTAAGCGCTTTGCCGCGGATCAATCGGTGTGCACCATTGTCCTGCTGCCAAGATTTGTCCCGTTGAACAGAGACCAGCAGAGCCTTGCCAGGCGCCCACAAGGGTATTCGGCGGCATTTCGGCGGTCGCCAAACCAATCGACAGCGTCACCATACTCGAAGAAGGCGGTGTGGTCCCAGTAACAGGCCGGGGCAATACGGTTATTTCCGAGTACACGAAGCTATTGCGCAATATCGCCACTGCACTCCGAACATTGCAATACAACATGGACCCGACTTTGGTCGCCACGTGCTTTCCACACGTCAGTTCAATCCCGTGCGTATCCTGATCGTCAAAGACGGCAAGCTTCTTGCCGCCGCTGAGCAATTCTGCCATGCCGCGAGTGCGTTCGTCGGAGCTCTCTAGGCCATCGTAAACACGAAGTTTGTCCCTGGCGTTGAAAATGGCATCATCCACGCGGCGACACCATTGTGCCATGACCGTTTGTCTAGAGTGTGGTGTGGATGGGAAAGATTGGGGAGTGCACAGGAACGAACTGCTGCTGCTATCCTCCAAGTCGTCCAAGGAGGGTGATTCTAAGGGCCGAGATATTCCCAGTCGAACGCTGTCGTCGAAACTAACCGAGCGAGTCCGCAAGTCAAATGCGTCAAAATTCAGCGATTGTTCACCGTCGTTGGCTTCCAGAGCGATTCCCTGACTAGGGGCTTCCACGGTCGCCACGAAGGGGCGCAAGGAAACATTATAGTGCATTGACCGCTGGACGCGAGACTTGGCGTGTTGTGTCAAACCACCAGTATCGTCCGATGTTTCGGTGTAGTCGACAAGCCGAGCGGCTGCGTTGATGGCGCTGAGCTTCTCAAGCGTTTTTTGGTTGAGCGCGGTAGCCTGTTTGGGAGCACGTTTGCGCGAAAAGAGACCGCCAGTGTGCTCACCACCACCGGTGCGCAACGAAGCGTTGGATACGGAAGTGTGTCCAGCTAAATTGGCCGCTGAAAGTCGATGCAAAGCCAGACTACTAGCGGACCCGACACCAGTTGCAACACTTTGTATGCCTCCCACCAGCGCTTCACTGGTCTTGCCCATGGCGTTGAATTGTAACGAAATGATGGTTTCCAAAAGCTGCAATGGATTGAAGTTGGTGACCCCGTGCCAAAGGCCTTGCACTAGACGACCTAGAGCCGACACAATATGGTTCAAGACTGCAACGGAAAGTTTGACCGTTGCGAAAGTTGAGTCAAGTGCTGTGTCACCGATGGCGTCGACAACGTCAATCAGTACGGACAATGGCACGTTGTGAAAGAGCAAGTCGATTGCATCGTTCACGAGTTTCAATCGATTGGGAGCGTGCTGAAGTTCGACGATACAACCAGTTGGTTCCACGAATGTTTCGGGATCAACACGATGTTTTTGCAGCTCTTGCCATTTTTCTGCTTGTGTTGTTCGTATCTCCTGAGCTTTTTCGTAGGCTTCCCAGCAATAGTTGCGCAGGGGTAGCGGATGGGCGAAAATGGCGTGTGAAAGTTTGTCTTGAGCCCATCTTCGACGCCGTTCCTGCAACACGTTTTGAAAGACTTCGCTTCTAGACTCGTCCGTATCGTATTCCATGACGGGAGTAGCACCGGGGGACAAAGCCATGAGCGCGGGTGTCAAGGGTGTCGCAATACTCCAGGAGCAAAGTTCATTGTCATCGATGTCGTGGTCGAGCTCCACACCTACCGCCCAGGAATCGGCAGGGGTTGGAACGTCCAACGAGTCCCAAGTTGGATAGGAGAAAGTTGGGGCGTTTGTCGTCAGCGAAGCTACATCAGACAGTGTCAAGAAGCTTGCAATGTTACGGACAATCAAGGACGCCGCCGCGATCCCGTCATCTTCAGGCTGCAACGCCCCCACCGGTGCCGGAGTTGGAGCATATCTTCCACCGCCCGATACTCCCGCGAGGAGATCCGCGGTTGCGGGAGTTGTACGGGAGCGTCTCATGGCATTCCAATACGAAGGACCTGTGGGTAACGATTATAGAATTCGCGATGGAACAGCGATCGAGATCAGTATACCGGTCTGTCTGTGTGCACAACGAGTCCGATTGCGTTCGGAAATGCCGACGCAGACAGACAGTATACACTGGTAGTTAGAAATTTGATTCACAGTGACAATATCACGTTCGCCGGAAAATGGATGTCAGCCAGGTCGGCATTCCATTTTACTGTTAATAGCGGTATTACATTTGTTTACATTAGGCTATATGGATCGATAGATAATGACCTCGGTTGAAAAGCATATGCTAGGAAATGAAAGTTGTCACAGGAAAGCATCGCTACACGAATATCCGGCTTGTCTGCAAAGGATTAGGAACAAAACCTTTCAAAAGCCGGGGAGGACATTGTCTAGATGATACCAATTTCCTCGACAAAGGACGACCTCAAGAGGGATATACTGCTTATTCATTCAAGGTCATCGACGTTGGAAGATTTTTCTTGGGGAAGGTTCCAAAGGTGTCTCTCACAATACTACCTAGCAAACGTCGTTTTAGACGTCCGAGGATTTTATTGTGATTGTACGTTCCAAAGTTCCTACTAATGCAAATGCCATTTGTTATCATAACTCATAATTCCCTGGCTATAACTAAAACTCAAGTAAAAAGGGCTTTCATATCGTGTACCGTCAACATTTTCAAAGAGCCAGCATCTCGGCCCACGGTACCGTCGAACACCAACCTTTTCTTTTCCTGCAGTTGCAACACGCGCTCTTCCACAGTGCCCTCCGCAATGAATCGCACAGCGCGAATTGGACGGTACTGTCCGAGACGATGAGTACGATCAATTGCCTGCATTTCTGCAGCTGGATTCCACCAATTATCTAACAGATACACTTCCGAAGCGACGGTCAAGTTCAGTGCAACACCGCCAGCCTTCAGCGACATGAGTAAAACTCGGACGCTCGGATCTTCTCGGAATGCTTGAAGGGTAGCATCGCGAGACTTGACGTCCATTCCACCGTGCAATATTCGAACCCCGAGACCTAAGTCAGCTAAGCAGGGATCGGAATGGATGCGCCAGCGAGTGAGGTCCAGCATGTTGACGAACTGGGAGAACACGAGGGCTTTGCTACCTGGCCGACCCTTGCGCATAGCAACGAGCTCTTGGACCAAGACCTCAATCTTCGACGATGTGGCGAACTCGGCTAGATTGATCCGTCGTAAAATAGAACCCGAAGGAACATGCTGCAGCTCTTTCAACGACGGAATTGATGAACAATCGACACTTTTCTGCGACTCTCTGACACCATACGCGAGCGTACCGTCATCCACTGGTGCTTCAGTACTCGCCTGGTTGAGGTCGATGGAAAAGGGGGATTGGCAGGAAGGGCACGGGGTGCTCCCACCACCGGCGCCGGTGAGGTATTCAACCACACACTCACGGCAAAAGCCAGAACCGCAACAAGAGCTGACGACACGCTCCGTTGGAGATTCATGACAGATATCACAGTCCACCGATCCGTTCGCGACTGGAGCTCCCTGCTCCAATCGCCGCTTCTCGGTATTCTTTTTAGAGTGAACAATCATGTACGGATGATCGACCGCTTGGCGCATTTTTGTCAAAAGATCGAAGATGTGCGCATAATTGTTCAGCAAGGTTCCTTCATCAACGTAGTCATTAAAGGAAGCCTTAGTGTTCATGTAGAGAGCATCGTAAAAATCTTGCTCGACTGGATGTAGACGAATGGGTCGAATCGTCACCAGTCGTGGCGGCAAATTCATATCTTCTGCCCGAGTTTCTTTCGTTCTACGTAGCAAGGATTTGTCGAGAACTTCGTTCTTCAATTTGAACATAGCTCGACGTCCGTCACCGCTGTACCCATCTCGCTGAATAGGATTCAGGACGTACCGGTTAAAATGTGCGTAATGTGAAAAGGCGTGGTGACTACAGTCCTGGCACTTGCCGTCTTTGATGCGGTAATGAATTGATTTGCAATCGCATCCTTTCGCTTTGCAGAAGTAATGCGCCATGGGATCGATTCGGAGAAAGCGAATCAACGAGTACAATTCTCCAACACGGTTCTGGAGTGGCGTTCCCGACAGACACCAACGATGAATAGCCGACAGTGAGAACGCAGAAGCGGCAGTTTGACTCGATCGTGATTTAATAAAATGGGCCTCGTCAAGGATAATTCGCCACCAACAGAAGCTGTGGAGCACACTAAAGCGCGAACCCACCATGGCTTCCTTCATCAACTCATTCATATCGATATCATTAATGGGATCGCTTGCTTTCCCTTCGGAATCTGATTCAGACGACCCCTCATTATCGAATTTCTTCTTGCCTTTCTTGCCCAACGTTTTCTTTTTCCCGGTCTTTTGCTTTTTGACATTGTCCATCGCTTTGCGTTGCTTTTCGCAAGCGCGATCCAGCGCACTCTCATGAGACGATTCTCGTTGGCTCACTGTCCGTTTCTTGGCGACGGATTTAAGTTTCGCAGCGGTCACTGGCGGAATATCTTCATCGGATGAGTCGCTGTCTCCCCCCTCGCTAACAAAGCCGAAGCTGCTTTCATCGTTGTCGTTACGCCCCTCCCGACCCCATTCCTTGAGCGTCTTGGACATGCGTTTCGAAGCTTTTGAAGCTGCTGATCGCGATGGACGGCCTGATTGCGGCGGAGTTGCCAGAAACGGTTCGTCCAACGAAAGTTCACTGTCGGATTCGTAGTCTCCCGAACTCTTTACCCGAATTGTTCGTCTCGTCGCCTGCTTGGTTTTTGCCACACTCTTGGTGGACAAATGCTTCTTTGTTGGGGTCAGAGGCTTTTTAACCTTATCTTTCTTGCCCCTTGCACCACCAATACCACGATTGGTATTACCCCGACCACTACCGTTCTCGTCCCGATCACGGGCACGATGTTGACGTGCTTGCGCTTCGGTACGCTCAGCGCCATCTCCACAAAAGTACTTGAGATGAACTCGCAGCTTGTCGACTTTGAACTTGCCCCCACAATTGGGACAGCTGATTTTATTGGGCGACATCATTTTGCGAAAATCCTGTTCCAAAACCTGGTACGTGGTGAGCACAACATCGTATTTTTGCATCAGTTCGGGTGGCATATCCGTAGCCCGATTTGGACCATGATATATGCCCACCGACAGGGTATCTAGCTCGGTAAACTTTTCGATCTCGGTTTTCCACTGATGCAGGGCAATGACGGGACAGACCACGAGGGTGCCGGCGCGAGCCGCGGCATACTTGTGGGGACGCATCTTGGGCGGAACGTTGCACATGTCCATTTCGTGCTTCCAATCCGAGACTGCTCGGTTCCAAAGTGTCTCTTCCAACTGCCGTTCGGTGACATCGGGAAGTGAGGGCGGATGTTTAGCTCCGGGACGACTGTGCTGTAGTTTTGGACGATTGTCCAGCACGGTAGCGATTGTTTGCACTGTTTTCCCCTAGATAGAAAGGAATAAAAAGGTCAGGTTAGGCAAAAGACGTTTGGTGGACCCGAACGACGCACAGCAGGTACAGCGCAATAAAGTTTTCCGTGGCACGGCAACCTGCACACCAGGCGTACCATTCCCATTTCGTCGGCTAGGATCCCTCCGCGAATCTCTGGTTTTTGCGTTTCTTGGTGATACATCCACGATGCGCCTTCGACTTGAAAGGGCAACAAGGCTGCCGTCAATCCTTTTGGTAGTTTGCGCATGTCTCCTTGAAAGGCAACGGGGACGAGTTCGTCGGGTTCGAGGGCTTGATTTTCTTGATCTTGCTCCTGTCGTGCCGCGTCGATCCGGAGCGCCAGCACTTGCCGGTCCGCGGGTTCGAGAGTACGGGAGCCACCAATTTGGGTCACGTCCACAATATCGTCAGCAAAGGTGGCACAGGCCACGTGCCGGTAGACCCGAAAGCCGGGTTTTCCGCGAAAGAGGGGTACGTGGGATACCCGGAGCGCGTGTTTTTCAATGATTTCGTCGCAGCGTCGACATGTGGCTCGAGAGGAAGGGGCGTAATCGACGTGAAACGGTCGGTCTTCTTCTTCTTCTTCTTCTTCTTCGTCATCATCGTCACTGCTGTTTGCGTGTACCATCAGCGGAAGTGCCTCGACTTTGGGTGCAGTCTTGCGTTTGGGAACGGCCTTGGGCTTTGGAGTGGTCTTTTTGCCTTTGGATGTATTTTTCTGGGCCGATGCCTTGGAAGTGTGGGAGGGTTTGACCACGACGGATGACGCTGTCTCTAAAAGGTCAGCAAAGTACGGAGACACCGCATTTGCGGCAACGGGTATAGTTGATAGAGTTGTTGATGACGTCGGAGTCAGCGGGGTGGAGCTTTGTGTGCGAGGCTTGGCGACTCGTTTGGTAGAGTTGTTGGAAGACCCCGTAGGGACGGGGAGTCGCTTGCGTTTAGGTCGAGGTTTCTGTTCGTCGGCAGGCGATACATTCACATTCACGTTGACGTTGACATTGTTCTTCCGCTTGCCTTTGACGTTCAGGTCTTCTTCTTTCTCTTGTTCCTTGTCGGGCGGATTCGGATTGTTAGGAGTCACGACGGCGCGTAATGGGACGGCAGCGGAGGCTGTAACGGTGCGTGTCGAACGGCGGGGCCGCACCGCTGCCGTCCTCGACGCTTCGTCGGCGTCACTACAGGATCCCGATTTTGCCATGAAACGATTACTGGGCACCGTTGGAATCGTGAGTGAATGGGAATGTGTAGGCGTAGTGCGTGTGTATGTGAATGTGAATGTGAATACAGGATCGTATTGGTGGATGTTGGGACTGTGGAACTGTCGACTCGGTTGTTTGGACTAACCGTAACTATAGGTGTATCTATATCGCCGATACGCTGTGCTAATGGGAAAAGAAAAAGGGTTGGATGGTGGGATCCAGCGAATTTCGTGTTGGCGGCAGGTTTTCGAACCTACGTTACTGTTAGTGTTCCACTCACGGGAGGTGCTTGCTTGACCATTGGATGGCACGGGGAGAGATGCGAGCAGAACTCCGGAAGTGCCATAAAATACCCTGCCCTAATCATTACCTGGGTTACTTATAGTAACCCCGCCATGTGCGTGGCGAACGCATCGATGCCAAACCATCCCGTTAGTAGGTAACCTAATGTATTGCTAGCTAGGTAGAAGATACTGTGAATGCCGTTCGGGACATGGTCTGAGACTTTCTCATTTATACTTGACTGAACAAGAGACATCTTTACCACAACAATAAGGATTCTCGTTTGTCCCGGAATAATTATATTCGGTACAGTTTTGAAAAGGGAATTTTTGTGGCTCACACTTATATTCACGGTCAAATGCGACCTACTAACAGGAATGGAAGGGAAACGGAATGCGACAAGTGCCGTTGGAGTCGTCGCCGTCGTCGCCGCACCCGGTCATTCACACACAGTCCAGGAAAGCAACATACCATCACCGCACCAAGCCCAAACGACCAACGGTCGAAAGACACAACGAAGTGAACGCAACAGTCTACCGGTGCAGTGTTGCTGTCAATAAACCAGAGACACAAGACCCCGCTTTCACGTCTAGAGCAAACGACCACCGCCAGTACCGCCAGCAACACCAGCCAGTATCACAGTACACAAAGCAGCACGACACCAGCACAACACTAGTGTCAATCACCTGCCCCACATCTATCACTGTCAACACAGTAGACGTGCGTATTCACAGTCATCATCATGCCACTCGACGTAGCGTCCGGCAACGCGGACTCGAGCCAGTCGTCTCCCCGTAATCACCAAGCCGGTGTCCAGATCGATTTCGAAAGTTTGCGCTTGCGGGCCTCCTCGCTCGCCTCGCGCTGGAGTCGACGGATTACCGTAGATACCTTACGTCCGCTGCCCGTCTTTCTCGGCATGGAACCCAACTTTTGTCTCGCCGCCGGAGCCTTCACCCCACCCGTACAGAAAGTCTCCAAAACGGCACCCGAAAAAGTGCAGTCACGCCTTTCCCTCAATCTAGCCTACTTTATTACCAACTACGCCGTCGTCAGTTTGACCGTCGCGCTCATTGTTGCCTTGATGCATCCCGGAATGGTCTTCTTTCTCGCACTCGTATGGGGATTGTGGACGCTACACGCCTACCTGATTCGACACGAAATCGTCGTTGCCGGAATAGCACTACACACTCTCCTCACTGTCCAACACCGATTCTACGCGTTGTTCGTTCTCACCACCGTTGTGGTACTCTGGAAATGTCTCCGACCAGTATTACTCTTTCTCGCCATTACGGGCGTCTTGATACTCACGCACGCCCTGCTCCGGGATCCCAAACACATTGAAGCCTCCACCGCCAATACCTTCACGCACGGACACGCCAGCCACCGTGCGGGGACGCCGGACGCTACCGACGAAGATTACGACGATGGAGCCCGTAGCGGCGGCTCCAGCAGTAGTTCCGAAGTATTGGTGGAACGACCCTCCGCAAACGCCGCGCGGACCGGAGACGTTATTTAATAGTCGCATCAATGTCAATAGCACCGTCCGTGTCCGCCACCAACGCCTTTGCCTCCTACACCTACTTATCAACAGTAAAGACGTGTATATGCCTGCCTGCCTACCTATCTATACCTACACACGACAAATTTTTTGTAGTGAAGTGCTTTTACCAACAAACCTATTGCGTCTTCCCCCGTAGATAGAAGGACGGCGTCGTGCCAGCGTGGACAATCCTGGTTGCGTTCTCGACTTAATCACTCTTGATTCGCGAGTAAATGTAACGTACAAAGACCATGCTAAACTGGAAACCGGCCGCTCCCAACATCAAAAAGAAGGCCAGGCTCACAATCGACATGTATCCAAAGTAGAATGATCCCTGCAACACTCCATTCATCCCACTTCGTTGAAAGTAAAAATAAAATGAGTAAAGGAAGATGAAAACTCCCGTCATACCGCCATTCACGTAAGTAGTCCACCACCATCGGTAATCTTCACGTGCCAACTGAAAGTACAAGAGCGCCACCGTGATGAACGAGGTCACAATTACCAGCAACACAAATGCCAAAAAGAGAATACCGAACAGCGTGTAAATCTGGTGTCCCCACATTGACGCAAATATGTAGTGCAGCTCAATGTAAATGGCGGAAAACGGCAAGAAACCCGCAATGACGACCTGGAAAGGACGGCCACGGTAAAAGGGAACCTCGGTGGGGATTTCGCGGGCCACCTTGGTGGTTCGGGTCGGTGCATCAAAGTCGGCACTCGCGTAGTTCTTGGCCATGATACCTCCAAACACGGTCAACGGGAAGGAGACAAAGACGTAGAGAGCGACGACCGTCAAAATGGCGGTGAATGGCAAGGCACTCGTCGAGCCGTGCGCCAAGGCCAGCGAATTCACCCACAGAAAGACGGTCACAACGGGCGCAGGGAAGAGCGCAGCTTGCAACAGAATACAACGGACCCAGTTCTTGCCGTTCATTTGACGGTACAATCTAACCGCCGTGTATCCACCGACGAAAGAGGTGAGGCAGTAGAGCACAACCACTCCGGCAAGAATGGAACCGCGCCGGGTAGTGGAGATAATGTTCAATAGCGCCAACGTCAAATGAAATAACGTCAAGATCATTAGCTGATTTCCGGTACCTACCGCGGCGCAAAAGATGTCCGAGTGCTGAGGGAATCGAAAGACGTCTCCGTGAATCAGCTTCCATCCGGACTGTGCGACATCGGAGAGCCAAGACCGAGTGTCAGAGACGGGTCTAAGAAAGGCAAGCTTCTTCCATGGACGGTTCTGCCGTTATGCCCTCGTTTACGTACCTCTTCTTCCTCGAGTGTTTCGTCGTCCAATTCCATGTAGCGGGAGAAATCGTTCTTCAAGACCCGCAAGAGGATAATGGTCAAAAAGGCCGTGAGTAACAGGACTAGGACAATCGAATTGATGATGGAAAGCCAGTGAATCTCAAAGTTGGGGGGAACAAATCTCGATTCAGCGTAGCGGGACAAACGGTCCTTCCACGCGAGTTCGGGTTCCTCGAACCATTCCACCGAGTACGAGAAGGCTACTTCGATCGGTTCGGAAGTATCCGAAATATCGACACGACGCTCCACCTACACCAAAAAAAGGAATGCGTGAGGAGAATTTTGAGCGTGCGCAGCGTTCGCTTGCCTGTCCAATAAGCATACAACTTACATCCGTGGTGACCTTGGTGCTAACAATCTGGTCTCCGTTGAAACCGAGAACAAAGTGCAAATGCGGAAACAGAAACGTCTTGGTCCCATCGACTTCTCCCATTACCAAATCTTCATCCGTGGCATCACCGATGTATCCCCACATGGGGAGATCTTCAATGAAGAATTCAAAAAAGTAATCCTTATGGATGGCGTCCTTGAACTTTTCCAAGTCTTTCGTTTTCAACTCCGTTTTGCACAACAAACGCCAGTCGACCGAATCCTGAAAGGTAATTTCGTAGGGCGACGTTTCCCGGCGATCACCGACAATGTGCTCGCCCAGTCGATGCTTGATACGCTGGGCTCCCTTGCGACTTTCGGTTTCTCGACGAGACGAGGCAACAACGTTCTCCATCTCGGCGACTTCCTGTTCTTCCGCAGCGGTGGCGTGCTGGAAACAAAAGGGCAAGGAATAGTAACGGTACGTTTCGGTAGGGTTGTTGAAAGGTCTGGACACACGGACAAGAAGAAGAAGGTTAAGAGACTCTTCATGCCAAGCAACGCAAGCAATACGCTGCCAAGTGAACGTTTGGAACAAAGAGAGAATCAATTCTCCCCCATCGGCTCGGAACGTACCCGACTTTGTTGACTACCAAATGAACATCATCGTGTTCTTTGTAGTGTTTTCCGGCCTTTACACGTTTTACTTTTGCTCCGTCTCCTAGAGACAGACAACAAAGAAGCCAAACAACGCTGAGAATCGATTTCGTCATGGTCTTTAACAAAGTTTGTTTCTACCGGTGGGTGCGAGAGACCCTTCCTTCCCCCAGGCGATAAGTGTATGGATGTGTATGTATACGGGCGTCCTCTGTCGATTAGGTACGAGCAGCGAGTCGTTGGCTGTCTACCGTAGCGCTGTGGACGTGGGCGCTCCCGCGGTGTGTTCGGAGCGCTCGTGAATAACGGATCGCAATGACAAATGACTTTGGGGAACAGGCACACTACGAAATCCACGGAAACTGAATCACATAAACAAATTGTGTCGAATTTTTGTCGTATCACAAACACGAATACCTACTCGCATCAATTCCTAAATCATTTCCGGGTGTCTGTTCCCCCGGGTTCTCCGTGTTGCCGACAATGAGGCTGACAATAAGGGATCTCATCAACCTCAGTAAGTGATCCCATCAACCTGACCTAACTGTGATTTTAACAATGGTGTAGCCGTAGCCCAGTAGCTACTTCGGCACCTTGGACCAGACCTTCCTACACCATACATAGGCTAGCTATGAGTGACAACCTTAGAATCTTGTAAACTTTGGTGCACCATTCCCACCTCGCTCTAGGCTACCATCACTCTTTCTAGACTAGCAAGCTGCGGCTGTATATCGTCACATTGTATACATTCAAAATACCGTTTCCAAGACACACCGCGTTTCGGGTGGCCATTGCTTGCTATTTTGCAACTAGCTTCCTCCAATTTGCATCCGGCCGTCGGCATCAAATCCGGGCATGAGCATATCGTCGTCGCCGTTGGCGTTGGACCAAGGAGCAATGTCACCCATGCGCTCGGCTTCAATTTCCATGCGTTCCAGATCAAAGATGGACGTTGTCTGGTCCTTCCACATGCGGTCCTGTTGTTCCCGCAAAGTCATGCCTTTACCGTAAATCCGAGTCGCCACAACTTCCGCTTCCCCCGCAATCTTTTTAATGCGCGTGGCTAAATCCCCACGATCGTCGTCGTAGCCCAGGTTGCCAAAATTGAGTAAAACGGCCTTGCAAGCATTAATAAAGTCCGGTGGCGGAACGTCCGGCATGGGTTGCTCCTCGTCCGGGGCTTCTCCGTCGACCGCCTTTTGCGCATTCTCGGCCGTGCCGGGGACAATCAGGACATTCTTGGGCGTAAATGCTTCCTCCAGAATCTTTTCTCGCTCATTTGGGTCGTCTTCATGTAACAGTTTACGAATCAAACGTATTTCTTTGCTGCTACTCTGTTTGTCTTTTTCGTCCGTGGCCCGTTTTTTGAGTCGTTTCATTAAATTGGCCGCGTCAGTCGCACCGGCATCGCGCGCTTGTGTTTCGTTGGCCTCCAGCAACAGCAAAAAGGGTTCGTCCACTTTCCCTTCCCGTGCCAATCGCACAATAGCGCCTTCCATTTTCATGGGATCGCCCAAAGTCAAGACGGATTTGAGTGTTTCCGTGGCCGTGGCGATACGAATTTGCTGTTCCACCGCGAGCGCTTCCAACAAGTCCTTGGCGTCGTCGTCCCCGTTGTTGACGCGTTCCGCCAAAACTTTGACGAACTGCGCATCGAACTGATCGTAGTAACTAAAGACGACCGAGCGGGAGGTATCGCCCGCCCTGTACGGCGGCAAGACCTTTTTCAAAAGCCCTTCGTAGCTCAAACGAATTTCGGGCGTAATTTCCGTCTCGTAAAAGCTCTGTTTGACCTGTTGGCGGTCCATTTCTTCTTCGGTGGTTTGTGTTTCAATGGCGCGAGCCTTGCGTAGGACATCTGCGTTGGACATGGATCGTCCGGCATCGGCATCGGCTTCCGCGTCGGCGATACGCTGTTGCTCGACGGTGGCGGCTTCGGCGGCCTGACGTTGTTCGGCCAACTTGCTGACTTCGACGCGGGTTTGTATGTCAATGATAATGTCGTATAGATCTCGGAGTCCGATGCGCTCTTCGGGATCTCTGGACTTTTCAATTTTCTGGTCGAGCCACTGAATAAAGGGCGGATCACAGGCGAGGTCGTACTTGTTCATAATGTCGACGCGCGGGTCGTTGGTGGAAAAGACGAGATCCGCGAGGAACATTTCGTAGGCGTCGGACAAGTTGACGTCGTCTCCCTGATCGTCGTTGGTGCTGATGAGATTGTACGAGTCCGAGTTGATTTCGTCGAGGAGACCGTACAAGCGTGTGGACAACACGACGGTGCTGGCGGGGTAACGGAAGGCGTGCTTGCCCGACGTCGCCGCGGATGGGGCAGGCAGCACCGAAAAGGCGCGAGCGCTTTCGAACGTTAACAAGAGATTAAGAGCACCAGAGAATTTCATCCTGTGTTGTTGTATAGGATTGTTGTTGAAGACGACGACGAGCGAGGATGTTGTCAAGCAGTTTAAAATAGTATACTACGCAGGGGTAGAATCAAAGGTACGGCAAGTATAGAAAGAGAAAGAGAGAGAGAGAGAGAGAGAGAGCGGGTAGTGTGCCGTCGACAATAGGGTATGGAACGGATTCGTCGTGTTGATTGATTTCCTTGGGTCCGTTCCGAAGGTGGTTCCGCAGATTTGGAAGTTTCTGTGGTGTGGTGTGTTGGGACAGAGTGATGGGAAGTGTGTGTCGGTGACGACGAGGACGAAGGGGTGACAACTGCTGTCTGTGTCGACCGGGTAACTGGAGGAGACTCCCGACATCGTCCGGCCTTGGTACGAATACCAGTATTTGTAGGGCGTGCGTCAGTGAACCTACTGCTACAACTACCACCAGTACTACGACTACTATTACTGGTAGAGACTTACGGATGGAGTCCAGATATACCAGTCACCACCGTACGTCAAGGATCGCAGTATTTGCCCGACTTTTCTCGTCTGATGCGAAGGACTCCGGATTCCTCCACAAACAGCGATCTAGCTACTCTACGAGCTAGTAGAGCTAGAGCTCTCGCTACAGAGCCCTTTGTGGGAAACGAGACGGATCGTGACGATACCAACGACAAACCTGACTCTTTTCTCTCGCCAACTACTACATTCTTGTCGATTCCCAACAATGGACAACGTCAACTCACAGTCAGAGCAATGGGCTTCTATTACGGAATCATAACAATCAGTCAAACCACCACGGCCTGTGATGATTCGGTACGGAGTTTTCCTATTTGGCGTAATCGTCCTGTCGGTGGTGCAAAGGGCATCCTGGACGACGAACGCCTTGGTGCCCGTTATCCGCGTCTCATCCCTCCCTACCGGTAGTCGCTCACGCAGAACGACTGCTCGACCCGCAGAGAGCGACACGTCTAGAGAACATGCTGAATCGAAGACCAAGTCCAAGACTCCTCCTCCTCACGGCAGCAGTAGTAGCGACATTTACACCCCGCAGAGGGCGGGTGAGAAGTATCAGCAACAAGCACGCGAGCTATTGGCCAAAGCTCAAGCCTTGCGCGATCAATTACCCATCACATCTACATCCAGAACGGAATCGCGTGCCCAATCCAACACTTCCAATCTGTCGTTGGAAACCACAACGCAAGCAACGATTGTCTCACAATCGAAATGGAACGTTGCACGACCCGAAGACGATTCCGAGACCGACGAACGCGACAACTATCGTTTGTATCTGGACCTCGGACGCGAAGACGGTACCTGGATGGATCCACGTTGGGGTGCCAGCGGTCGTCGCATCGAAGGGTCCCTGGATATACAATTCCGTCGAAATAGTCACGCGTGTCCTGAACTAGCCAAGCACATGGTGAACGATAATCTCGCGTCACCTGCCTCGGCCTCCGTCGTACGCTCTTTGGCCACGGCTCCGGCCATGCGACTCCGTCAGGGCTTTGACGCAGCTGCGTGTCACGGAGGGGCCTACCGGCTGGATGGATTAGGGGAAAAGATGCAAACTCTGCGATTCTTGGTGCTCCTCGATGGAGTCGGCGTAGACGACAACCGCTACGGCGATGTGTCCATTCCATCCGGATGTCTCTACTTTTCGTTACCCGTCTTTGGTCCCACCGCCAACTCCCGCCTGTTCAACAACAATAACAACCACAACAACAATAACAACCCGACGGCACCACTCCGGCTTTCTGCCAAGGAAGGGATCGTGTCCGTCCGACAAATTGGCTGGCATACCGGTTGGCGACGCAGAGAGAGTCGGATCGTCGGGACCTTTCGGGCGGTTCCGTTGGTACAGGCGAGGAAACGGGACGGCTTTTGATACCGTGGTTGCGCTGCGATCCTTGTGGCCGTACTTTCTAGAGTAATAGAGGAGTCCTTGTGGCCGTACTTTCTAGAGTAATAGAGGAGTTGACATGGTACTAGTTGCACATGTACACGTACGTACAGATCCACGTACACATCCACAGATAGGCATACATACTCGTCGCTACTACGGTGTTTTTATTGGAGCATGGCTTGCAAAAGACTTTCGAGCCGTTCCGATCGCTTCGTATGCGGATCACAGTGTTCCCAAAGCAACCAACCCATGGGAACGTGACAGCGATCGTCTCCTCTCGCCTTGGGTGGTGGTTCCGAGGCCGCCGACGCAGGGTGGGACCGTCGGTGCGATTGGAAGGCCGTAGGTGTGACACGGGTATCGCGTTTGTGTTGATCTCGTTCCAAGGTTACGACGGCGGGTTCCCGGCCCGTATCGACCGCTGCAACACGGACCGGAAGGATGTGGGCTGATGCGTTGTCGACGTTACCGTTCCCATTGGCGGTGACGCCCAGTGGCCCCTCGGGAGATTCGATAGAGTCCACTTTTGTTGCGTTCGAAGTGATAGTAGTGCTGGCGGTCGAGCCCGGTGGTGACGGACGAGTCAAAGGAGTGGATGTCACGTTTTGATAGTGTCGTAGAAAGTAGTACGCAGTACTGACTACCAGAGTTATGGCGAGCAGCAACGCGACGGTCATTTGGCGCCGTCGTGCACGGGAGCGAAGCTTGGCGGAAGTTGTGGCGACGCGTCGATCGACCACGGCGGGCCGCTTGGTGGGAGTATTGTGGTTGCGGTTGCTGGTGCTGTTGTTCATGTTGTTGCGACTGTAATCCTTGAGCGGTACGTAATCGTCGTCATTGTTGTTGCAGTAATCGACGCGTTCCCAGAGTACTCCGCCGGCGTCGACTTGTTTGACGCGTGGCGGAACGGATACGGGTGTGTGTGGGGAGGAGGGTAATCCTTCGTGAGGGTTTGCTGTTTTGGCCGTGTGACTATAATCTTGGAGAGGAACAAAGTCGTCGTCCTCTTCGCGGGGAGGATCGAATGGTTCCCACTGAATGTCGTTGCTGTGTTGGTGGTTGCTGCTGTCATTTTTGTGGTGAGGGTCGCTGGCAGACGGCGACTCCACCGGGGATACGGTGCGATCCGTCTGGGCCGGGGAAGGCTTCTCGTACGAGGGTGAGACGGGGGCCTGAGCATCACTGGCACCCAAGGCTTGGAGGGCTTGTTGCATTTTTCGTGCGGCACGAACGGCGGCGTCAATGTCGGGATGGGATTCGCGCGAGGGTGTCGAGGGATCGATCGACGTTGTTGAGGAGAGTACGGAGGAGTGCCCATCGTCGTTGTCGTGGTCATGGTCGTTCTCGCTACCGTTGGGGTACGAAAGCGCACTGTCTTCCTCGTCGTTGTCGTTGTCTTCATTGTCTTGGTACGCTTGTGGAGTGACGTCTCGCAGAAGCATACCGAGGTCTTGACTCGAAGCCAGAGATGTCAGGGAAACCACGTCGCTGCGGGAATCCTGCTCGTCGTCGTATCGTCGCGTTTGGTTGCGGGATGCAACGGCAGCAGCAGAGGACAAGGAGAGTCCATTGCGGGGAGGCCTACTGTTATCGTTGTTGGTGGTGGTGGTGTTGCTGTTGTTACTATTCGTATGCCGGGTGCTGGGGGAAGAGGCGGATCGCATCTGATTCGCCAAACGCTCCGCTTCCAAGAGCATGCGTTCGAGTTCCTCTTCCGCCGACGATTCGTCTTCTGGAATAGCTGACATGGTTCCCAAGGTCCGAATCTCGTATAGGGGAGGACACTGTTCGGAGAGGAGGTATGGGAAAGGGACGTTTCCGATTGCAAAAGTCCGAGGTCAATCAGTGACACGCCCCGAAAGATGACTCCCTCGGCTGTGCTCGCTGGCTGGACCGGTGCGGGTGCGGGTGCGGCGAGGCACGCAGCACAAATACCTTTAGGGAAAACCCCCGTTCGGTGACTGCTTCCGTCGGACGGGAACACTTAGACTCGTGAAGTCTCGGATCGAACCGGATGTGCGCGCACCGCGCGCTCCGCAATCGAAGTGACTGTCGATCAGGCGTTGTGTTCGAAAAGTTTAGATATGATCGGGACAAACGGAATCTTGAATCGAAAGGGTATCTTTCGTGAGCGTCCGTCGTGCGTTTGTCAACCGTTGCTCGTTGAGACCATAACCATAACCCGGAGTAGCTAGAACCAGACTCACTGTCAGCGTCACTCCCATCCCACCACCGTAACGGTAAATTCCCTCTCTCTCGACCGACCGACCAAACGACCAGCTCTACCATTCCAGTTCGTCCCATGCCTGTATCGCATCCCCGACCATCCCGTACCGGCAACTCACTGTCACTTTCACCGTCCCAACCATCAATCAACGAACCAACCAACTCCTGACGTACCTTTCTCGTCACCATGAACCGTGCGGCTGCTTCTCCCGCCTCCACCAACACTACCTCCACCACCACCACCACCACCACTACCAACAACAACACTGAAACGGTGGCTCCACTCACCGCTCCCGTATCGGTCGTGGTGACTTACCAAATTCCGGTGGCTTCCAACGATTCCTCCTCCCATCGACTGGATCCAGCCGCTACCCACGTACCGAACGACCGCTACTCCTCCACGTTTCGATTCGACGACACCAGTGTCGATGATACCCACGACACGCGGTTAGGCTTGCCCTTGGGGACGGTTCCCATCAAACCACCGGCAGGATCCTACGCCTACAGTGGCATGCACGATCAAGGACCGCTACCGGAACCCCGACAAGGGGGCAGCCTCGCCGTTTTGATTGCCGGTGTCCAGCAGGCGAAAGCCAACAATGACGCATTCTTGACCCGCGTCATACGGGAAGAACAGCAATCGTCCCAAAATCCCACAATCAAGAAACCGCGGACCGACAGCTGACGCGGCAATCCACAGCGCCGGTGCGCTCGCATTCGCCGGCCTCGGGTCCTTTGGCGTTCGTTCGAATGGAACGACTGGTAGAGGCCAACCAACCAATCTCGAAGGTTACGGTCGTCCCCCGTTCGGCACTCGTATGCGGCAACGCAAAAGCGAGTGATTCTAGACTTGGTGCGACAGTTTCATCTGGAAGTCTACTGTTTTGTGTTTTGGATCCTGCGCGTATGCACGAGTGACGCTGTTCTCACATGGACGTTGCCGGTTGAAATGATGCCAAAACCAGGCTAACACAGTGAAAAGCATATGTTAAATGGAAGGCGACCATCCACCGTTTTGCCCGCACTTCCCAGTCTTACAAACAACTGTAACGGTACTATACACTAACAACCTACTGTAAACAAGTTCTACGCTGAACTGTATCTACTTCTAGCTAGCGTTGGCTTTCGCGTTAGCCTTTCAGGTCTAGCGAGGTAACCTTCGATCTTTTGGTAACACAAGGGGTAGGGTCTCGGGGAGACCGGAGGACTTTGGGAACAGAACGCAAACACATTGGGACTCCAGCCGCTATTTGTGTGTCCACCACGGCGACTGCCATTGGGACTCATATAGAGGCAGGCTCAGGCCAAGATTGACAGTGAATACTGGGATGAGTAGGAGAAGTTCTCGTGCACAAAGTAGGCATCTCGTTCCCCATTCTCCATCCGATACCGATACTTTCGCCCATAAAAGACCGGCCATCATGCCCAGAGGCAACGGCACCACCACCCATAGTGTTCGGGAAAAGGATAAACTTTTGACGCCCGTCATTTGGTGCATTCTCGTAACGGAAACGGGCGAGCGCTTCGCGTACTTTGGCTTTCGGGCAATTCTGGTGCTGTATTTCGTCTCTCTGGAATATTCCGAATCTCAAGCGATTGCCTTTTTCGCGTATACTACCTGTTTGGCTTATTTGTCACCAATTGCTGGCGCGCTATTGGCCGACGGACACTTGGGACGTTACCAAACAATCCTGTGGTTCGGCCTCGTTTACGTGATTGGCTTGTCCATTCTGACCTTCGCAGCAGCGGCATCCGAAGATGTAGATCTCGCGTATCGCCGAACGTTAACCTTCGTGGGTCTCTTTCTGGTGTGCCTAGGAACAGGAGGCATCAAACCGTGTGTGTCGGCTTTTGGTGCCGATCAAATTTCCATGCGGCCGGAGAATCACGACGGTGATGACACATTGGAGCGTTCTGTTAATAACGCCGGACCTGTCGCAATGACAAGTACCAAGTTGTATCGGGATAATCACAAAGCGATCACGTTGGCCGATACCGGACAAGGACCCAGTGAAAGGGATGGTCTGTTTCGAGAACCACCAGTCGATCCTCGCGAAACTGTCGTGGCACCCGACGGGGTCACATCTTCGAAGAAGAACGAGCAAGTACGAGCATTTTTTGCTTATTTTTATTTTTGCATCAACGTGGGGGCCGTCACATCGATTGCACTCGTACCTATACTGCGAGGACGGTACGGCTTTAGTGCCGCCTTTCTGCTGCCCACATGTTTTATGATTACGGCTATTCTACTCTTTCTGTCCAAACGAAACGAGTACATTCATCACCAGCCCGGTAAGGACGGATCTTCACTCAGCACAACTTTTCGTTTGTGCTGGTGGCTTATACGGGAAAATCTATGGTCGATTCCGTGGGTGCAACGCGCACTTCCTTGGGCCAAACCCGAACCACTGCAAAATCATGCTCCCGGACAACACACGCTGGTGCCAAACGAGGAAGACGACTACAACACTGACATGGACGCAGGTCTTAACGATAACACCAGTTCCGTTGATGACGACACAGTAGTTGAGAACGACACAAGGGCTTCACCCGACGCCGTCTTTCATCAACAACTCGATGACGCGGCACAAGCCGTCAACGTTCTGCCCATAATGGCCATGTTCCCCATTTTTTGGTGTCTGTACGACCAGCAAGGGTCGGTATGGACGCTTCAGGCTACACGCATGGCCTTGCCTGATGGAATGTTACCCGAACAACTACAAGTCGTGAATCCGCTGCAAATTATGCTCTTTATCCCGCTTTTCGATAGATACATTTATCCCGTGATGCAAGCGAAAGGATGGAATATTGCTCCTCTGCGACGCATGTCGTGGGGCATGATGCTGACAGCCATTTCATTCTTTCTAAGCGGCCTCGTGGAATGGTGTATACAAAGCCACGAACGAAACAGCGAGGCGATGATAAGCGTCTTCTGGCAACTTCCCCAAATCACTGTTTTAGCGATTGGCGAAATATTTATCTCTGTCACCGGTCTCGAGTTTGCCTACTCCACTTCCCCGGAAAGACTGAAAGCCTTTCTCATGGCTTTGTTTCTATTGACGACGGCCTTTGGAGATTTACTGAGTGGAATCTTGTATTCCACCGTGTTTGCGAATATGAATCGAGCGAAAATCATGCATACCTGTGCCTTGCTTATGCTGTGTAACTTGGGATTATTTGCGCTCGTGGTTCGGTGGTGGGAACGTCGCGAAGTGCACGATTTAAGGCGTTTACAGTCCCTCCAGGGGCTGGAACTACGAGAAGAGCGAAGAATGATTTGATGCGAAGGTGCACTGTGGGTGCGGCCTGGTCTAGATCCCTAACGACCTGATAAGTAACAGAAAGGGAATGTGACACAATAAACAAACCACTGGGAAACCTCGTGTGTTGCGCAACATAAAGTTTTGGGGTTTAAAATTATAGCATGCTGGTTTGTGTGTGCTGATCGTCGTTCTACTTAGGGTCGTGAAAGTTTCTTCATTGCCACGTGCAATTCTTGTCGTCGGCCAGCAAAGGTTTTTACTCTTGATACTTTTTGAAAAGAATGGCGGCATTGTGCCCCCCAAATCCGAGGTTGGTACTCATGGCAGCCTTGACCTCCATTTCTCGTTTAACGTTGGGAACGTAATCCAAATCGCACTCTGGGTCGGGCGTTTCCAGGTTGATGGTTGGCGGTACCATGCCGTGCAGAATGCTCTTGGCGGCCACAACCGCTTCCAAACCACCCGCGGCACCCAGTGTATGCCCCGTTACACTTTTGGTTGACGATACCACGAAGGTTCCATCCTTGTTGGTCGCATGCTCACCAAAAACACTCTTGAGAGCCATGGTTTCGAACTTATCGTTGTAGGCTGTCGACGTACCATGTGCGTTCACGTAACTGACGTCCGTCTTGGCAATACCGGCCTGATCCAGGGCCATCTCCATAGCCGTCGCCAGACCTCGGCCTTCAGGAGCGGGAGTTGTAATGTGATGCGCATCACAGCTGGCACCGTAGCCAACGAGTTCGCAATAAATCCGGGCGCCGCGGGCCTTGGCCGACGCCAAACTCTCCAGTACGACGACACCGGCACCTTCGCCCATGACGAAACCCGCTCGATCGGCATCGAATGGTCGGGATCCTGCTTTCGGATTATCATTGCAGTTCGTGTTCATGGCCTTCATGGCAGAAAATCCCGCAAAACAGAGTGGTGTAATGGTGGCCTCGGTTCCGCCGGCAATCATAACATCGGCATGCCCATCGAGAATCATGCCCATGGCTTCTCCAATGGCGTGTCCACCACTGGCACAGGCGGACGTGACACCATAGTTTGGTCCACGACACCCGATTTCAATGCCAATAACACCAGATGCTGTGTTGCCGAGGAGTGCGGGGATGGTAAAGGGTGAGACCTGTCAGGGAGCGTCGCGGAGCGAAATTCAGACATTTTGAGTGAGGGCTCGAAGGAAGAAAACTTGGGCGATTGGTGGGAATTCTCCGACTCGAGAGTTGCTACGGATCGTACACGTACCTTGGGTCGTTCGGGTTTCTGTGCCAGCTTGAGTGTTTCACGTTCAAAGGTTTCCACGCCCCCAAAGGCGGTACCCACCATGCATCCTACCCGGTCCGGGTTTTGTAAAGTTTCGGGCGTATCGCCGAGACCGGCGTCTTGGACGGCTTGTCGAGCCGCCGCGACGGCAAAATGCGTAAAGCGATCGTTGGAACGGACGTTTTTGGGATTGACGAAAAAGTCGTTGGGGTCGAACATGTGATCGGGAACTTCACTGGCGATTTGGCAGGGATAGTGGGTAACGTCAAAACGCTGGACGACTCCGAGACTGGACTTTCCGTCCAAACATGCTTGAAAGAAATCGTCGTGTCCAATACCGCAACCCGAGATGACACCCAACCCAGTGACGACGACACGGGTGGGATCGGAGTCATTGCTGCCGGAACTCATGGAACGTGGCGACCCAAAGCGGTTACCCCCGCCTGGGCTTTTCACAGTCAAGGAGTGTACCGCCGACAAGGACGGAGCCCAGGCTTCGAGCGAGCGGACTTGTAGACTACCCAGCAGTAGGCATGACTGCAATATAACGAGTTGTGTCGGTACGCCCAGAAACATGACGATAGAAATTGGATCCTAAATCGTAAGCGAGATTATGCACGAGGGACCTATTCACTGTGAATGAGAACGAGTTGTACCGAAGCTTTCCTAGAGAGGGATATACGTGAAGGGTCTTTGGAAGCAGAACGGCTTGTTGGAACGTTGCTTGTGTTTGTGTATGCGCGTTGACGGAGGATCAGGCGGGTTTTTAGAATGTGACCAATATTAATATAGGCAATGCAGCCACACACAAGGTCTCCTTTGCTGTTCGAGAGAGAGTAGGTAGATTAGGGCCCACACCGACCGACGACGACATCAACAGCAGTAGTCCACATCGCCATCAACACCGCCGAATGGAATGACAAAAGAGGACGCAACACGTACGCGTACGTAGGTGTAATCCTTACTCCTAAGCTGTGATAAGGTTTGTCCCAATTGGTGACGTACAAGAGCCAATCCTATTGCCTCGGAATTAAGCACTTTGACCTTCGTAGTACTCCATTTTTGTCACAATCCCGGCATCCGAAGACTACTAGAGACCCATCACACGCACTCGACGTGTGTTGATCGACTTGGCACCCAACAAATCCAATCCAAACGGCAGAAATCCACCGTCCCTTTTTGGTGAACAGACGCCAAACCAATTCGGTATTCCAACAACTTACAGTTCTTTCCTTACTCTTCTCGATATACACAAGTATACGTAAAAATGGCAAGAACCGTGATCCGCACCACTTTCTCCCCCCGTCGAATGGCACTGTCGATCGTTGTCCTTGTCGTTGCCACAACCATGTTTCAGCCGGAACGGAATGGAGTGACAGCCTTCAGTCCTCGCGTACCGACACATCGGTTCGCCTCTCGCACCCTTTCGACGAGTACATCCTCCTCTACCTCGTCCTTCCTTCGATCCTCTCCGCTGTTTGGTAGCAGCATTGACGATGGCATGTTACTCCGCGATGAATGCATTATCACTCCCGAAGGCTACGGCTTTTCGTGTCCAACATCTCGTATTCTCAAAGAATCCGGACGGGGCCAAGGTTTCTACAAAGCCTCAGCATCGGAATCCGTCATTGATGTCATGGAAGCCATCACATCGGGGACTTCCGACGTCGCCTTGGTATTTCAAGGTGACGAACTATTGGGACTCTTCACCGAAGCCGATTACATCAAGGTACGATCTAGCGCTTACTTGTCTTTGTCCTCTCGCCAGGGCTACCAGTCGCAGGGCACGACTCACTTTCTCACACATTCGTAACCATTGCCATATACTGGACTTCGTCTCTAGTTCGCACAAGCACGGGCCTTGGCGTCCAGTACGGAACAACAATCTGCCGAATTCCTCGTCGCCAATGTAAGGGACTATATCACTCCGGCACAAGATCTCATTGCCCTTTCGACGCAAGATACGGCCAACGTGGCCGTAGCTGCCATGAAACAGGCCGCCGTTCGTCACTTGATTCTAGCCGATACTGTGTCATCCGATCGCAAACTTGTTTCTTCCAGCCAGGTACAAGGCGTCATTTCCATGCAGGACGTCATGTCGGTGATTCAAAAAGATGAGCGCCTTTCACTTCAGTCGCTGGCCAAAAAATACCCCAACATTCAGAATCCCGTTGAACAAATGAAGGAAGAGCTGCGATCGACCGCCAATCAGCTATCCAATAATCCACAAACAGATAAGGAAGATATCATACGGGTTGGTACGGCCGTTTTGATGGCGTCCGCCGTTGCCGCATTCTTTTCGCAGTCGGTGTGGCTGCACGAACACGCCCAGCTCGTTATGATTGGAATCTTTGTACTCGGCTACATGGGCATTATTTTCGAAGAAGTCTTTGAATTTAATAAAGCCGGCGTCGCGCTCTTGATGAGCACCGGATTATGGGTGACCTACGCGGACTTTTACAACAGTGCCGGTACGGCGTCCACGGCTGTACTGGAGCAACTGGCGGAACAACTCTCGGAAGTATCCGATATTTGCTTTTTCCTCCTGGCCGCTTCGACAATTGTGGAAGTGGTGGACGCCCATCAAGGGTTCAAAGTTGTCACCAACCAAATAAAGACCACTTCCAAAAAGTCTCTGTTTTGGACCATTGGATTCCTGACCTTCTTTTTGTCGGCCATTCTTAATAACTTGACCATCACAATTGTCATGGTCAGTCTACTGCGCAAGCTCGTGCCCAACGTAGATGATCGTCGTTTATTCGGAGCCATGGTTGTCGTGGCGGCCAACGCTGGTGGTGTTTGGACGCCAATCGGGGACGTGACCACGACCATGCTATGGATTAACAATCAACTATCAACGATTCCGACCGTTCTCGATCTCTTTCTACCGTCGCTAGCATGCTTGGTAGCTTCCTTGGCCTTTTTGGTCAACAAGGTGGAAGAAGACGACTCTTTAAAGGCATCGACACTACCGGAACCGACCCCGTTGTCGCAACGTGGGCAGTTGGTCTTCTACAGTGGAATTGCCGCTCTGTTATCGGTGCCTGTCTTTAGCGAACTGACAGGACTGCCACCGTATCTGGCCATGTTAACGGGTCTTGGGGCCATGTGGACCCTGACCGACATCATTCACATGGGAGACAAAGAGGAAGGGCTCAAAGTGCCGGCGGCCTTGTCCAAATTAGATACATCCGGCATTCTATTTTTCCTCGGAATTCTCATGAGTATTGGCGCATTGGACAAGAGCGGCTTGCTCAAAAGTCTAGCCGTCTTTCTGTCGGACAACTTGCCCAGTCTCGATATTATTGCTACCGTTATTGGTATCGCATCGGCCTTGATCGATAACGTTCCGTTGGTCGCGGCAACCATGGGTATGTATGATCTATCCGAATATGGTACGGACGATAAACTCTGGCAGTTGATCGCGTTGTGTGCTGGTACAGGGGGTTCCATTCTAGTAATTGGCTCCGCCAGTGGCGTGGCCCTCATGGGACTGGAGAAGGTGGACTTTTTGTGGTACGCCAAGAATGTTTCGATCGGAGCCGCGGTAGGGTACTTCGCCGGAATTGCAACATATTTGGCCCAGTACGCAATCTTTCACGGTGATCTGCTGAACGGAATTCTACCGCAAGCAGCCGTCGCTGCCGATGTCGCGCAGCAGGCGGTAGCCACGTTGTTGTAAAAGTATTAGCAGTAAACACAGTCAAAATGCGCATCGAAAGCATTCAATTTATTTCATTAAATGTAAATCGATGACGAGAACAAATGTAGATTTTGATCATTCGACCGCCCTTGGGAATGTTTCAGGGTTGAATGTCTAGGCAATGTGTACTATACTGCGATAATCTCGCGGCTACAGGTTGGTCTCGTTGACCCACAACTTGTGCGGTGAGGCCCAGTCGACGGACAATATCAGTGGGCAAAGCGTAAACCGGGTCAATGTACCGATAGGGCTTGTTTTCCGTGTTGTCGTGCAAGTGACCCAGCAGGCTAAGTCCGGCAATCCCGAAGAAAGTATGAAAGACATCAGCCATATCGTCCGGTCGATCCGCGATACCTCCGTCCTCGTCGTCTTGGCAACGTAGAATAAAGCCCGCTAGCTTGTCTCCGTTGATCCACTCCATTTTCCCCAATATCGAGAGCGCCGAGAGGATCCACCAAGAGTAACAGACATCGGCTTGTTTTTCGGGTCTCCCGTTTAAACCTCCCGAATCGACTTGCCGCTCGGACAACCACCAACCTAATAGGTCGATGCCGTCTGTACCAAGCAAATGCAGCGACTGGGCAATGGCCAACGCCCCGACGCAACAAAAGACTTGTCCGGCGTGGGACTCGGCCCCAATCACGGATCCGAAACCACCGTCCAAATTCCGACACTGCAGAATGTATCGGGCAGCGGCAGATACGTCCAGCTTTTCGAGACAGCCAAGGATGGAAAGACACGAAAGTGCGCAGTAAGTAAAGCGGGTGTCGATCTCACCGCAGGATTCGCTGTCGTTGTGGCTACCAACGGTGATGCAGTCTCCGACGAACGATCCGTCCGGTTGCTGCAAGCCGACGACAAATTTCACAATGGCGTCGCGCTGCAACCGTGGATCGTCGAGTCGATCCGCCAGTGCAAGAATTTGCAAGGCGGACAAGGTATACAGGATGTGAGCGTCTTGGGAAGCGTTTCCCCCGAATCCACCAGCTGGAGCATCGTAGCAATCGTCCAGTACCCAGTCGACTATCGCTTGACGCGTGTTGTTCACCACAACGTGTACACCCATGAGTCGATCAACCTCTTGATCCGATGGTAGCAAGAGAGAAAGCGCGGTCAAAGACCAGTACACACCAGACATGCGCAGATGAGCGGTGAGGGCGCCTTCGTACGAAGACGGAGTGTCGAGTTTGGCGGCCAAACCCGACACGTAGTTCACATGAAGCGCATCGTAAAAGGGCGGTTCGTTTTCGAGCAGCACTACATTAGGGCTGACGGTGTGGAGCTCTTGTGGCGGAATGGCGGTGTCGGACGCCATGTTCCGGTTAATAGCTTGGGACTTGGATAGTCAACGGAAGAATGGGAAGAGACAGGCCAGTTTTGTGATGCGCTAATGTAAGTAGGGTACTGCCGACTCGCGGTACCTTACATGACCCCTTCATTCACGTACAGAACGTCAAAGACCGATACAAATCCGGGTTTAGAAGCTCCGGGTCTTCCCACAAAGCGAACGCTTTGCCAAGAAACGGCCGAAATGACGCAGTTCACTTTTTCTGCACAGACAGCTCCATAAAACCCACACATTCACGGTCCTATTCAACTCCCGACCATGGCCTTGCCTCGCCGGCGAATCTCCGACCGCGTTGTCCGAGTGGTTCCTTACTTGAACTTTGCACTGAGTGCAATCTTTTTGCTTTCGTTTCACGTCTATGCCGCGGATACGCTGACTTCCGACAACGCGACGCTTTGGGAGCGTCTCACAAAAGGTCCAGAAGCCTTGGAACCCTTGGACAAGGTCTTGTTTGCCGTCCTAATTCTTCTAAGCTTTGAGCTTTTGGATTTCTTTAGTAAGCATTCGGGATGTGAGTAGCTAGCTACGAAAACGCCGAAGCAAATTAACTCGCACTCGACTTCAATGTCTCACAAATTTTCGTGTAACATTAAATGTTACGCAACGTCTCTCCAATATTTGCAGCTTGGTTCCGTTCCAAACTCATTCCCGTACGGGGTAAGCACTTGGATGAATTGACTGTAAAAGATCAACTCTTTATTGGTATCAGTAAGGCTGCCACAGCCCCTTTCGTGTACTTCTACCTGCGCTTTGCATATTTCGAACCCAATGTCGTTTGGGATTTGGCTAACCTACGATTCGCCAATACCGTTGCTCCCTTACTGGCATTGTTCATCGTCTACGATTTCTTCTACACCATTCTGCATTGGGCTCTCCACATTAAAGCCATTTACGGATACATTCACAAACACCATCATCACCAAAAAGCACCCAGTCGGGCCAATGTGGATGCCGTTAATGTGCATCCCGTGGAATTCTTTCTGGGCGAGTACAATCACTTGTGGACGCTGTTTCTCTGTACGAGAGTTGCACAGATTCACATCCTGGGAAGTCTCCTGTTTTTAGCCATTGGTGGATTCTTGGCCGGAATTAACCATACCCGCTACGACATGGTCGTTTCTTTCTGGGGGGTCCGAATTTTTGATTCCAAAGCACATGACGTACACCACCGCATTCCTCAAAGCAACTACGGACAGTACACCATGTTTTGGGATTGGGTTTTTCAATCCTACCGGTAAGTTGCACCGGGCTCTCTCCAGCTTTGCTGATCCAGTTGTGCTCTGCCTATCTCGCCACTCATATCCTACGTGTTTTCCTCCGCGACAGAGCATACAATCCGAACGATCGCGTCAATCCGGAAGCACAGCTGGATTTGAAGACGGGCAAGTCTATGGAATACGGTAAGCGTAAAAAGGTGCCTTAAAACCGCGCCACACAGTTGAGCATGTGCTACGTTTGGTTGGTGTCTAGTGTGTATTCGTACAGGCTTAATGTTAATCGATCCAGTTTTGTAAAGTGTTACAACCTTGCTTTTCTTGGAAGCGTTCCATAAAACGGCAAATGCTCCTTGTCTTCGATGTCTCGCAACGGCAGCAAGGTATAGGCACTGGCACCGTCCACATTCAGTACTGTCCCCGTTACGTAGGAAGCACCTTCGCTGAGCAGCCAAACGACGGCCGACGACACTTCCTCGGGCGATCCAAAACGCCTGGCCGGCATGGCGGGTAACAATCGTTCCACAAACATTTCTCCCGCTGGTCCGTAGTTTTCAAAGCCGCTCTCCGTCCAAATAATTCCCGGTCTTACACAATTGACTCTCACATTCGATTCCATCCATTCAGTACTTAGAGTCGCGGTTAAATTTTCTACGCCGGCCCGAGATGCACCCGAGTGGCTCATCATTGGCATGCCGTTCCGGTTTCCGAGGGTAATATTGACAATGGCTCCTCCGTGTTTATCCATATATTGCGTGAACGCTTCTCGGCACACCAGGAATGTGCCTGTCAAATTAGTTTCGACGACAGCCGAAAACCCTCCCTTCGAAATGTCTTCGGCAGCGGAAATGAATTGCCCGCCAGCGTTGTTGACCAGCAGATGTAAAGCATCAAAGCTTTCCAAAACCCAAGCTATCAAGTTGCGAACCTCATCCTCTTTGCGAATGCTGGTCGAAGGCCCCGCAACAATCTTTCCCGATACCTGAGTTGCGTTCATCCGGTCTGCGGCTTCTTGGCAAGTTTGACGATTACGTGAGGCAATCACAACGATCGCACCCAGACTAGCTAGTTCGGTCGCAATCGAAAGACCGATGCCCGTCCCTCCACCTGTTACCAGCGCCACTTTCCCCTCCAATAGACCGTCTCGAAAACAGCTCTTCCAAGGTGTGGACATGACGGCCTTGTTTGTTTCCAATTCCAGAGCTAAGGAGAGCTTGTAGAACGCATCATACTCAGCTATCGACTGTAAAAACCCTTATGCGCACCGGATGCTTTTACTAATTCTGTTATGTTTACAGTTATTTAGAGTCACGCCGGACAAGGAGTGACAGACAGGCTGTTTGTTCTGTCACTTTTTCGACCGCAGAAATGGTATCACCTAGCTAAAAAAAGGAGGGGGGGGCATACCAATCGATGTGTAGGTAATCTCTTTACCGTAAAACTAAGAGACGTTAAGGGTAGTGCTGGCCTGGCGGAGACAGGGCTGTGCTTCTGGCAAAAAAGGCACTTGTTGCGACGAGCCACCTAATCAATGCTTTCCTTATTAGACACATTTTGTAGTAATAGTTTCGTTGGTGAATATGATTTGTAGCAATATGTAATCCATGAGATTCAAAATGCAAGAATCAGCATTTTGGCCGAGATACCAAAAGTCTTTCACAGTCAGGACGAAAGCGAATCTAGTTTAGCATTTCTAAAATTGCAAATTACAGCAGCGATAGCCAACAACATTGTCATTACTAGACATTAGTAGAGCGCACACGAACTCGATCGGCCCTCAAGCGAAGCACAACCACGCAAATCAGTTGCGGAACGTAATTTGGTCGCTGTGTGTAGCATACAACCGAGGTAAGATCTTTGGTGTGGGCCGACTCGGCGTCCACAAGCTGTTAACAGTTTAACCGGATATTGATGCTGAGAAAAAGTCAGTTCCTGGCTTCTTCGGATATGGGTCCAGCTTCAGCCAAAACAGTTGTGAAACAAGCTCTCCTACATCAAATAGGCCGTCCAGAGGGTATATTGCTTCGTCTTCCATCAATGCGTCGTCTTCTGAAGAAATATCTTGCTGCAACATCCGCTGCAGCTCCATCATATCCATTTCACCGACATTTCGATCTTGTCCCCTATATGAGTTCTTTCTCGGTTTTGAGTCAGCAGGCTCGTCTCGTCTGACAGCCTTAACATTTTCTTGCATCAAGGTGGCAAGGGGAACTACTGGCCGAACAATACAGTATAGTGGAAATTCCAGATTGACCTGAAACTCTTCATTTGTGCGAACGCAGCGTTGCGTTACGGTGGCAGTAACGGATCCTTCCACCTCCACACCATTCGTCCCAGCGCGAGATCCCCCGATCCGTTCTTGGCGTAATTTGAGCGAAGCACTCAGCTTTGCAATATCGGAAAGGTCAAAACGGTCTGCAAGGGCCTGACACTCTTCCTGCGAAGCCTCGATGTCAATATCGTAGTCGCGTTTGATCTTCAAAATACGGCTCGGCTGCAGCTTGCGAGAAAACTCATTGGGTGGGAGCTCTATTGAGTGTTTTACCCTGAAAAGGCGAGTTTGCAATCGATGCGGTAAGGCTGATGTATGTTGAAACTGCCGAGATGTTCTAGGGTGCAAAAAAGCGACTGTCGAGGACAGCGTCGAGACAGCCAGCAACGCGACAGGGAAAATAATGTGGAGCATGGCGAAGTAGTGCTACAGTTCAAAATCTGCCTTGCGTGGATTTTTTTCTCCGCTGTTGAGATCTGGTACTTTCCCGTACGCAACAATTACTGCAACAGACATCCACTTCACAATCTTTTCTTGGAAGTAGACGTGACGATGGAAGGTCGTCTACCAGTAAAGTAAGACCTTTTGAATAGAGCAAAGAACGTCGGACCGAAATTGATGGCTGCGCCCAATTTTGTGTTTCGACTTTTTTAAATTGCAATCCAGTTATTTTAAAATTCATTTTTACTGTTTACAGCAATTGTAAGATGAAAATTTTGCCGGCTGGTGACTCACATAATGTCAGCCAACGATTTCTTCATTCCTACTCTCTATTAGCTAGAGAAACAACCGGTTGAGAAAAGCTGGGTGAGACGAAAGTGGCAGAATGATATGCCGCCAAGCGGATGGAAAGCTATCGGAGCCGATCGCGATCTTCGAAGTCAAAAGCAGCCTACTTTTTGGGTTCCAGAACTAATTCGTATCGTCACTATGTCGCTGTTGAAGTACCTTTTTTTTGCCGAGTTGGTTTCCTCCATTGGTGGATTTTATTTACCATCTTGTTCATCACGAGGCGGCGGAACCCCACTATGGGTGAAGCGTCCAGATTTTCCTCAGCCTTTATCGTTGGATCGCCGGCGGGCTTTGGAGGGACTACTGGCAGGAGTAGCAACTGGGGCATTTTTCCCGTTTTCTTGCTACGCGCTTGATTTCGATGCCTTTATGAGCAAAGAATTGGAAAGCAGCTCGGCGAGCAAAACTCAGTCTCTTTCAAGCGACGCAGCACTCTGTAAGTATGGCCAACCAAGTGCACAGACCGGAGAAGCTTGTGTGCGAGCAGGGCTTCCCACCACGAGAGCGAAGGGGGGCGTCGATGCGTTCGGAAACATTAACCGTGGTGATTTTGTAAGATGCAAAAAAGTATATGAGAACAAAAATGACAGCTGGGTCGAATCGTGGAACTGTGAGTAAAGAGACTATATTGCATGGTAATGAAGATTGGCAAGGACCGCCTGCGATGCTATGAGTTGCTGCCAACGCAATTTAAATCAATTTTGCATTCAATCTTCAACTAGCTCTGAAGCTGTAGATAGACGATAAATACTATATACAGCCATCAGGGGAGATTTGGTTGGGAGTACGCGTATGGATGCGATTGGCCACCAGCAGGCCAGGCCAGGCAGCATTCAAGCAAGCCATTACTTGTGAGACGAGTAGATCACAGCGGAGCTTCTATTGCGTTTTGTCGAGGATTGTCCATGATCATATAACCGCTGCGAATTTGGCTCGGTCGACTAATGTAGCGAACTACTAGCTAGCTATCTCTTATTTTCGGCATGTTGCCATGGCGTGGAACCCTAAGGTTGTCATGATCAGGTTTGCTCGATGTCCTTATTTTGTAAACCGTTTCGACAAATTTGACCAATAGGAATAAACGACGAAATTGTTTTCATATAAAAATAACGAATGCTACAACTCTTCCTAAAAAAGATCATCTAACTGTAAAACTGATGCCAGCTCGCTGCAGCGTTTCTCCTACGAACCAGTGACAATGGACACCCAGAACTTTGATGACCAAGCTGTCAGTAACTGATTCCATCCAACGAAGCTAGTGTGCAGCTTTGCATTTTTGAAGCAATGACCTACAGGGCAAGAGGAAGGTCGTTGATCGAAGTTATTTTGGTAAGAAATGAACAAAAACTGCGTAGAAAGCTAGTCATTCGCAGCTCTGATTGGACTGCCGCTTCGGAGAGCGGCTTTCAGCTTTTTCTACCGAGCTGTTGGCTTCAAAACGGTACTAATGCGCCATATTTCCTGATTCGTAGGCTGTATGTTTTGTGGCGTTTTTGGTGGGGTTTATTTCGGTACTTTGTGTAGGTAATTACTTCCGGGCCAAGCGAGCACAAGAACGACAAAGGCAGCGGCGAATGGCCAAATTTTCTGCAGCGCAAGGTCAGGAATTTGGAGCCGGCAGTCAAAGCGGGACATATATAGCACCGACACAGCACATGGCGAATGGTGTTCCAGTCTGAGGGACTTAACACCGATGGCCACCGCCGATTCGCCGAAATTCGGTGCTGTAGGAAACCAATCTTGGAAGTACTTTCGTACGGGGAAAATCATAACGTACATGCAATCATCGTGTGCTCTAGAGAAAAATTTGTGGTGTTCTATTTTGGTAATTTACACGTATTGAGTTTCGGTAGGGGCGGCAGGACCCCTTTCGTTCTGGGGCTGCAAGACTCGATCGTACGATCGTACTCGATCCACTCTTGCAATAGACTCGATGAGCTCCGGGTAGAACCAGCGAAGCCGTTTCGTGCACGAGAGGCGAGGTCGAGGTCCCGGAAAAAGTCAGCTCCCGCGAAAGGACCGTGTTCTCCCCTGATGTGGTGACCACCGTCGTGGTTTGCAACAACAGCTGTACAGTTCAGATTCTCGTTCACATGATTCGTCAATTGCTCGAGTGTTCTGACCCGATCGGATAGGAGGTACACGACACATTTATCTCCTTGTGTACGATTTAGAGTGAGACTTGTCAAACACTTTAGTTCTGTAGAAACGTCAGAACCGTTGTCCTCAGGCTTGGAATGTCGGGAATGTAAGGCAATGGAAAAGGGATTACTTAAACTGACGGCGTCGAGCACAGACGTGCTGTCTAAAGAAAGCACGCTCGGTCGAAGGTCAAATACTTCTCGAAAAAGCTTTGTCGTGTTTAAGGGGTCTTTCAGTGAGTATTGGACAGTAATATGTTCAAGGCAATCACACAATCGTGAATGATCGTACCATACCGTAAGTGAAATGTGAGCCTTCAGCAAACAAGTTCCGCGCTGCATCCCGCGCTGAATCGGTCGCCAACATGTCGAGGCGTCCTTTTTCGTCTCCTAAAACATTTCCCGCATCCTTCCCTAACATTTGTGGAAAGTCAACAATCTGAAATTCAGTCCAAAGGTCCACACCTTGGTGTTTCGAATCAATATCCCGCCAACGAACCTTGGAACGAGTCGGGTCGGATGGAGGACGATGAGTACTCCAATACGAAAGTGACGTTAAAGTGGTGTTACTCCCCAGCTGCTTAGGCGCCCATTCTTCCAGCGAAGGAATCCAAGATGCCTTTCGATGAAGCACCACTTCGCATTCTGCTTCGGTGTTGGCGACTAGGCAAATTTGTCTGTCGTGATGTGGCTGGCTTCTTCTCTGTGACACAAGACGACACGTTTTAGCATCGTAGTACTTCCACAAGAGAGTGCGATTGGTAACTATGGCCCAAATCATGGCATTGAAGAAATGATGTAAGCGGTTGCCGGCTTGGAAAGGACAGGAGTAGTAGCCAATGGCATACCTGCGATGGACGGCATCAGCAGGGGATTCACTTAGCATGATTGCTTGCGAGTGTTGAGCTTTGTAACGCTCTAAAGCTTGTAAAGGATGAAGATCATCACATAGCGTCCCGTTACGTCTAGGGATAACACTGTTCGTTGTGGGCGCCAAGTGAGTAGCATTCCTGTGGTGCATGCGTTGTTCATTCGGTGGTGAGGATGTTCGAAATTTCATATCTCGGTCCTTCTGTAGCTGTAGAATCACAAAAGCAACCAAAATCGCCAGAGTGGCTGATGCATTTTTGATTCTTCCATTTCTCGTCATGGAAACGGTAACTGTTTTTGTTCGACTTAATGTTCAATCTTCGTCATGGTCGCCGTTTTGTTCATGAAACCAGCTGCGATTTGCGTTTTCACTGTCCGCGAGTTGCCTGTCCTGCCCCTGTTGCTCACAGTCAGTCCTTTGGAAAAGCCAATTCGTTTATTAGACGTCATCAGGCTTTAACTGTTACTCGATTCTCTATTCGGTGGCAGTACTTTTGAAGTTGCCTACTCTACTAGCGTTGTGAATCGTCAACTATCAACAAAAATCTTCAAAATCGTCGTTGCTCACAGTCAGTCAAACTGGAAGCCTCACTCTCAATTGCTATTCAAGTGCATCAACCACATTGGCTGTAAATGATATTCCAATTTGCGCTGCCTTAACTCAGCAGCAAGGTCTCATATACAGACATGGTGGCTTGCAGAAGTACCACTTGGACAACACGCCTCCTTTTCTTGCTCATAGCCAATGTATCCGCGGCTGTCACTGCGTTTTCGCCAGCGGGAGTTGTCGTGGGGCCAAACCAGAAGACAAAATTCCACCTGTTTTCTATCGGAACCCTGACGTCCGCTGACGAGGCTACCGATATACTGGCGGAATGGGATCGCAAGTACAACGCGGATGTCCATGCACCGAAAGATCAAGATTTTGATGGATTGCGCGGTCGGCTTCCCTCCGCCATGCGGTTTCTCAATGACATGGCGGCAAAAGAGAGAGCCCAGGATATTACCAAAGGACGTGTCATGTTGGGAATTTGTGCATCATCTTCTGGAGAAGGGTTGGCGACACTCAAATCATACGTCAGTTCGTTGGAACTGCCTCGGGGTTTGCTGCATGGTATGGATAAGGACGGAGTCCCGCTCGACATTTCAGGAGGTGTATACATCAAATACAACACCGGAGGGTCGCTGACGTTTTCGGAAATTCGAAAATCAGGTCTGGGATTTGACGCTCTTTGGAAACCGGGCGATGCTCTACTGGAAACTTACGATGGATCATATCGCGGAGTCTACTTTCAAGTAGAGCTCGAAGACAATGTCTTTCGACAATACCTAGTCCCATTGGACACCTTCGGACCGATCTAGTAGAGCGCAGAGAATTCCCACATTCGGAGAGACTAACGTGCACACATTGTTGATCCAACTAATGATGTTACGTCAGGATACTCCATATCGGAGTCTGCAACAGTCTGAAAGCACGTGATAGCAAAACAGCTCAGAGAACAGCAAAACTCCACTCCAAGAAGGCCACTCAATCTAGAGACAGTCATAAGCTTCGTAGTTAATTGTTTTTCTTAACCACAATCTGCCTCCCCGTGTTTGAGGATAAAAATGATCATTCTTTCTATTCGCAAATTTTTGCAGTTGGTACGGCTTTACTTTTTGGCTTTGGGCAAATTGGACGATTTATCCTCGGACGGATCCAACAATCCAGCAGACCCTGCGATGGCCTGTGTTTGATCTTCCAGAGCCTGAAGATGACCCCGCGCCTGCTCCAAATTGACTTCTTGACCATTCAAGATATCGTGGGCGAGTCGAAGGAATCCGGCGTTTCCGTTCAGTCCTTCCGTGGCCGCGGATACGCCCTCAACCTTGATCGCTTCACAAACAGCGTCAGCTTGCACAGAAAGACCATCAACCTGCGCTTCCCACTTTCGTGATTTCGCATCAGTTCTTTTCACGAGCTGGAAGAACTCGTACTCTTCCTGTGTCACCGTTGGGGTAAGGTCTTGGCTGGCCTGCAGTAATGCCTTGCCACGTTGAGCCAATATTGACTCATTAGATTGAACCTTCTCCATTTTCTCCAGAAGGACTGCCGTACGATTTTTCAGGTCCTTGGCCGACTGCTGCAAATTCGATAGCTGGGATCGATAGTCTTCTAGAGTCGATGTGATCTGTGTGCGACGAACTTGAACAAGTTTCCTCAGTTCGAGTAAAGGAAGAACGACTTCGTTGTCACATTGCTCTTTGACAGTAATCACCACGGCCAGCGTTTCGGGTGTAATACTTCTGTACGAAGTCTGACTCCCGACAATTTTGCCCATGCTGTCTAACCCCATCTGGATCTTCTGCATCAGGGGTTTCAATATTGTATACAATGGCGGAGTCGATTCGATGAGTTGTAAGGCCTCGGCCGTAGCTGCATCGCTATTTTTTAATGCTTTCGTCGATGTAGAATCAAACACGTTTCCCAATTCGTTATAAAATTGAGCTTGGCTGACGTTGATAGGTTCTGTCGTACCGTCGGAGAGGCAGACCAAAAGCTGATGACCTGTGTCGACACTATCCGACGGAATCGCTCCCTGAATTGTAACTCCAGACGCTCCCGTTGTCCCTAGGCACGACCAGGCCGACGTTTGCACCGCCTCGTTTCTTGATTGGCCTTGTAGTTTGTTGCTCGCTAGTCGGACGGCACTTGTCGATACAGATGCAACCACCAATGGCGTAACAACATGCAAAATCGTATCTATAATCGGATCCCTTACCAACGCTAAAGCAGTGGTGTGGTTGCTGTGTCCCATCCTCAGTTTCAAATCCACGCACTCGACAACGGCTCCGAGTTTGCAAGCGATGTCGTCTAAATCGAATCGATCGACTTGACTCTCAAACGCGAAGCGAGGCAAGGCTGTCGTCGGCGACAGAACGCAAAAGTCTACGCGACCACCTTGCATCCCTACTGCGACGCCTATCACGTTGGTGTATCCAAACGGTTCAATGACGGTACGTCTCAGTGGTGTACTCTCTCCCGAAAGGGATGCAAACAGAACGGGCCCTTGTGGTTGTATCGGCCACTCCGCCACCTTCCCGGACAATCGCGCCGTGCAGAAGTGACTTTTGGCATCGTCGAGTCCTGACCCGAACACCTCCATGACATAGGCGTAGGCTGCTTTGCATTGCCGCCAGGGAGCGGTGTTGCGGTCTTTCGTTTGTTCCAGACGAGCTTGTAAATAATCCAAGGCCTCGGTCACCACAGGCCGGGGTACAACCGAGCCTTCGAAGACAATTGGAGCGGCCGTCAAAAGATCCCCCGAGCTCTTTACCAAAACAATCGACACGGCCGCAAAGAGTCGCAAAGTATGTGAAATTCCGAAGCAAAAGTCAACAATGCTATCTTGCTGGGATGGGTCATCGAGTTGCTCCGTCCTCCATACCAACGGAGCCGTGGTTTTTCCCGAAGTTCCGTGATACAAAATAAGACTGTACTCACTCAGCGCGCGATCGAAAGTGAGAATTGCTAGTGATGTGGCGGGGCAGACTGTGGCGTAGCCAAAGATGTGTTGCGGTGCTGGTCGGGTCCGGATAATACTGGATGATGTTGCCGAATTCAAAAGCAAGTGCTCTAACGGTTCCGTCACAGATACGACGCATCCTTCAACGAAAGACTGACTTTTCGATGGGCTCGTCATGAAATATTGTGAAGATGGGATGTATCCCAACTGCAGCAGAAAAACGGCATATCTCGTGTAGACACAAATCCGCGGTAAAAGACGTAGATTTGGATTGCGTTCTTCCGTAGGGGGTTGGGGCTTTCCTTCCCCTTCCACAGAGATGAGTTCCATGACTGGATCGATTTCCAGGGCTGCTCGAATCGCAGGAGGAAGTTTTGTGCGTACCATCGCCGGACTGTCAAAAGCAGTGGAAGATTCGGTACCTTCAGCGGTGTTTTGGCTGTTAGTGCCATTGTTCTCCTCCAGCGGAAGACGTTTCGTCTCGATGAAGAAATCGGACCCTTGTTGAATGAAGGAATGAATAAATCGACCATCCGGACTCGGACAGAGAAGACGAACGGAAGATAATGAACTGCAACTAGCAACATCGTGATCGCTGTGGTCGACAGGAGAAGACTGGCGTCGCAAAGAATGCTTCCTTCGCTCATCCGAGTCCCTGTCGACATGTTCGTGAGATTGTGGCGTGGATGTTGTTGAGGGAGGCGATGAAAAGAGGCCTATATTGCTACCTGTACCAGCATTGAAAGAAGCACTGTGATTGCTTGCGGTACGACGGCTTTTGTCCAGCCGATCCTCATCTTCATCATCATGGTCGTCGCCTTGTCCCCCAGTAGTTTCGCCGAAGGAAGCGAAATATCGAGGCATTTTCGCTAGATACACTTACGAATCGCTCTTTTGTCGTCTGAGCGTAACGCTCGATTGCGTTTAGAGTTGCGATTTCTTTATTTCTAAGCTGCGGCTTTCCTGTCGCACGTAAAGGAGTCGAACGAGGTGCCGAAGAGTGACAATGAATTAGGGATCAGCACCGTTGTCTACCTTACGGCAACGTTGACGAAACAGCATTTGACCTTGGCAGCGAAGGATTTGTGATGATTGGAAACGATCGGTCAACCCCACCCTAGCGTTCGAGAAAACTTGTTTTCCTTGCCCGAGGAGCGAACTACCCACCTAACTAGCAGTAGAGAAATTCTACCAGAAGTGGACAGACTGTCAAGTGGAGTCCTTCACGGAACACGGACACAGAATAGCGTTTGATGTTAACAGTAAAAACACATCAACCCAAACTTGACAAAGGCACTGACTCTCTACTAGAGCTCGAGGCAAGCCTTTCCGATTTCGCTCAATTCACAGTCAATACAGACATGCATTGCGCCGTACAAATCACATTTCCGCAATGAAGTCCCTTCGCCTACCGATCTCATCCAAGCCTGTCCCAATCATTCGCACGGTGGATTCTGTACCCGTGTCTTTGCACGCACCACCGTACCCTCGCTCTCACGATTCATCTTCACCAGTCGAACTGAACGATTTGCACTCTATTGAAACTGGGAATCACCAGAGCAAAAACGCGTATAGAAGTGACAAAGAAAGTTGCTGTCAAATATGTCAAAATAATCAGGCACGTTACACATGCCCAAAGTGCGAAGTTCTGTATTGCTCCCTTGACTGCTATCGACAGCACGGCGACAGCGACAATCCGTCCTCCAGTGCTGCTTCTTCTAGCTGTACTGAGGCCTTTTATAGTCAACGAGTTGATCAAGTCCTGAAATTAGAGATCAAGGAAAGGAAGCAACAAACCCGTGCAATGCTCAATCGATCGTTCCATCAACAGCAATTAACGCATCAGCAAGAAGGACTGATAGATACCGACAGCCACGAAGCAAGGTTTACAAAAGACGAATTGGTTCGACTGTTGACCATATTGGAACGGGATGATCTTGAGGAGCTTGATCGCTTTCTGGCCGACTATAGAAATGGGCCGGAGCTACAGATTGCCTTGGCAGAATCCATTCAAACAGGAGAGCTGAATGAGTATATATTGGATCCCTGGGAACCTTGGTGGCGAACACAGCTGGCCTCGGTGCGGATGGAGGCGGATATCGACCAAGAGAAGGCTGACGACCTGGACAGCGTTAGCCTGAAAATGGTTGAAGCTCCCCTGGATGAAAGATTACTCAATGTTCGCCAATTTAGATCTCTACGACCATCTTCTCAACCTGACACTGATCTGTCTTTCAACTTGGTTGATATATTGTACGCAACGGTGTGGACATTGAGGCTTTACCACGGACCGTCCAACGCCTTGGACGCGGCGGTGGATGCAGCGGCTAGCTTAGTAGGCGCTTCAGGCGTCTTGGGTCGTGATAAGCGCTGGGGCTGCACGGAACAAGTATTGGCCGCCTGCACTACGGAATCCACCAAGGCGGTACGTAGTGGGATCGGTTGCCACGTCTCATGGAACACCCTAACCAAGGATGTAGAGTTGTTGTGTACAAGCGTACGACTCATAGCCCGTGCTTTGTTGGAGGCAACTGATATATTCAAGGCGGCACGTCAAGTGGTCAATAAAAGCGGTCTCCAAACTGAGGTTCTGCGCTGGCGCAAAGCACGAAAAAAAGTTGAGTTTTATCTGTCCTGGTCCTTATCTCATGCTCAACGCATACCTCGCTTAAAACTAGAGATCCATCAGTGGCGTTCACACTGGGAAAGCGACAACGAAGACTTGAGTGAGGTGTTCTTACCGTCGTAAGTTACATCGTAACCAAACAACTACACCTCGAAAAATTTCGTCTGTATGGACGTGGAGCCACCGGATAACATACTGGTATAAAGCGATAACAAAAAATTACTTTCTTCTTTAAGATGCATTCGAAGACACTACCAATCGACGAAAGTGACAAACTGATGATTTTGTCTTGCGCTCAGTCCATTGTAACTATTGATAGGTATAAACTGCGATGACCATGCCATATCGGGTCGGAACACCAGGCAAGTTTTTACAGAATGATCACACGGAATTGAGCATCCGCAGTTCCCCCATCGACCTATTCCCCTCTGTTGCCAGTCAGCCCCTGAAATATTGTTTATCGAGACGGCTTGTCGAACACGGACTCTTGTTTGGTGTTCATCAGCTTTGCACAGAGCTGAAACTTTTCCTGAAGTCTCTTATTGGCGAGACATTCATTCTCCAGCTCGACGCGGTGTGACTCAAGCGATCGGCGCACCGACGCGAGATCAAAAACATCTGATGCAGTGCCGGCTTCACCATCATATGCTTTATGCAACTCGTTCCGAATATACCTGTGGAACTCGTCTACGAACGGGAGCATAAAGTAGCAATTGAACTTCGTCGTTACGCTTCTGCAAAATTGCTCCCGCCATGATCCAACAATGTGTTGTACCAGTCCACCCACCACTAAGTTTGTCCGATTGGCATCCCGAGACATTATTGCTTCTTCCATAAGTTGCAGCAGATTTTGATAGTCGCGATCAACGTTGCGTTTTCTGCTTGCCATTGGGGACAAAGGCTTTTGTGCCGTCAGTTGACCCGATGACTTGATATCCTCGTCGTCTCCAACTGCAGACACCTTTGAGTCTCCCTTCGCGCTCTCGAGGGTTGCCTGATAGACGGAAACCATATCCGTCTGGTCAGGAAGTGCACGAGTAAGGGCACCACTACTGCGCTCATCGAGGTTCCAAGTCACATATCGAGTAATCGAAGTCAAATCATCTCGACATCGAGACATAGCCTGTCAAATTGAATAGGTCCCAGCGTTAATTTTTGTTTGCTTGACTCAAGAAATGAAACAAAGGAATACTTACCGAATCTGCGCACTTCTGGACAAATTTCTCGTATATTGTACGAATCAGCTGACGAAACTGAGGGTTCTGGGAAATATCCATGGCGTTCTCTAGCGAGTCAAGCTTATTTATGTCTTGGTCTTTCTCATCCTCCTCCTGATTCCGATACGTCTTAAACTTGGCACGATCTCGGCCTTCTCGAATCATATACTCTGTCACTGGGCACAGTCGTTCCATAACGTGCGCCATCCGCATTTGTAAGGCCCAGAGCAAGGGTTCGAAGGAAATGCGAGCTTTTTCCAAGGAAATAACACAAGCAGCATGTAGAAAATTCACTCCGTCGTGAGTATCGCCTATTCCAGCAGCATTGGCGATCTCATCCTCTGAGATTACCGGGGTACGAAGACATTTTGTGGCGAGGTGGAATTCTCTGAGAGTTCGGTGGTATTGAGACCCTCCGTACAACCGATGGTCTCGGTTGCCAACTTCAGACTCAACAAGACGATCCCACGTACGATCGGACACAGCCATCGGACTACCTTGTACATCTAAGTGTTTCGGAATGTGAACATTGTACGTGAGCAAAGCATAAAGGAATTGAGAATTCAAGCTAAACGACACGTACCATGGAATGAACCCGAGACAGATGTTTCTTGACCCAACGTTTCTCCAAATAGAGTGACGGGAGCCACAATGGTACCCTGCATGGCCTTCCGCAGATTTGCACAGAATTCGTCGCAAAATGCGTCTGCGCCAGCCTTCAAGCGGTCGACAGAAAGCGCTTGCAATTCACGATCGCAAGCTTTGAGTTTTCGTTCGGTCGAGGAATACTCAGCTTGCAACATCGGGATAATTTTTCGAACGTTTCGACGATAGCACTCATCTACCCGCTCTTCCAAAAAGGTGCGAAGTTTCTTTAAGCCGACGCGCGTAGTTAGACTCGTTTTCTCCTTCTTGTCAACCTTCCCGAGTCGTCGCAGCCGAGAGAGCACCACATTTCTGTCCGTCTGCTCAGTGTCCGCGCAAGCAACTACAAAGTCTTCGTCACTATCAAACAAAAAGTCGCCATCCATGGAATTATGATCACTCATGCGCCCAACGCGACCGCTTGGAACAGAAGTAAAAAAGGGACCTCCGAGCTTATTGGGACAAACGCTGTCCAACACTGGAGCCCTCAAAAAGTCCTCAACGTCTGCTGGGTTACCAAATTGCGGCACCTTGGTATCAAACTTTGTGTTAACAATGACCGTGCGTGAAAGGTCTGGGTCAGCTTTCTGGACTACTTCCCGAGTTTGTCCATGCTTCCAGTCGCTCGTATCTTCGACGCACAGAATGATGTAGTCTTCGCACTTCATCTTTTCAACTACTAGTCTTTCTGCTTCCCTCGCCGAGGCTTGCAACGCCCGTTGCTGAGCAAGTGCTGCATTGGCACTACCTGCCCGACCCTTGGGAACTCTTGGTGCTGAGATAAGTCCGGGTGTGTCAATCAGAATCATGTTTGGACAATGCTTGTACTCCATTCGCATGTTGATTTCTCGAGGGTCGAAAGACCTCAACGGATCGCGTTCCAAACGCTGGTTCTCTCGTTCAATGTAGGCCTGGATTTCTGTCAGTGTTTGCGGATGCTCGACACCATCCTCTCCGACAAGAAACCATCGGGGCTCGTGGCACTGAGGATTGTACTGCATACGTAAAGCTACCGGTCGTCGCGTTTTTGTTCCGCCTCCAACTTGATTGAATTGAAAACCCATGAGTGCTTCGATAAGTGCTGACTTTCCGGAAGACTGGTGTCCTACTACAACAACAGCTGGAGAGTCGAACGGCTTATTGTAGGCCTGTAGAGAATAGTGAAGTGTGTGAGCGAGGCCCTGGATTCTCAGTGTCTCCATTCAGTATGGAACCATCTCAATCTCTCACCTGCGCAAGTGTATGTAGCTGATTGTAGGCATCGTAGAGCGCCCCCTTTCCCTTTCCCGACGACAATCCGTCTTTATTCTTGCTGGGGAACATGTTTGTTTGAAAGGAAGGCATTTCAAAATCATTTGAATTGCTGCTACCGCCGTTCAAGGACGACGAGCCTGCCGGGGACGATCTGTCAAAGCCCCGTTGCTGGTAGTCATTCTCGTCTTCAAAGTAATCCGAATCCTCAAAGTCCGAGAACGCGAAAGGCAGCTCTTCGTTCGCGGGAAGTATGTCGTCCCATTCCGAAGTCGAAGCGGTTGTCTTCGTTCTACGAGAGGGGCGAGAAGGTTTGTAAGCCGACGAAGCTCTGTTTGACGATGATCGCTGCGGGGTTTTTCCCCGTCCCGGCTTGGCGCAGTGCACGATTAATGTTGTCGCAGCGAAAACCGTCGCATAAAGCGGAACTAGGTACAGGCTCTTCGTTCTCGGCCTCATGGTCATGTTTGCAACACTCCGGGACGCGTCCTTTGGACAGCAAAGGTGGAGTGCGAAAGGTTTGAACAATGGTCGAAATGATGGCTTTTACATGTGCAAGCAAAACCTTGATGGCGTTCGATGAACAACTCAAATCGTTCACTTGTTTAACGCGATTCACAAATAAATACACTTTGTGACATGGAGTTTCAAGTCTGATCATTCGTTTTTCTACAAGTATTATTTATGTATATTCAAATATAGAATGCCGTTGGGATGTATGTCGAGATTTTCAAAAAATCGTGACTGCGCTCGAAACGCTCACCGTCAAATTGAATACCGGTACTTCGATAGTTTTAGGATTGAGTTTGTATGTGCTCCATGAAACTTTGTACGATACGTACACGTGAAACCCAAACCTCGTCTCCCTCCAAAGCGCGTATGCCGACAACAAAAACCTGCGGGTATGAGGACGACCGCATATCCTTTGCATTACTATAAACGCGTTCTATCGTACTACCTACCTACCTACCTACCTACCTTATAGTAATAGTTATTGAAGCTTTAGAGCAGAGAGTAGTCATTAGCTTTGTTCTACTCTTCTAGCTCTCTTTAGAGAATGCTAATTAGCTCGTTGGTGTCGACAACAGAAATAATTTGGAACCGTCGGCATCTCCACTGATCGATAGTCGCGAGAATCACCGACTACCCACTTCTACACTCCATTCGTGTCGATTCCTCATTTTTTCTGATTACAGCTGCTGAACGCAATCACGGAAAATCGGGAAAGATCTTGAAGTGTACGAATTTGAGCAATATGTAGCCCGTAGCTCCTATTACCAGGTACCGTCCAACGAACAAGTCAAAGGCTTCGAAAACTTCTCGTACGAATCCCAGGACTTGTCCGATGATCCGTGCGGTCCCGCTCACGGCCACCAAGACAATACCTAAAGGGCTGGCCTTGGTCAAGTCGAATTCACTCACGGTCACTTCTCCTTCTTTCGGTTTCGGAGGTCCAATTATTCGCGTCTTGAAGGGACCAAAACCAACGTCCAAGGTCACTGGCTTGCCCACGGCCCGATCATACGCGAACCCGCCAAAGAGCCGAAACGGTAATCCCACAAGGATATCCATGTAAACCAGCACTACCGTCACGATCTTGGTGGAACCGATCAAAATGAATGTCGTCGCTAGGGCAAATATGGAGCCAGCCAGAAAGGTTTCCACCGTCTCGTGCAAGGGCAAAATCCAACTGAGTCCGTTTTGCTGGATAAACGGACCAATGGCTTCTTTGAAGAAACTCTCGACCACACAGAGTTCCAAACGGATGCGCAACAATCCACCCGATATGAGAGGTCCGTACTCGACAAAGTTTTCTTCGCCAACGACGGCAGTCGTCGTTGATTGCAAAACTCGGTAAAAGCCGTCCGAAGCGGGACAGACGGGTTGAAAGTTATCCGGGTTCATTGTACCTTGCGAAATAAATTTGTTTCCGGCGACCTGCGCCGATGCTTCGAACGGAACAAGTGCGGTCGTGGTAGCAACGACGGCAGCGGTTGCCACTGGTCTTGGCCTAGTTTCGACCGCAGTGGTGGGAGTAGCTGGATGACGGTAGTACGAAGCCACGCGTCTATCGGCGGAGGAAGCAAAGCCCAGTGGATCGAATGTGCCAACTTTCGTCATAGTGGGACGCGCGGCTAGTCTCGTCGCGACACCCAGCCGTGTACGTGCTACCATACCGTTCGAACATGACGATTGATGAAACGCCAAAGTTTTGAGGCAGAACGCTTCCGCCCAAAGCGTGACGATGAGAAAGATGGTCCATCGCATCGTGCAGGCGTTTCGCTCTGAGTTAGACAACCTGTAGTGTATGGTGTTTCACAGTCCGAGGATTGCTAGCTAGCTTGGCCCTGCCTCTCTCACCAGAAAGTTGAGGTGTCGCACTTGCTGTTGAGCGAAAGGAGTCTTCACCAGAGCTCTAGTAGAGTAGACTAGAACAGGTTCCGGTCAACAGAGTATTCGTTTGCTCTGTGCATACGTGATGGAGCCAAGCTCATTCGGCTCGACTGGCTAGTCGGTCGGTTGCTTTGGATGCGGATGACACGGATAACGATCACGGCTCTCACAGTCGAACATCTCTCTACTAGCTCTAGAGAGTAATAGGTAGTACAAGGAACCGTGAGTAGTACAGGTATGTGGTCTGTCTGTGACTGTGTAATTGGATACTTGGTGGATAGGATGGATACGGAGACTGCGCCTACCTGTATTTCAGGAGAGAGAATAAAGAATTCAGAGTTTCGTCGACAATTATACTTCAAAAATGCTAGACTTTGAATCTTGCGTATAGGGGACCTGGAGGAGGAGTCCGACATTCCAAGTCTCCCGGAATAACGTAGGGTACCTCACACCTATTTGACCTGATATTGGGTAAGGTCATCCCCACATCTACAGTATTAATACCTCAACCCCGATTTGGAGCGTTTTCCCACGCTGTTTGCGTACGACCATGGAGCAAGAGACTCGCGACGCATCTGCGTTGATAGCGTCTCTGCAACAAGCTTGTCGACGCCCACTTTTTGTGGATATCGTCGCTAGCCGAGCGAGATTGGCCAAGAAACGTGCGTCTGGCGTTGTGAATGAGGACGATCCGACCAGACGAAACGAGCCGCTGCCACCAGACGCTTCGACTTCGGCTCAGACGTCGACGCAGCTCCAATCCCGAAAAAACGAAGCGAAACCAACGCAAACATGGATCGAGGTAGGAGCCTCTCATCTGTCGGTCTGTGTAGAATCTCAGACAAGGCGAGTCACACATCGTTCCTCTTCTCACATTGCCTTCTTCTGTTTCGCCTTTGGCGACGACCGACTCCGTATACGGCTACACTATTTGTGCACGTTCCTCCATTAGCTTTTACAAGAAGCTACCTCCCTTTTACCCGTCTTGACTGAAGATCAGCACGGGGAAGTTTTGCGTTTGGCTTCGATTTTGCTTCTCGGTTTTGTGCTGCCTCATTCGACTGGCAACGAACTCTGCTTGTTAGAAAATGCTCCCCGACACAAATATCAGACTGCCGAAGGTTCCGAGCTTGACGTAATGGCCGGTGACGACTATATCCTACAGATGCCCCTAGAAGATCGCCTATCCAAGGCTGTACATCACAATGATGCCAACGAATTTGGTGAATACGATACCCTCATGGATCCCTTTGTCGAAGTGGCTTTCCATCAATTCCTTTCCGAAGGGATCACGCCCTTGCTGGAACGAAGACCTGCCCATCGCACGCAAGTAGACCTATGGCATGTCATCGCTATGATCATTGACCCTCGGCCACTCTTGGAATCTTTGCCAGACCGACTACAACGGTTGAACGACTCGCACGCCGCGTATTGGTTGAAGACACGTCGCCTCATGCAAAGCACGACGCCAGTCCACTTTCAAGCAAATTATGATCACCGGTGGCGTCTTGCGCAACTCGTAGCTCGAAGCGCGACTTGGCCGGTCTTGGAGGATGAAACAGCGACTGATCCAGTGGGGCCACTTTTGTACGGTGCCATGTTTCATTTGCAAACCTCGCTCCGCTGTTTCGGTCAACGCGCCATCTCCAAAAGAGATGCCCACATAGCACACTGTGCACTCGTTTCTATGGCCTGCCAAGCTCGAAACGTACCTTTGCTGCTGGAAGAATGGCGTTATTTACTGCACCTTACGATAAAAGATCGTAGTTTGTGTCCGGTGGATGACTGCAGTCGGAGCGAAACATCCGAACAAATTCTGCAACCCGAACTGCCGCTTCCACGGACGTCGTCGAGATTTTGTCCACACGTGGCACGGGGACGTTTGTTAGGAAACTTTGCCGTGCGTAGTGGTAGACGCGGAACATCGGAGCCGGATCTATTTGTACAGGAGGCCTTGCGCTCTTTGACGGATGTGATTGAATGGCAAACCGACTGTTGGGACGCATCTGACGAGGCAATAGTCACTGAGGACTCGAGACTTTATCCACCTTGTTTGCTGGAGTCGCTTCTTTGCGCCACGAAGCAACTCGCATGTTTCCGCCCTGCCGTTAATGAGGAAGTAGTGCAGTGTGCTATTCAACTGTTGCGGCATTCTCATTGCGGTATAGCGTCGGAGGCCGCAAACATGTTAGTGATGGTTTTTCACTATGCTCCTAAACACTCGGTCGACAGCTTTGTCTTCAAAATCTTGGAATCAATCAAATTAATAATGGAGCACACCGCAAAATCGCTGCTTTTTGTGGAGGATCTAGTGGGGTCACTTGCTCAACACTCCCCTCCGTTTGCTTCGAATCTCTTTCTTCATCTTCTAGACAAGACAAGCAAAGTTGCGAATCGAGAAGCAATCGACCGTCTGGTGGCAATGGTAGCGACCAACTGTCCTATGGTGGTAGCCAGAAACTACAATAAGCTTTTTACAATGTTTCAGAATCGAACAGAGCTGTCGCCTCACATCGCAGTAGCACTCTTATCGAGCCGCCAAACCTATTTTTTCAACGCGGAAAGTGACAAACACGACAAAATCACACAGAACATTGTTTCTTTGGAAGCCAATGGGTGGACGCTTTTTCAAATTGCGCGGCAGTGCCTCTTACTTGGGAACTTTGCCCAAGCATTAACTTTGTACAAGGCAGTCGCATCTTCGTTTCTGTTGAGTGAAAAAAACTACGTGTGGGTGTGCGCTCTCGAAAAGATTGCTTCCGGTGAAGCCCTTTTGATACAGCATGGGGCGACAGGAATCCCCCATGCTGCAGAGGATCTACACACGGCTGTATCATACTTGCAATTCTTGCAATCTTTTTCCGACGTGCGTAAAGAAGGTTTCTCGTTCCAGATTCGGTTTCTTCTATTGCGCCTTGACTTTCTCGACCTCGTCACCATTCTTCGGCATCTGACGATGCAAATGCGATTGACGGCAAGTGGTCCAACCAAACATACACGCTCGTACAATCATTTGCGCAACACCATCATCGGGTTCGGTGCGCTTGCCTCTCGGTATAAGGGCGCTTTTCAACGCCACGGAATGTGCTTTAAATACGGATTTTCCGGAACGTGCTTGCGTGTATTGGAAGTGCTGTCGAGCATGATGAAAGAAGCTTCCGTTGCGGTATTCTTGGACATCATATCGGTACCGATGAAGAAGGATGTTCTTTCCATTGACATTCAGTTAGGAGATGCGAGAGATCCCTTGTCTATGTTGCTACGACATTTGGATGAACTCGTTGTGCAACCGATGAGAATTTCGGTCGACTCTGTGGCACGAGCCGCAGCCCTGCTGGAAGTCATTGAAGGAGTCCTGATGGTTCCCATCCCTTTTCCCAGGGACTTTATGTGCCTTTCACCGACTATACCTGCTTTTTTACGATTGTCAGCCCAACCGGAAGAATTTAACGAGCACGGAGTACATAGATTCACAACAATTGAGGCGCACCCATCAGTGGGGTTTTCCTTTTGTGCAACGGGTCGCTTTCCACAAGCTTTGCTACAGCAATCGAAAAAACACGTATCTAAAGCTCTCATCTGGTATCAAGTCTATTATGACGGACCTTTGCGCGAGGATGAGTTCCAACCAGACGAACAGCTGGATGAGTATCATCTCACCCCACCAATACAAGCATCCATCGCGGCGAAGGTGTCTCTGCTTTCTACTAGCTCACCGGCTGTGGCACCTCTTTCTTTGGATGGTTTCTTCTTCATTTCAATAGACTGTCCGCCTTTGTTTGACGAAGGTTGGTACAGCATCAAAGCATGCTTGGGTGGCAGAGACGTATCAGGAGGGGAATGGGAAATACCCACGAACGGACGGACGCAATCGATTTCAATTCGAAACACGCGGTCGAGATGATGTCGATTTTTTGTCTCACAGTCAATCAGTTCAGGATTCGGGGTGGGATTATTTTTCGCGTTGTTGGTTACATGTTAATTCGAAGCTCTCTTCTTTGTCTACAATGTAAACTTGACAAATATATTTTTGTGATACGTTTGAATTTAGCGTAGTTATATACAGAAAGGGTTTGTAACACAGAGCAAGCAATACACGACGCTGCGTTACTAACAGTAAGCAGGTTATGCCTGGATACAGCAATGCATGTGGCATGGCCACAAACAACTCACCGCCGAGGGTAGTAGACTCCTTAAAACCCTAACCCTATTCATTTTCATTCGCCCGATTTCCTTATGGCTTACAGTTAAAGCCATCTGAGAGCCCTGCAAGCATTCCCGATTTCCTGATTCCAGTTTGTGGAAACGAAATCATTGCCTAATCTCTTGAAAAGCTGATCCTGGCCATGGGATTTCCAATCGCAATTGGTGCCAAATCGGTATCATATCAAGGAATAAGGTCACCAGAACCGATCGAAGAAGTCTCGGAAGATGGAGTGACGCTCAGTCCTTTCTTTGGACTACAACGCGCCCCCACTGTGGCGCTCGGCGTCTCTGGCGACAAAAAGCTGCAGGCGCTTGTTTCCATACATTTTTACGAGGTGGTGAAACATGAGAGTGGATCCAAAGTCCATGGAATAGCCGAGGTGTGCGTTACGATTTCACCGCTGTCGGAGCACTTTTCAAGGTCTCGATTCAGGGAGAGTATCTTCCGAGTACGCATGCCGCACAGCTATGAGCGTATGCCTGCTGACAGCTCAAACGAAACCTCCCAGAAATTTGAAGCACATTCAATCGAGCCTCATATTTTATTTACGAATGATGCCAAAAATCTGATATGCATTATACCGACAAACAACGGCCAAAATTCAATGGCGGTTCTCTTTCATATTCGTAAGGTCCATGGGAAAAGTATCGCCATTCCAGGTCACAATGGTCGCTTGCCGGCCCCTCCGTATCTTCTCAATGTTCCCGCACAAGTACACAAAAAAATCTCAGAGGCCTTGGTGGCGAAAAATCCATGTTTACTCGAGACGAGAGAGGAAAGCGACGATTTCAGAGCAACGAGCGCGACGGCACCACCCAGCGCCAAGTCTATTCTACTGGTCGGAAGCTCGGACGGCCGTATTTTGGCGGTATCTTTACGACCATTTCAAGTTCAGGGAACCATTCATATGCCCAACGACGATAACAGCACTGCAGTCTTGGCTTTGGAGTCGTGTGTAGGGGCTAGTGGTCGTGCAGACGATTTCGGGCGAGTTGCTTGTCTAACCGACAACGGACTTGTCACGGTCTTCGACTTGCGACGATTGACGGACTGTGCTTTAACAGGAGCTCTCTCCGAAACCAAGAAAAGCACTTTGAATTGTACAGGAGCAGAATTTGCGTATGCAGATAACGATGCAGTAGGCATGTATACATTGGACAAAGTCTGTGAGATAGAGAAGAGGCCCTTCGAATGTTGTAAACTTCTTTCGGATTTATACTTGGCAGTTATGGAAATCCTACCAGATAAAAGCACTGTTTCGGTTTGGGCACTTTGCAGTGGTGGACAGACTTGCTGTATATCGGAGTTGCAAGTTACTAGGGACAACCTGCGCGAAAGTGCCCACGCTACATTTACTCTGGCTTGCAATCGCTCACCCCATGCGCCTACTTCCGATATGATGCCACCTCTGAATTGGAGGTCAGCCATTGGTTTGGACTATGACCCAGTGAGTGGTTGCCTTGCTGTGAGTTCTATTTTGAAAGCTCGTGACGACAGGAATCAATCATTTGGCTCGTCTAATTCCGAACCTTTCGTGAGTCTATGGAGCTGGAAGCTCAATGTCCAGGGGCTCACAATTGCACTATCCAAGAAACCTAACAGCTGTTCACTGCACTGTCCAATGCACCCTGTCTCACGCTTACTCTTCGCGGCCAGCACTGACATCAGCGCGAAGAGCAATACAATGTTCAAGGTCACGCACGTCATCGGATCTGCGAATACGAAATCTTCGTTTCTGCAAAAGGAAATATTTGATATTGGGATTTTGTCGCCCTCAGCCGACATACGTTTATGCCGCACAGCTCTTCACAAGACTAACTCACTGCTCCTTTCATCGAGGTCTGTGATTTACCCTAAAGTGTCGAGATCGGCGACCAACGACGCGATAGAAGTCGACTGGCAGGAATCAAAAATACCAATCGAATACACTAGTTCATACGGTGCTCCTTTGACGGGCTGCATTGGGCATCGCCGAGGATTGTCTGTCGCCGTCGCCAGTGATAATGGACTATGCCTGCTTGATTGTTCGGAAAGATCAGACGGCAATACCGTTCGTTCGAAGTGGCGCCATTTTGGAAATGCAGTAGAGGAAAGTTTGTTCAAAGTCACTGCAATGGAGTGGTGGGAAGGTGTAGCTATTCCTTCCGCTAACGAAATGTTTCAGGACGACTTGCTCTTGGCTATTATAGAAGTTCATCACGATGGGAAGGCTGTCGTGTGTCTTTCATGCTTCTCTCCGCGACGCCTTGACTTTGGACATCAGCTTTTATCGTCGCAATCAAAGGGTGTAAATAGCAAATGGGGAATCAAGCTTTCTGATCGATTTTCGTCCGCGCGTCTTGATATTCTACCAGAACCAAAGGCAGACTCTGAAATCAAGTTGTCGGCAGCAACAACGCGACGCGCTGTCATTTTGATATCTGACGCGTCCGACGCAGCGGCCTACGAAGTTTACCAACTTCAAATTATTGAAGGCAATTCAGCTGGGTTCGCAGAATCATACTTAGACCTGCAACCGTTCACTGTAGTTGGTAATTGTGCGTCTGTCGGAACGGTGGGATCTTGCTGTGATTTATTTCTAGCTGGTGCTTCGTTTCGCTTCGATTGTCGTCAGTTTGAAAGCTTTTCTGCAGACGACGGCCTCTATGTAGCTACATTGGGTATTATCCGACCGGCAACTGGCGGCGTCGACGCGATTGCAATTTCTTCTAACTCCGTTACTGCCTTTGGAAAAGTAGTCGAACGATTTCCCTCCGTCGATCCGAAGATTTCGGAAGTCGTAAACTATTGGCTTTCGACCATCATTTCGGATGCCGACCGAGTATACTTCTTTTGGTGTCTGCAATTGGCCAACGGTAGTCTCATCACTTGGGTAGTGCCTACCTTTCCCATTGACATGAAGTATAACAACCTATCTGGTCCTTCGATTGCGTCAAATGGATGGCCTTTTCTTTCAAAAGGGTTTGAATCTGTTCACCCTAAGGTATCGATTTTGGGGCAAACCTCTAAGGCCGGTACGTTGTCGAAGTGGATGCAACAATCGAGTTCGGGAACGCGCACCGATTTTCCCTTGGGCTGCGTTCCCGGATCATTTTTTGGTTGCTTGTTGAGATCGATGCAGGCGTGCCGCAAGCTTCACCAATCTGTTTGCCTAGAGAACGATAGCGAGCCGTTTCGACTGGATTTCCTGGACCATGATGTACTTTACCCGGGCGACCTTGTGTTGTCGCCTCCAGTGTCGATAACTTCGGTTTACTCGTTGCTCCTTAATTCGAATGACTGTGAGTCGAGTCACAATGCATTTAGTTCGAAGCTTTGCCAACGACAAATACACAAAGGTTTGCATCTCGATCCTTTTGCAGACTCATTTGGCCTGTCTCTTCAGCTTCTTGTTCTTCGCACGGCGGAAGCGCTAGCCTCGTCGAAGGTGAGCCTCGGAGGAAATACACCTGAAGCAATAGATGATGTCATGGTGATGTTTACGAGACTAGTAAATGCAATTCGAAGCTCGTTGCAACCACTGAACGGCGCAGCATTGTTCTTGGACGTGGGGCGTCAGATTGAACCGAGCTGCTTGGCGACTCTATTTCCGTTGCCTTCAGCTCGCAATGGAAGTCATACTTTATTTCGTGAAATGGAGGACATTCTTTCTATATTTCTGGCGCATGGAACTATTTCTTCTGCAGTTAAATCACTACCCCTGCTGCTTAAAGACGGCTTGTCGAAGTCGATGTGTGTCATCATGTTTCAGTACTGTCTGAGAATATTAAAGACGAGTCTTAATTCTTACAATTCTTCGCTACCGGCAGAAGTACGCTCACTTGGTGACATATTCCGATACGGACTTCGACTGGAACGATTGGAAGACGATGAAAGTGATTCGTTACAAACTAGGCTCACAAAATCGGAATCTTTGTCGGATACCGAGTTTGTCGAGCCGCCTGACGAGGGATACTCATTGCTTTGTGGAATTTTTGGAAGACAGCGTATAGTTAAAGAGCAGGATTTAGCCAAGGCTGTCGACGCTTTCATTGATCGCGGCTTCGACCTCGACCTTAAGCAAAAGGAGGTCAGTCTTTGGTGGAGAACTTGCGATGAAAGTGAGTCCAAACGGCGATCGTTTGAGAAGGGATCAAGTATTACAGAAGCTGCGAGTCGGTTTGTGCTTGACGCACTTGCCGACTTTCCATGTCAGCCTTCCGCTATGCAAGACTGGAAACCGGTCATCGCAACTTCGTGGATTCTCGTCGGCGAAGGTATAAAAAGCCTTCCTATGTGCACTCACGATGAGTTCAAGAGGCTCGTTGAGCGTCAAACAATTTGCTCATTGAAGGCGGCACTACCAAAAGAACTCAAAGTCAGTGGAAACTTTACTCAATATTTTGTATCATTTACGCAAGGACTTAATGCACAGGCTAGCCCGACGGAAGCCGGATATGTTTTGGATGTTGTGTTGGTTCTCCTGTCCAACTGGGAAAGCTGCGCAGCCGAGCTTCCCGGCTTAGCTCTGCTAGCAATTGTCGTTGCTCATGGAGCGGATCGAATTGATGAATTGGGCTTCGACCGAAATATGAAGGATCATCCTTTGTGGTGTTCGTATCTCGATTCGCAAAAAAAGTGATTTCATTTTTATTTTGAACTCACGGTGACTTTTTTGGTCTTTTTATAGACATGACGAATCTTATCAAAGCACCACATTTGAACCATTATTTGATACCTCGTTTTGCCCTGTGCTAACATAATCATCGATAGCTCTATTTTCTTTACGAGGACCTATTCGGGTTTCGTTCCGCCTCACAGTCAGTAAACCCTGTTCGGCTTCACTATCAATTCCTGTATTCCGACCTAATCAAAGATTTGCTGATTCGGAGCCACTCACTTTTTATGAATATTTTTGAGCACGAATCAACACCTAAGTATGGCCTGAAAGCACATAAATGGGCTTCATCATCATTGTCTTTCATCGCGTAGATAAAACTTTAGATCGATTTTGAACAAGTAGATGTAATAGTTCTCAACTGGTTTTATCACTTACAAAGTATTTCGCGCTCAAAAATGGTACTTAATCGCGGATGAATGTAAGCCGGAACAGGGGAATCGCGGACTCAACGTGGCCCGAATGGGGAATTTCCTCTACCAGAAAAAACTCGCAATCAAGAGTTTTATCTGGATTGCTTATCCAGTATTGTTACAGACAAAAATTTGGAAATGGCTGTAACTGTGCGATAAACCCGGAAGTGATTTTCTTTTGACAGGGAATGCCCGTTCTCTTGAATTAAAATTAGAGAGAAGTGATGTTGTGAGAAATCCAATAGAGTAAAACTCTAACTATACAAAATCTGCCCAATTCTGGCCCAGCCCAATGGGGCAGGAAAATTTTGCCCCGTTCTATATATATTTTGAACCATTCTATGTGTATTTTGCCCTAGTTACGAAATTAGTTGGCCGTCGTCAAAGGGTCTTGAAGACTTTCTTATCGAGTCCCGTAACAGGCACACGTACATGAAAACCAAGCTTGATTTGTCACTGTCAATGGAGATGTGGATTTTGCAGACTGTTCGCTTTTGATCTCTTCTTCACTTTTTCCCTCAATCACCAACATTATGTCTATGGCTTCCACCACTGTTTTCGAAGCAACCCCGCGCGCCTTTGGCGAACGCAGTTTCGGTCTGTCGCCAGATGACGAACGCTATAGGGTTTTACAGGTGCAAGCGTTTATTTCAGAGCACGGGTTGGACACTTCCATTCAAGTTGAGTTCAATACTACGTGCCGAGGATTGAGGAAAGGAAGTTCTGCTATAAAAGAGTACAATTATTACTTGCAGAATATCTGTGTATTTTCTGGCCTGATTGGTGATTACCAAACTGACTGTCTCTTTGACAGAGAGCTGTGCCCACGAAACCCTCTTCCTGCCGTTCCAGAAACAATTGCGTTGTACTACCGTTGGAAGTCGGGCAAAAGGGCAAGGTATTGGTCAACAAAAATAACGCTCCCGTCAAAAGGGTAGCTTCAGGTGATGTTGTCCAAGGTACTGGAGACTGGAAATCCCCATCTCCTTTAGCAAAGGCCCCGTGCGGCTTTTTTGAACATTCACATTCTTTACGATGAGCTACGAGGTGAATACAAGCACAGCTGTCCCGAATGCTGCAAACTTAATCCAACAGAATCGAATGTCTCTGACAGACGTGGTGGGCAATGCCAAGAAATGTGCACGCCCAAAAAAGACAGGATGAAAATGGGCGTTATCTGTGCAAATTCTCAATCCAGCTTACCTACTTTGTGCTGCCAGCAAATTCCCTCTGTAGGGATGCTACAATGTGTTGTCTATGAAACTACGCAATAGGTGCAGTCAATACGAAGCACCGCCATTATACAATAACAAGCAAATGAGCTGCATTAATGTTTGTTTTCTGATGATTGTGGACGTGGATTGTGTGCTTGCGTTCTTCGTTTGAATAGCAAACGGCCGGATCGAAAGTATTTCTGAGTATGACGTAAATGGAGTCGTGTAAGGAGTTTTCACTCCTGAGTATTAGTGATTTTTTGCCATCCCCATATCTGGCTCGACATGAAGCAGCGACAGGGAAACAGAAGGACACAACCTTCGGAACAAGTGACAGAGAAGGATTCCTCTTCGGCAGTTACAACAACGGACTGGGAATCCGCGGCAGAATCGTCTTGTCCAATTTAGGGCCGAAGAAGTGAATACAAAAATACCATTCTTGCGAGAGTACTCGTTCCACCAAGAGGCGACGGCTAACAAGGAAGTGACTCCGAGTGGGCTTCTATTCTGCGCTTACGACAGTGCATGGAGACTCGCTTCCTTGTTTTGTTGGTTTTTGCATTTGCCTTGGTGAGATTCTTTGTGAGTCCTATCACAGCGACGATTGAAGCAACGTATTTCTATTCAATGAATCAGCATCCGCTAGCGACGACCGACAGCGGTGCATCAAGTCAGCCTAAGTCACCCCACCATCTGTATCGATTTGATTCAACCGGGCATGATGCGGGAGGCCATGTGCCGGCGCAGCAGAGGCGATCGCAAAGAGCCATGATTCGACGATTTTCTGTTGCGCTGTCTACAGAATCCTATTTTAAGACGTCCGAGGACACCAATTGTTACGGCGCTTATGGCCACGTCCGGGAAAAGTTAGATTATGATTATCACTCTCATTATCGCAAAGACCGACAGTGGTTTCACGATAGCATCATTGAAGATCTTCTCGAGCATTCCGATTCCACTAGTGTTTGCGAGTATCCGACCGAGCCCTGGCTTATTCTTAGCGCCGGCGTACAAGGCGCTGGTAAGAGCTTCACTATTCACAATCTGATTCGAACGGGCTATTTACCACTTTTAACGTTTGTCTATGTCGACTCTGATGAGATCCAGCGGATGCTTCCCGAATTTTCAACGTTCTGTGAGAACTCCCCGACTATGGTAGATGCCTTGACTAGCAAAGAGGGTGGCTACATTGCTGAGACACTGACTTTGGCAGCCCTGCAAGCTGGACGGAATGTAGTGCTGGACAGCGCACTAAAAGACGTAAATTGGTATAAGGACTATGTCGAAAGATTGCGCCAAGAATTTCCCTGTCTCAAAGTCGGACTCATTCACATTATTGCCGAGCCTGAAGTAATTTTGAAGCGTGTCCGCTTGCGTGGCAACGAGACGGATCGCTCCATTTCGGAAGAGCAGATTCGAAAAGCATTGCAAAGCGTCCCACACAATGTTTCCAAAATCACTCCTAACGTTGAAAAGGTTTTTGTCATTCGCAATGACGATTCCCCTAGGCTGGAGGGATGCAAATGGTCAGAATTCGCAAAGACGTTTACGCAAATCCCATTGTCTGGTAAACTTGCTCTTGGAGAAAGAATGGACATGTCTGGCACAGTCTTTCGTCGAAAATCTTGTCGAAGGCGGTTCTCCGTCTTTCAGTCTAGTGAAGACAACCACAAAGCCGACCATAAGATGTTTTACGGAAAATATGCCCACATTCGAAAGACTCTGGATTATAACTATCACAAAAACTACACATTCGAACGACAACGGTTTCAAGATGCTATTGTTAGCGAGTATGTCAACAATGCCATCCTGAGCGACAACAACGGCGAGCTTTGCACTACTCCAACCGAACCGTGGATAGTATTTACAGCTGGAGCCATGGGCGCTGGCAAAAGTTATACGATGCGGCGGCTTGTCGAGAAAGGACGCTTTCCCCTTATAGCCTTCGTGAGCGTCGACCCTGACGACATTCGACGGCACCTTCCTGAGTTTCATTTGTACGTTGACCAAAGTCCTGAGCTCGCTGGTGAACTCACGCGTAAGGAATCTGGTTATATTGCCGAGATTCTTACGCTGGCAAGCTTGCGCGAAGGCAAGAACGTATTGGTTGACGGATCATTGCGTGATTGGAGTTGGTACAAATCGTACTTTGAGCGCTTGAGAAACGAGTTTCCTGCTTTACGAATAGCCATTCTTCACATCACGGCACCTAGGGATGCCGTGTTTCAACGAGCTGCGGTAAGTGACGACTGCTTTGAATGTTTCTCCGGTACTGGTATGCAATACACTTTCTCATTACTGTATTTGCTGCTAGGATCGTGCTGTAACAACAGGGCGTATTGTTCCTCAAGAACTTTTGGTTGCAGCCTTGGAACAGGTCCCGAAATCTGTAGAAATTCTGAGCCCGTTAGCCGATTGCAGTGTAGAATTGAAAAATGCTCCGCGCGCCGAAGATATTGAGCTTGTGACACCTAACCAAACATGGGAGACTTTTGAATCGAACTGGGTCCAGTAAGTAGATTGAAGCAAATAAGAATGTGATTCCGATTCCCATATCTTTGGTCCGGTTACCTCACTTCTATACAAATACTTACCCAGAACTTGTGCGTGGGTGCCGAATCGAGAAAGAATGTTGAAAAAACAAGAAAAGGTAGACAAGAAATTAGCCGAAAAGCTTGATAATTAAGGCACGCTCTCAAACGGTTTCGCTCCAAAAGTGAATTCGAGGAATTGACTATGAACAAGTTAAAAACTTTAGGAAAACACGCTTTATCGTCTATACCAATGTGTCGCGAAATTGAAGTACAATGAAAGGACTCCACGCTCGAAAGAACATTTATAGCCCCGTTTCCTTGACCGATTCCATTCTCGATTTATTATCTTGAATGCAATGTCTTCGTACGGTGGTCCGGCACAGAAGCGGAGGATGCAGAACTCGTCTGTATCGGCGCCCTCCAAAATAAATTGTGGAGTCTTAGTAGGATCAATTAGATCCGGGTAAAAAATATTAAATTTGTAGCCTTGCACAGTCTTTGGCGGTGGGTTGTCCTGATCATAATGCGTTTGGTTGTATTTGTTCCAGTCATATCCAGTTTTTACTCGGTTGAAATAACGAGGCTTTCGTGGACGATATTTGTCCTCCCATGCATAGTTGCCGCGGCTCACGGCCACCTCACTAGTAAGTCCAAGTTCTTCTTCCAACTCACCAGACCCTGGGTCCAACTGCTTTGGCGCGTCAATCGTGCAGGCAACGGGAAAGGCATCTTTCGTAGCATTGATATCCAATTTTTCCGGATCTCTCGCAAGCTCCTCTTTTTCTCTCTCCAGCTTGTCAAGTTGACGAACCAACATTTTGGAATGTAAGTCAGAGAGCTCACACTTTGCTAAATATACATCAAGCTGCTCCATAACCGACTGCCAGTACAGAACATCAAAAGCGGTCCCGCGCGAGCCTGAATTCTCTCGATTGACTCGAATCCGGGAAGCAACTTCGTCTTTCATTTTGGCTAAATCTGCAAATGACTGACCTTTAAACACTTTCTGAACTTCTACTACAATTTTTGCATGCGATCCTTGATCACCACCGCTCTTCAGGTATTTGATCTCGTCTTGTGCCACTTTGTGAAGAGCATCCCAGTACTGGAGGACCTGGTTAGGCTGAGTGCTTTTCACACCAACAGTCGACAAAGCATCTCTTTCCAAAGACCTAAACATATCAATTTCCACCAACAATTCCTCAAGCTCATTGAGCTTGAGCATTTTAAGCATTATATGAGGGTCTTCCAACTCGGCTTCAAGAGTCTGTAGAGCTTCCAAAGCGTTGTAACGCTCTTGGTATTTTAATGACGAGCGCTTTTTTTTATCCTCTTCTGAAAGGCCAAACAGCAAAAGGTTCTTAGCAAGTACATCAATAGGTTTCTCCCTTCCCTCTACCAAGCGAATTGCCGATCGTTGCTTTTGTTGATGCAAATGAAACTCTTCTTCCTTCCTAGCCCAATCATCGTAGTTTTCCAGCTCCTTCATTCGACTTTCTTCGGCGCGAATCCTCTGCATTTCGTCAAATTGGTTCTCTCGATCCTTTCGTCGACGGCGGACCTTTTCGATTTCTTCCAGAGTTTTGTCCTTTTTTGGTTTATCGCTGTATTCCGCAGGAGTCGTTTCCTCTCGTTTCTTCCAAGTGAAAGTTTCATGAATGTTAGGATCGTTGAAGGGATTATCGTCAGCGGTATAACCTAAAGTAGCGCTAATATGAGCAGCACGTTTCTGAGACCGACGCTGGTTTCTTTCCTCCAGGGTTTCCCCCCGTGCTGCAAGTTTCGCCATTAAACGCTCATTAAGAACCTTTTTCTCGGAGTCGCTTCGTTCATGCCCACGGTTAATACTGCTCGGAGAGGCCGATGAAGCACTAGAGCTAATACTCTCCGTTCTTTTGTGTCGTTTTTTTTGCTTAGCGTGGCGATGTTTTCGAGATGTGGACTTCTTTTGGAGTTGATGACTCCTGCCTTTCGCCAAATCTGGTTCCTCCCCGCGCTCGCGCTTTCGACTTCGCTGCCTACCCTCACTTTTACGAGACCGTTGTTTGTCGTTACGGTGACTGCTATGCCTATGAAGACCTGACGACCCAATCCTATCGTCCTTTGGGCTCCCTTCTTTGTCGTTCATTCTATCGCAATATGTAACGATGCGGGGAAAAATATAAGCGCGATAAACACACTGGCGGCGATCTGGTTTGCTACAGCTCGTGGTGGGCAACGCGTATTACCAGTGACCTTTTCTACACAAGCAGAAACTTGGGGTATCAATAACTGTAAAATCTCTGCTTTTCTGCGACAAGAAGTGACCAATCGTGTTCGCATAACGATAAGAAGTGGTAGTCTAGCAGCCACCTCTACGTATCGTTTTCGAATGAGAGAATACGCTAAAGGGGATGGGAAAAGGTGAAAAGCTCGCTAAAGGGGACAGAACGTGTTCTCTCTAATGTAATTAGCTTCATTTGGCGCCAGTATATTGTTAGATATCCAAAGTATTTAAACTAGCTGTAAATGCCAAAATATTTGTCACGGATGCCAACCATTGCCAAAAATGTATAGGTATATCGCAGCGCGTCCGATGAGAGATCTCAGGGCAACCTATCTCCCACCGCCAAGGAAACAAATTTGTACAGTATATTTTAGCAATGGCTCCACAACGAGGAGTAGTTTGATTTTGTTTGGCCTCTCTCAAAAGTGATAGAGGGCCTTGATAATTGGCAATTTGTCCGGTCGACCACCTGCCCCTTGGTTAATTTGGGTTGTAAATCAGCGGCGAGAATTTCGGCGCGTTCGGCAAAGATGATATCATCCAATTCAACCATCGCTTGTGGAATGAAGGGACAATTGCCCGCCGACGGACTTTTCAGGTGGCTGGATTGGCAGGATTGAGGCCCATGATGGGATCCAGAATTTCCGTAAGCATCCCTTCACAGGACTGGTCGGGGTTCGTCCGCAACGTTATTGGCGGTGTCGGTAGGGAGCGACGGGGACAACACCGCTTGGACGGGGCCGACGGACCCCGGCACGGTGCCGGTACAGTCCCAAAGGCAACCGCCAACCTTGCGGAATTGGCGAGCTGATTGGGGACGCACGTGGCTACGTTGGTGCGATCGCTTGTGAGGGTGCGGTTAGCGTTTTGGACGGTGCGAATACGTACCGTTTCCGTGGCGCCACAAGAAACCCGTACGAGTGGCCGAAATGGTTCATCCAGACAGGAAGTGGCTACCGGCCAAGCTATGACGTGGGACGTTTGTGACACGGAGAGTGCATTGTTGGTGTCGCCATCCAAATTGTCACTATTGCCGTTGGCGTCTCCGGTAGTTGTACCGTCAGTCGCCGTTATTGCAGTCGTTTGGCTTTCGGTGCGACTGTTCGTGCGGTTGGTAATCCCCAAGGTTACGCCCAAAAGCCCCACGATTCCCAGCAAGACGACAAGGGCGTAAGTACAGCGCTTACGGGTCCGACGTAGAGTTTTTTTGGTGACGGAATGTTGTTCCCACGGTTCCGGTGTGGCGAGGACTACCAATCCACGCTGCTTTCTTTATCAGAATATGCCTTCACGAACCCAATAAACTCAAACACTGTCCAAAGGTCAGACATAGTAATGCTTGGCGACTTCATACCTAAATTGTAGAGAGAAGAAATTGGGGTGGTGAAAACAGAGAGCTGAAATGCTTGGGCCAAAGGCTGATCAAGACACATTTGGTTCAAATCTAGACCGAATGCCAAGTCTGGCCAAGCTCAATTCCGTTCCAGTGGTGTTGCCTCCAAAGTTCCGTACCTTTTATTGAGCACGTGTTTATGGCTGAACCATGCAGCTTGGAGAGCTTTGAAGGAAGGAAAGATATCTTTGACGGCTATCCTCATGCTCAGTTTGCAATGTCTGGACCGTAAATTTCAATGAGAGAAGGGAGTGGTGTTGACAGTGATACCTTGCTGGCCAGCTTTGGGCAATGGTTGGCATCCGTGACAAATATTTTGGCATTTACAGTTAGTTTAAATACTTTGGATATCTAACAATATACTGGCGCCAAATGAAGCTAATTACATTAGAGAGAACACGTTCTGTCCCCTTTACATTAGCGAGTTTTTCACCTTTTCCCATCCCCTTTAGCGTATTTTCTCTTTTCGAATGCATTGACAGTGGAATGGGCATTTTTTTCAATGACACCTGTCTACTACTACTTTTACTAGGCCAGCCCAAGTACAATTCCGACGGGTCTTGAACTGCGAGCAAATTTTTGCCACAGCAGAGTTTGCGATGGACAACAACTGGTTTTGTGGCTGCCGTCTCTTACCAGCAACCATTTCTTCGTCTCAGTCTCGTATGTATTTTCACCAGGGACAGTGGCAGTGTCGACGTATCAGTTTTCGTCGCTTTCAGTCTCCGACGAGTCTTGAACCTGCAAGCTAGCAAGTCTGTTGGTATTAACGAAAAGATCATCATCTGTATCGTATCCAGTTGCATACACAATCCCATCCTCGATCGGCGAAGCTTGGTCCTCTTCGTCGAAGGATCTGACCCCTGCACTACTACAATCCTCGTTTGTAGTTATTTCATTTTGGGGACTACTCTCTATCGAGTCCTGAGTAAATTCCGTATCCCATCCGGGCCAGAGTTCATTCGATTGCAGATGCTTGATCTGCTCCTTGTAAAGAATATGCGTAATCATAAAGCGAACTCCACCAGAATCGTTCTTTCTGTCAGCACCTTCCGCATCCGTAGCTGTTTGAACGATGACAAAATCGTTTCGTTTGAGCCAAACCAGTTTGCGAAACTTTGTGGGAAGGATGGCCAAGTGGCAAGGTCGCGTTGTCGCTGAGTGCTCTTCTGGTAACGATTTTTCCACCGACAAGACTATGTCGAACTGATTACTTCCCCGAGTAGCAACTATCTTGGCGACCCGTTCGTCCCCCAGAGGTTCAGGAAAGTCGTGAAGTATCGAGTCTGTCAAGTGCTTCCGATAATGTGTTCGTCGCCCAAGCCCCGCCATTCTGTCTAAGCGGATTGCGAATGTGGGTGTGAGTAAGCGATTTTGAATATTCTCCACGCTCTACATGGATATATTCTCCTTTATGCCACGAAATTCATGATCAGCAACCAGTTCCTCCTTCCAATTATTGTTCCGCGATTTCCTGTTTGTCTGCTTTATTTTTCGGTTGGCGCTTCACAAGCATGTCAGCCGCCGAACGGCCCAGAATTTTGTGAGAGGAAGGAAAGGTGTGTGCACCATTAAACATCGACATTCCACATTCCAGGTTGTACCAACAACCCTACTCTTTTCATGTTGGTCTTTTTTTAAAACATTGCTCACTCTCTCTCTCGCTAGAGCACTACTAGCTAGTAGTAGTAGGCTAGAGTAGAGCTACTCTATTCTCTCTCTAGAGAGCTTAGAGTCGTTATCCTGCAAACGAAACGGATGATCCACCGCAGTAAATCCGAGGAAACCTGGAAAGTGATTCAACCCAGCTTGTTTTTGGTTTCTCCATCGTAGAAGGATCTCCAAACGAATTTTAACTGATTTCAAACTCACGGTGACATGGCTACAGGCAGCGACAATGAAGACGCGGCCTTTGTCGATTCGTTCTTCCTCCCCGGTGGCATTCTCGACCCTGATCTTCAAGAATGTAGTGGCGGAAACAGGGTGGAGGGCGTAGAAGAAGAGGGACTTCCTCCCCACCTGTTATTTCGGAGGCCTTTACACCAATCTGTTCCTGTCAACCCCTGGGAATTTCCGGACAGTACCATACGGAAACCTTCGGCTTTATCAAGCGCTGCAGCTCACAATGGACAGAATACGTCAACATCTTGGTTTCGTTCGCCACCAACAGAAAACGCAGGAAAATCAGCTGTACTAGCTGGAGAATCCCTGTCTCTATCAATGCACGAGCCTTCTGCCGCCGGACCAGAACAGCATCCTTACGACTCCGAAATTCAGGGTAAATGTCAAGGTACTGACTATCTATCCATCGTCCAGGCAGGCTTTGAATCATTCTCGGACCAGGCTGCTCTCCCAGGCATCAGGTTAACACCAAACCTGGACGACTTCTCACAACGTAACTTGCCCTTGAAAATGGGTCAGAACATCACTTACTCGGATGTGGCCAAAAAGAAGGATCCCACTCACGTGTCCGACATCCGCGTTCAGTACACGGGTCAAGGACTAGACGAAGCAGCATTACCCCGGAACCAAGACGACGATAAAAGCTTACTACATGATCTTGTAACAGAACCGTACGCTACCAAATGTTCCTTGAGCGATTGCAGTAAAATGAGCCAAGAGCTGGATGACTTTAAATTCGAAAACGAATCGATTGACGGAAGCGAACACGATAATACCGAGTCTCAAGAGGCATCCTCTGCGTCGTCAATCAGCACATTGACAGATCATTCGAGCAACGATCCCGGGAAAACTGATGAGATGCAGCCTATTTCAGGAGCCTCACTTCTGGATCCGCTCACCGACACTGCGACGCGTAAACCTAGCGATCATACTTCACTTATACATGGGCTGAGGAATGGAATCACAAACGACTTTCCGCCAACATCAAAGTTGACGAACTCAACGATTTCGGTTCACCAAGAAATCCCATCAATTTGTTTGGAAATGAGTAAGAGCAAGCCCGACCGCAAAAACCGTGCTGCGCAAATTAAGCGGAGGCGACAAGCTCCTCTCATATCGAGCACGTCGACAGATACCAGGAAAATGCGACGTGTAAATTGGAATTTAAGTACAAATACCTGGATTGCACCCATGTTGGCATTGGTAGATGGTCTTCAAATCGGCATTCATACATTTTTGAAGGGTGTTACAGCAACCGCTCCCTTTGTGAGATATTCCGGCGGTCTGTTGCGAGTAGCAGTAGCAGTTTTCGCTACTGCAACACTTGCACTGGAAAGAGCTACCAGGTTTGTCTTTAGTAGAAGAGACGAAGAAGGTTTCCTAGACACAACTACGCAATGCTACATTGGATTTCTCTCTGCATCGCTTCTATCGGATAGTCTGATGAACACCTTTGACCTTCCCCACTTTACGCCGCATTTTTTGTCGAGCGCTATCTTTTACTGGCTTTGCTCTGTATCTGCATCGACAACGCCGAGCATTTCCAAAGAGATAACAAAAGCACCTGCACGGTCGTCGACATCGTCCGATAAGATTTGCGACAGAATCTTGGGCACTCTCCGTTTTACTATCCCATTGGTTCTTTTTCTAGATGGATTTACCTCAAAGAACTCGTCTTTGTCAAGTGCTAGACCCGAGCTCAGAATGCAAGCTGCGTTCTGCGTGGCTGTGCTTCAAAACGGATTGATCTGGTCGCCGGTTGCTTTGGTCAGCTGGGCATTTCAGATGATCGCAGTCTACTACATCGCCAATCTGCACTGGATGCTAGATATCGCACTGTATTTTTTCGGTACAGCTTCGATCCGTATCGCTCTGCTCATCCACACCAGAAGATTGCAAACCATGAAAAGCGAATCGAGCTAACTTCTAGTAACGCATGAACTGTTGATGGCCACAAAGTCGCGACACTCTATTATCGATTCAGCATTGCTCCATCCACCAAGAGCCAAAGCAGCTTACAACTTTTGTCTATCGCATAGCACTATTCGAATGCAGCTCCTCTTTATCCCATCCGATAGCTAATATTGTCTGAGCGACTAAAAGAACTTTCAGCTACGGAAGTACAGTCACATTCGGCGGCGTTCACCATGGAGCGAGCGCTGCAACTCCACTGAGAGCTGGTCCAAGGTCAATTCGGATGCCAATATATGGTCCTTCAGTTGGTGCACTGTCGCTGCGCTTTCCTTCAGCCTCTCGTTTTGAAGAAATAGCACACGCTTTACAACAAACTTCAAAGCATCGGATATCGATAACTCAGCGTAAAAACCCATCCCAACATGAACGTGTACCATAGACTCATCAGCAGCAAGGGCTGGGCAAAAACTTTTTCCATGGCCTAAGTCTACCATTTCTCGGACTTTAGGAATATCGCTTTTGCTCAAGAGTTGATGTAGCCGCCGCTCAAGGTATTGAAATTCGTCGATTTCATGCTTAATTTCGGCTGTGGCGGAGGTTGCCTTCTTCAAATCAGCCACCAGCACATTCTGAAGGAAGTCGGAATATCGGTCAATTTTTGTTCGAATTTCTAATTCGGTCACTTCCATGTTTTGGCAAACTACCTCGTGGCACTTCAAAGCCAATGACGCTAAAAGACGACAGCACTGCCAGCGATGGCTTCGTTGCTGTAGAAAGTTATGAGTGACTGCGATCCAAATAGTACTGTGTAGTGTGAAAAGAAATCATGGACCAAAATTTCGATTTGCTGTCAGCGTAGAGTCTGTTCAAATTGACTGTAAATGTGAACGCACGAGTAATTAACATTGAACATTTAAATTTAAAACGGGTTTGAAAACTAAACTTGTTGACAGTTTCGGTTAACTGAAATGTAGCAGTAATATTTCACAGTCACGTGAGTGAATGTCTAAAATCTCGACTACAGTTAGAAAGCTGAATGTCTGCGACATCCAAGCACAGTGTCAGGGCTATTCGACTGATTTCACAGTGAGTTGTGCCGGCGGTACGGTCAGATAAAAACAATGGGAATCGAAGCAACTAACCCAAAATGGGGGAGCGGATCATGTGGGGAAAGCCTAATATTGACGTCGGAGATAAGATTCAACAGAAGTATTTAGCGAGTCCTGAACCTAGCGAGGTCTCTACAAAGTAACACATAGGCACCTCTTTCGTAGAATGCGGTAACTCAGTCTCGGAATATATTTTACGAAAGGAAGGGGCTGACTTGACATGTCGCCATCCGCAGTTGATAGCACCACTGCAGCAAAGATTGGCGCAAAGAGAGGGCTGAAACGAAAGTCCACTCAAGGGGGGAAAGAATTACGCTGTTTGGAGGAAATACAGGCAATTAGGAACTCGGCAGGAATGCGTGAGAAGAAAAAGACCTTAAGTCCGTTCCGTATCAAAGTTGGCTGTGTGGTTGCCCACAGATTGTTTGCCGACGAAAATCCCCGACCGATTACCAAGAAAGGCGGTACTCTAACTCCATCCACTACCACTTCTTCTTTTTCTTCTTCTTTGGAGTATACAAGTCTCTGGACAAATCCTCTCCCAGGTCGAGATGAAGGATTAGCTCTCATCGGTAAACGAATTCGATGCTTTTTCCCAAAGACAGGGCAGCAACATCGAATATTGGAAGGTGAAATCATCAGACTGGATGAAAGTAAACAAAAGAAAAAAGCTTGGAGTCCATTCAAGGTCGAGTTCTTGGTGGACAAGAAGTTTCTCGATCAATTTTCGTTCTTACCTCGCGTAGACGCTGACGTTGAGTTGTCTCAGCTACCCAACAACACCGCGCGTCGAAACCATGTTCTTGCAGAGCGGATCAAGGGAAAGAACAAGGTTATTCTGAGTGTGAAGTTGGCCAATGTATCGTTTATGAATTTGGGGAGCACTGGGGTCCGGTGGGTCATTCAAAAGTGGATGCCTTCGAGAGCGACAAAGAAGAAAACGGAGCAAACGAAAGAAAACCACTCTGTGCGTAAAGGCAATCACAAGCTTGGTGAACGAGTAGCAGCATCTTCTACCAACCAGGAGAATGGCCATAGGATATACGACAAAAATGTTAGAAATAGGAAAAGGTCTGTACGACCGAGCTCAGTGAGACAACTTGGTGATGCGAACGATACGGCGGCCCAGCAAATCGCAAATTGGCGTTGGATTGCCAGTCGATATCACGATTTCTGCTTGCAGCCCAAAAGAGAAATAAGGAACCTCAGCCACTTACTTTCTCGATCGCAAGGGATTGTTGGAGAAGTTATTGAAGTACAACCCAACATTGATCCCCCCAGCCCTGCTATGGTGACAATTCGTCAGCTCTACCTTCCTGAACAAACCGCGTCCGGACGGCAACACTATCATAGGATGAATGACATATTTGATTTCTACAAGAATAATTTTCAAGGTGGTCCCTTGTTGCAGCTTCCTATCGAAGAGCTGGTTGTTGTAGGCCATAACATCGTAAGAGCTCAACCAGGCGTCTCGACTGACCACACAAGCTACGAACAGCTCTGCGTCTACCTTGCCTATTCAATTACTGACGATCTTTATTTCCCTTTAGAGAAGACCGGTCCGGCGCTAGACGTCTTTAACCAATGCCGAAAGAGGTGTGCTGAAGCAGCGAGTGACGATTACACAATCAAGGATGAAGCATCATCTACAGTTCAATATTGCGATATCAGGCATTGCTGTGATAGGTGCACGTCACCAACTCGACAGAGCAATGCAAATGCAATTGATCTAGCAGAATCAGAAGCCCATTGCTATTGCAGCTATTGCCAATATTCCGTTCCTATTGATGATTGCAATTCTTATATTCAGACTATCTCAGAGTGCCTTCGTTTGAATCATCCGAAACCCTCAACCTCATCTTTTGACACCGCGCTCTGTTTGGTGAACGCAATTCAACAAATAGGATTTGGGCTGCCTACCAATTTGATCAATTGGGAGGAATTATCGGTATGTTTAGTCGGTTCAACCTCGCAAGTGAAACGGATGTCGCAGCTTAAGGTACAAAGCGTTGTCCAACCACCAACGTTGCAGCTTGAGTCCTGTGCGGGGACAAGTAGAAATGCTCATGCGGATTCTTGCGCGCGAATGAAGCAGTATGATCCTCTTAAAAACCACAAGATTCTGAATTTAAGGTCATTTCATCGCAGCGAAAGGCCACGCAATTTGAGGCAGATTGCACAGATAAATGACTGTAGCATTGAGAAAAAGGAAGAGAAAATGACATGTTACCGTACAAACCGGGCTAACCAACGGCGTCTTATGAAGGCTGTAGCTCCCTTTGGGAATGGGGCTCTCGGAGTTGACTTGCTTGCTTGCCGCGAGCCTCATTTGCGTTTTGAAAGAAGTGGTATCCATGCTTGGGGAGTATTTGCTGACAAAGAAATCGCGTCGGGTGAAATGGTAATTGAATATCGCGGTGAACTCATTGGAAATGCGGTTGCAGAAAAGCGAGATAAACAGTATGATGCATCAAAGATCGGAAGTGACTATATGTTTCGGATTGATGGATCAGGTGTTTGCGATGCCACGAAGCAGGGCAATGTAGCACGCTTTGTCAATGCAAGCTGCAACCCAAATTGCTACACTAAGATCATCACACTTGACGGTATCAAAAGGATAGTGATATACGCGAAGCGAGACATTCTCCCTGGAGAAGAGCTTTCTTATGATTACAAATTTCCGTTGGAACGTATTGAGGCAAAGCGAGTTTCATGTTACTGTGGTGCAAAGGATTGCAGGGGATACATGAATTGGGTATGTGCTCAACAAATTGTTTGCTTGTGTTTCTGTCATGAAAAAGCTTACATCGTTGTCTTGATAGGATAGAAGCTATGTGTCTTTGTCTTGTCCAGCAGATCTGCCGGATTCTAAGGAGATTCCAGAAAGGTAGAAATGAAGAAATTTCATATTCGGCTTTCGTTCAGGCCACAATTCCCCTATTTGGGACAAAACAATGATCAGTGAATAGTGGCAGATATCATAAGAGGAACTAATAAATCCCGTATTTACATGTTAGCTATCTTTAGCTCCATTCAATGTAGAAACGTGAAGAGGCTTGAGGAGTAGTATACACAGGCCTCTCATAATTTACAATTTTGCCGTGAGTGTGTGTCAAATTTGCCATTCGTAGCTTATCGAATCCCAAAATTGGACAAAGTTAGTGGCTTCGCCTACGAAGTGAACAAAACTGTGTGTGTGCAGTGTGCGGCAGCATCCTGATACTATGCTTTTTCTACCAGGAGTCAAACTAAGATAAACATTCCCAAGTTATGTTATTCTCAAACAGTATCTGCGAGAACTATACTCTTGGCACAGATTGTATGTAGTATATACTAAACAAATAATCAAGAGGGATCCTCCAACCGATACACAGCGACATCGATCTCTCACACGATGCTTAGGTATCAACTTCAGCATCCGAAGTATCAGGAGATTCATACTTGGCTGGACATCCTCGTCTTCGGGGAGTCCAGTGTGTTCAATAAGACGCTTTATGTGTTCCTTTAGATACACCATGTCGTCAGGGAGTTCTTTCATTACGACGCGATTCTTCTCACGCTGGGCCATGCTGTTTGAGCACTTCTGCCGACCGTCTCTGTAACGGAACCAGTAGACAGCGTAAAGAATGGTAAGGAACAAAAGGATGGTAAGAAAGGATCCCAGGACAGTAAAACCAGTGCTGCCATCATCGAAAAGAGACGACAGGCCAAGCAGAAGAAGCGGAATGAGAAAAAACATCACTCCAATGTAAAGAATGGGGAAACCACGCCAGATTCGCGTCAATTTTCCAAGTCTACGAGCAGCTCCGAGAGGGACACGACGCATGAAAGGCACAGGGTACCAGATGAGAATTCCAGTCAAGTTAAAGAACAAATGGGCAAGTGCAACCTGGAGCGAATCCTTGCTGGCAGACACGAGGGCAGACAGAATGGCAGTCAGAGTTGTACCGATGTTAGCACCAAGTGTAAGGGGCAACATTTGCTCAAGACGAAGCGCTCCTATACCAACCAACGGAGTCAAAGTGGACGTAGTAATGGAGGAGGACTGCACAAGCATGGTCAGACCAGTACCAATAGCAATCGCAAGATATCCGTTTATATCAGTGGCTTTGTAGACAACGCGAGTGGACATACCAAGCAGTAACTTTTGAAGAACAGTTACAAGCCCAGCGAGACAAACAAAAAGGACGACAATAGCAATGAAAAAGACAACACCTCCAGAGACCTTGTCATCCCTTGCCGAAGCGTCACCTTGAAAGAAAGCAGGGCATTTACCACTATCGCTGCTACAGGCAATGAGACCAAATGCGCCGCCACAACCCAAATACGTGTCTTCCGTACAATTCATGGGGTAGAAGCCGCCGCCGTCATTGCAGGTTGCGTCACCCAAAGCAATAGCCCGGGTAATACTACTATTGGGAATGATGATCTTTTCCGAAAGAGGATCAACCAGCTTACTGATGGGACCATCCCAGCTTTCACCGTCTTCGAGATTGGCATCCTTGACAATTGCCTTGGTAAGCCGATAAAGATATCCTGTGATGACTTCTACAGGGAGTAGTACAGCCACCGACAAAAAGTTAAACATATCATGGACAGTGGCACCAGCGAAAGCACGCTCCAGCTGATCTCCATCGCCCATCTGACCCATAGCAACAATCGTGTTGGTTACTGAAGTGCCAATGTTTGCTCCCATGATCATGTAAATTCCTTGACGGACAGAGACAGCGGAACCAACCAACGACACAACAATCGAGGTCGTCGTAGAAGAAGACTGGAGCAATACGGTCGCAAGGATACCAATCATCAGACCAGCAATGGGATTAGTGTCGTCACCAAACAACTCTCCGGCAGTGCATCCAGTCATAACCCTCGCACCGTTTCCAAGCAAGTCAAGACCCACCAGGAAGAAGTAGAGGAAGAAGCAAACCAGGAAGATCCCAAGAGCGATCATGGCCCATTCCTGTCCAGAATGGACACAACAAGCGTGGCATACTTCGCCCCACGAAGCGGCTCCAGCTTGCTCGTCGACATCGAAGTCGGTGTCGCCGAAATGGATGGATCCAGCAGGACGATCCTTGCGAGACTTGGTCTCGGTGGCGTTGTTGATCTCCATAGCCTCAACTTCATTGTGTTCTTCACGATCAGCCTGCTCATCAAAATATACAAGCAGGTAAAAAATGATTAAGAAAAATAGGGTCTCGATCAAACAAAGCCGTTGTTACTGTTCTATCATTCTCATTCTCGCTTTTCTATCTGACCAGGTCCAGCTCTCTTTAATAAAAAGATATTCTGTGGTCAATTCTGAAGTCATCTTACCATAGTCAAAGATTCTTCAGTCAGTTTTTGCAGTTAACTTTGAAATACTGGTCTGTTTCTGGGCACGAAAGAATTGTGAGTTGGATGAGAGCACTCCTAAAAAAGGGGCATTCGTGACAGCTCAAATTGATTAACAATAAACCAAATATGTACGACTTCCAAAATGCACGAGCGACATTCAAGACCTACTCTCACTGTCATCTTTTAAGGCTTCTACGGCTTCTACTGAATCGATAATGAATCTCGCAAACTCAAAGACCGAGGATAATCTTGTTTTGGTGTAGAACATTGCTTGAGCCAATAGTTTACGTCATCCTTTCCCTAAAATTCAGTCGCGTTTGAATCTTTATAGACAAAGCGTGCCAACAGGAGTAATTCACTGTCAGAAGATACTTCTGTTATTTCTTCTACCGAGGAATAACCTTTACAATTAGTAAATTAAGAAGTGACAACTGGTGAAACTTACTGTTTCGCGATAATCAACCTTGCGGTGTTGATCAATCCTAGTAGCCAAGCCCTAAAAGAGCCCAATTGGCAAGTCGGAAATGGGAAGCGAAATTTATCTCAGCCTACTGAGGTGGATCCCTGAGTGGTACTGTATGACCTCCTGTAGGAAATAAATCCCAACAATATTTGTAATTGCTGCAGTTAATGGTTCTCCCAAGTTCCTCACAATACTTGATCATTTGTCTTCTCTGGACCTTTTAAACAACGCTTGTCACTCATTCAAGTAGTTCCCTAAGATCTTTAACATGGCTTTTTCCGACCAAGTAAATCTCCACAGATCTTCAACATGGGTTGTTATCCAAATATAAGAAATTCCCAATGGATTACATGATTCTCGCTTTCATGTAAAAGTAATAGAGAAAGTTCGATATTTGGGATGGAGCAGCAGTAAAATTTACGCTATTTGGGAAAAATCACACTGATTCTAAGTGTTTTTATTCTCACGGGAACACTTTCTAAAAAATCTCTTTACAGTTAGTTAAGAACAACCCCGTATACTATTATGTATAGCCATTAACAGTAAGATTCAATTCAGCAGTTCCCTCAATTTTGCCCCACACCCAGCAGTAAGGTACGGTATTAGATGTATTCGCGGAATGACTATATCCGATGGAAGAGGACACAGGAAAGGATTATACGAATGAGCAGTCTGCCTTTAATGCGGTGTGTTGTGCCCAAACACCGCATTGAACCGCATTAAAAGTTTTGAACTCACAACATTAAAAGTACTAGGTTATCTCTTTTTATCGCGGTTCACGTAGAGCCGGTACAAGATATAAAACTCAAACCCAAAGTAGCCCATAATTTTACTGCAGTAACTTGATGAAAATCTAGTCAGTATGATCTGCTATGCATAGCTGAGCATTGCCACAAGTACCACCAATTCAACAGTAAGTTTCAGACAAGCCACAATGTTGAACTTGGGTTGAAGACAACAGTGTTTGATCTTAGCAATTCTTCTATCAATACTGTTCATTGCCAATTCTATGTTTTCTTAAGACGTGTAGATGCAATTGGAAGCGAAAGGAGATGCACTGTCCAAGTCTAGCATATCTCAACATTTCGTGCCAAAAATTTAAGCAGCACATACAATTTCAGCATGCAGATGCTTGGAAAAGTGCATTTTTATTGTGGCAAAGCAGCAAAAAAGCCTTTACTTGGACATCAAATTGCCCTTTACCGGTACTATGCCTGCCCATTTATAGACTTTCAATGGAACCAAGCCTGGCTACAGCGGATTTTTGACAAAGTGATTGTTGTACTCAGCCAGGGGTTTCACAGTAAATGCCTTTCTCCAAAAGTTTTGAGAAGAATTGCTATTCCAAGAGAGAAAGTCAGACTTTTTATACAGCTGAGCAGTGACATTAGGGTACATCTCACTTATTCAGCAGCTCATGGTGGGTGGCTTCAATATTGTTGCAAATTTAGCAACAGGAAGACTCCGACTTTTTGGTTGTCACCTCGGAGAAAGACAGCCAAGGCAAGGTCTCACGGAATTTTACTGGACAGAATTTTATAGTAAAAAATAGAACAATATGAGGGGCCTTCTCGGAAAAGAGGTAGAGACAAATGTTATGGTATACACCATCGCGACATGTTTGTGTGACGGGTAACAGATACCAATGATAACGTGAATGGTGATCCTGTTGAGGATAGCAATGGAACCGTTAAATTTGTGTCGGCCTTATTGTACGACACGATATATTCGCGGGACAACTATGGGAATTCCTTGGAAGAGGATACAGGAAAGGACTATACAAATGAATGATAGGATCCAGTCCCACGAATTGTGAGAGAGTAATCAGGCAGGAACAAATACTCACTGCAAGATTCTGTGTGGGAGTTATGCTTAGAAGAGGAAGACTCATACATGTGAGTAAGATTATCTGTCACATGGTAACGGTAGTCCAGTGAACTGCACCTCCCAAACCTGATGGACTAGTAGTACAATAATCTTCCTCTCATTGTTTTAGAAAGTCATTGATCCAAATATTGCATTAGCATAGATCCTCGTATCCGCTGTCTAACCCGCGCGGAGCATCGTAAGCGAGTTGAGTTTTAAAGTCCCTAGGCTCGCTTAGGTGTATTGCAGGTCGTTCGTAATAACGCCCAACCTTCGTTTACCAGACTTTGTCGACACAGCGTTTTCCTGTCCTATGTGCGTACATTGGTTGTACTACATAACAGATTAACAGTCTTGACAGCACGTCAAACCACTGCTGCTCATCCGCACAGTTGTTACTGGTTACATCCCTTAAGTCTACTTAAGGTTGTTCTCAAATTCCCACGAGCTCCGTGAATTTTGAGAATCAAATTGCTTACATCCAATCGTGTTGTATAAGTGCTAGAGGTATCACTTAAGGTGATATTTATCGGCTTATGCGACACATTGTTTGAAAGCCGCTTCCCTACTTCCTCATGCTAACTGGTACCAAGGACCCACTAGTACTGCTTCAGGGTCTTGTTGGTAAGTTACTTGTGGCCTCCCTACTTCCTTGGAGCCACCGGTGCCGAACCCCCCTTGGAGTCTTCAGGGCTTGTCGGCAGGGCCATTTCGTGACTACGGGTTGCTCTGGTCAGGTGAGGTAGCAATACCAATAGGCTTAAGGACCTCAGCCCTGATTCCGGTTGGAATGGAATTACTACCCGGCGTAAAGTAGTACAGGGGGGTTAATCAAACCCTTGTCAGTCCTCGAGGACACTACCTAAGGGGAGGGAGAACCCAGAGTATTACTTTCATACAATGATGTATAAAATCTATCCAAAAACTACACCTAAGTAATTACTCTGAGTTCACTATCCTGCTTGTTGGAAACCATACTAAATCCATGGGACTTGGCGTATGAAAATAAATGTGGTGAGATCCAACATTAGAATTGGAGTCCTTGCCAATCTCATGTAATTCTGTGTAGAGAGATTTGTTCTATCCCCTTTTGAAATGTAAATGCTGCTTTTGTGAACCCTTCTTGATTCAGGCTCCTTTCACATATTGACCTTGATTAACGTACCGCGACACTTGGGTTTCTTGGTTAGGTTCATCCGTCGCTTTGGGTCATAAGGAAGAGTTGTCCACATATGACAAAACATGAAGCCTAAGGGGAGGGAGAACCCAGTGTAGTACTTTCATACAATGATGTTTATAATTTATCCAAAAACTACGCCTAAGTAATTACTCTGAGGAAAACGATATCCGGATGCTGTAAAAATAAACATGAATGCAAATTTTATCTTTACACTGGGATATCACATTTTTATAAGTAATTGCACTGGGATATCAACAAATTGCACTGGGATATCAAATAGGGTTATAGTTACTGCACAGGGATACCTAACTTGCTGACATTTGGCAAACAGCTTTCACAGTCAGTTCTTCTTCCGCAAATTGCGTTTGTGTTTTGTGTTGCTTACATACAACCGTATTCTGACACTCATTGTCAGCCAAATTGGACTTGCCATCCCTAAAGCTACAAGCAGATGAAATTTTTGTCGAACTATACAGTAACTGTAACACTCATGGCACCATGTGCATCTACAATGCAGCGCGCGAACAGCATCAACCGCGGATATTTTTTGCGGATAGGGTAGGCTAACACCAGAGAAGACTGGTGATCATGCAGCGTGGTGATTTGGAGTGTAATTCGGAGCGTTTTACGAAATCTGGTGCTTATTTCGCGACGGACCCGCCCGCTCTTGTGTTGCTCCCCGGAATGGGGAAGACAATGTCAAATTGTTCTACAAGAAACTCCTAAGGGCAGGTTAGGGTTAGGGTTAGGGTTAGGGTTAGGGTTAGGGTTAGGGTTAGGGTTAGGGTTAGGGTTAGGGTTAGGGTTAGGGTTAGGGTTAGGGTTAGGGTTAGGGTTAGGGTTAGGGTTAGGGTTAGGGTTAGGGTTAGGGTTAGGGTTAGGGTTAGGGTTAGGGTTAGGGTTAGGGTTAGGGTTAGGGTTAGGGTTAGGGTTAGGGTTAGGGTTAGGGTTAGGGTTAGGGTTAGGGTTAGGGTTAGGGTTAGGGTTAGGGTTAGGGTTAGGGTTAGGGTTAGGGTTAGGGT